>NC_134942.1:2720357-3040714 GCF_051020765.1 Lasioglossum baleicum
CTATATTAATTCATTGGTTAACAATTTATACAACAAATCCTGCCGCACAGAGTGCACTTTAGATTGAGCTGTTTATATATATGTCGCAACAGTTTATACCATCGATTCGAATAATTATAATCGGCGAGATAGACAATCAAATATACTCGGAATCACGTCACCGAGGGATTCGTTTTAATCGGAAAGATGTCTCGAATAATCAAAACAAGAAAAAAATTAGTATCGTCCCGAAAAAGTCGGGAATACGTTCCGAGTGACTTCGTAATTAAATCATTTGCTTCTGCTTTCAGGTACTAGATTATAATCCTAGGGTGAAATACGAAAAATACTATTTCTTCGACATTTCGGCCTCCCTTGATCTTTTCATGTATAACGGCTCGAGCATCGCTCTTTCTGGCTTCTGGGGTTAATTGAGCCGGGAATCTCGAGCATGAATCTGGCTCGTTACCGTAAAGCGAGTGGTTGATTTCGCAATATTTTATCCTGCGTGTCCTCCGTGGGCGTAGCTGATCTAATCGGGGCCCGATCTATTATGCGAGAGCACCTAGCAATCGAGCATCTGATTAGTCGGTGTTCGGGGAGAGTACAACCTCTCATCCGGAGTACTCGAGACCGTTCCGATTTACTCGCTCGTAGTATTCCAGCGTAACACTTATTGTTCGGTAGTTACGACGTCGTCTGGTACGCGCGGTGGCAACATCCGGTCGCGTAAGTTCCACGTACGTCGACGTAGTAAGCGTGTAGCGAGCGCAAACGAGAGAGAGAGAGAAAGAGTAAGAGAGAGGGAGAGGGAGAGAGAGAGAGAAGAACCCGCGGGTTTCGTGCACGAAGGACATTCCCACTCCTACACGGACCGTTTCTTTCTCCCGGACCGTTGAAATTATCCGGCGGAAGTAGCCCTTACTTTCCCTATACACGCTCCAAGAATTTCTCAGTGAAACGAGGGAAGACGTAAGCTCGTTCGATCACGGCACGGGAACCGACGGCTCTGGATCTGATTGTCAGGCGCTAGCGAATCTCGGATTCATTCCTTCGCCTTCGAACCCTTCGTGCACGCTCGATGTTGATATGCATGGTGCATAAAACGCGGCCAGAGCTGCCCAAGTCTCGTGATAGAGGGTGATCCCTCTAACGTGACCATTTCGAACACGCCCAACTCTATTTTTACACGATTATCAAAGGAAAAAAGATACGTACACGTCGACAGGATGGTCCAATAGCTTTGATCATCTTGAACATTTTCGTTATTTGCAATAATCGAATTGTAGGGCTTTGTAAAAGTTTACTGTCAGCGAGGTACTTGTCTTCTGTCTGTTCACGGCCATAGATATACACAAAACTTGCATGGTATAGAGGGGAAAAAATAATGTCTTCAGGGTTAAAATTGATTACAGTGAGTGGTAGACTGTGGAAATTCAAAATTGTTGGAGAATTTAAAACATTGAAAATGTCGATACGTATATGATTTCTCTATTAAGATCATTAAGGGAAGAAATAGCATTCAATCTGGTTTCCATTTCCTGCAATCAATGTAGACAATTTTTACTTTGCATAAGATCCGCAGTCTAGCGATTGCTTTGTCCTTTTTCGTGTCCTACAAGTTCTATCGAAATCTGATTTACGCAACTATCACGATCAACGTTAGTTTTCAAAGGTGTTAACGACGTCTCGTTAGCAGACGAATTCTTAGAGTTCCTTATTTCCCGTCGCGTGTACAGCAGAGACACCTCTGGGAGCTAACTTTCGTTCGACGGACTTCCCGATCTTTTCCGACGCCATCTTTATCAACGTTCGGCGAGTTTCGTAGAATTGTATGTGGTCAAGATTAATTTGTACAGAACTGAAAATTTGAACAGCGAATAGCAATGCGGAGCATTTCAGTGTCTAACACGAACGAATTAAAACGAGTAGGTTCGTAATTCTTCGAACTGACTCGAGCTAACGTGCCGCGTGTAAATGGCACCCTATGCCACGTCGTTGAACGTTCAACGTGGCCATCGTGCTCGAGAGAACAGATTCTTCGACGGCCATTACAAAACTTATAACAACAAATTATCGAGTCAAGACTTGCCGAACTAATTCGGTGAATAAACAACTTTAACGTTTCTGGGTCTTTTAATTACACTGTCCAACTCCAATTTTGTTCCACAACTACTGTTGGATGGTTCTTATAGAGTTTTACGCGCTGATTCCGAATCTGTTGTTAATTTTTTTCCTAGACGCACAGTTTTTGAAAAACATAACTTTGAAAAAAAAAACATATTTTTAAACTTTAAACAAATATTGTGGTGTTATTATAAAAGATATTGAATTGTTCCTTATAGCAAAAGATTCTGTAGACTTTCCCGAATACAGCGATATCCAATATTAATACATTATGATTGTTTAAACATGTTTAAACGCCTGTTCTAGCGGTAAGCGGCACTGGCGGCAACTCATGTCGGCCGAAGATATTTTGCTTTCTGGTTCGAAAAAAACGTCGACCATGCAAACTTCAAAGGAGGGTTTCTCAAGATAAAAGTCTGCTCTATCGCGTAGTATAGTTCGATTTTCCGCTGGACCCTTATTTTTTGAGATAAATTGAAAAATATCCTCAAAAACTGGTGCAAAAGTGGTGTCTCTCCGCCTTTAGTGATTGTTTAAACATGTTTAAACAAACATAATGTATTAATATTGGATATCGCTGTATTCGGGAAAGTCTACAGAATCTTTTGCTGCAAAGAACAATTCAATATCTTTTATAATAACATCACAATATTTGTTCAAAGTTGAAAAATATGTCTTATTTTTTTAAGCTCAAATTTCTCCAAAACTGTGCGTCTAGGAGAAAAATTAAGGACAGATTCGAAATGAGCGCAAAAATAAGTGGTTAACGTATAGAAGTATGTATAAACATAATGCCCCTCTACAGCGTCGCGCTGTGACTACTCCTTAGCGTCACAGTGCCATCCCCACCACCTCGAGGCTGAACCAATCGCGAAGCGACAGTGAGAGATCAGTCAATGAGGATAAGAAGATAAAAAAGATAGAATTACCAAAATTAGTTTCGAAAACAATTCTGTAGAATAATCTACGCGTGCAACACTTAATCAAGCAACCAATTCTACTACAAAAACAATCTATTATATACCGTCCTGATTCAAGAACCTAATTAATCATATAGTTGGACCACATTTATAATTCCGAGCATCTTCATCTTCGTACGTTAAAAGAGAACATACTGATAAAAGTTAAACCATTGCGCTACAACTTATTTCGTGACTGTAGCGATTTAATTAGTAATTCAGAATTTCATAGAAAAAGAAAGAAACTTATTACTTGAAAGTAACTGGTACATGTTCCCTTATAAAAATGACAAGATTGATTTTATTACGTGCTCTACTAAAGATAAAGATAAAGCTATTTATACAATCAATTCTTATAAAATCACAAAAGTATAGTATTGTAACATAACTAGTATTAATCACGAATCTGACTCCACGTTGTAGGACAGGACAGGCGATAATACCATTTTTCTGTTATAGAATGTAATAGAGAAATTTGTAAAATGAAATAGAACGTTACAATATTATTATACATATAGTAGAACGTATTTGTTAGAAATTTGAGTACTCTAAGGAAATCATGAGGTTTAAAGATCCTAGTGGAGCTGGTGGAGGAAGGGTTAGAACAGCACGATCTCCAAGGCGGCGCGAGGCGCGAGACTGCGAGACTGCGGAGGTGACGACCCTGTGCTCGCTAGACGGTCCGTGGCTCCTGTTACACGATGCGAATCTGGCACTGGCGCCCCAATCAACTCGAGGTTCGGTGGTGGGGGGTCAGTCTTGTTTCACGTGATGCGCTGGCGCCGCGGTGGTAGGGATCGATCGGTGGTCACGTGACCGGCGGGATCGAGTGGTGGGGACGCACCTACTCCCCTTCGGGAGGGCCGACGTAGAAATGCAAGAGCAGCCGTATTCTGACCTGGTAAGTCGCCAGTGTCGGATCGTGACAAGGGGAGTGTGACGGTAGGCTGTCTTGCATCGTCGTTGGACATTTAAATCGGACTTGTTCGAACAAAAAACGAAGGGAAAACGGTTTCCTTCTCGACTCAGAGGGACCTACCGCAACACATATTTTGGCCATCCGTGGACTATCGAGACCTCGCACGACCGAGGCAACGCAACAGGCCGAATTACGTTTATTTATTCGAATTCTACGTGTTCGTCTCCCTCTGTGTCTCTCTCTCTCTCTCTCTCCCGACGGAGTTTCTTATTTATTAGATCAACTGGTCCGTTCGAGAGGCGTGTTCTCCGCGAGAGAGGGCCCCCAGAGAGCATCTTCTAGAAAAAAAACACCGTCAAGAAGAAACGTCAACGAGACAATTTCGAAAGCCGGACCTACGTCACGTTCGAGAGAGAGACAAAAAAAAACACGGGAGATACGACGTCGACGACACGGGACAGTGTGTATTGTGCGGATGAAAGGAAGCAGAACATCGTAACCGTCGCAGCGCGCTTCTCTTTTTTTTGTTTTTCCGTTTTTCATTGTTTTTTTTCGTTCGGGCCGCGAGCACACGCGGTACATAATATTGTTTTCGCGTAGACGGCCTCTAGGCGAGTGATACAAACGGGAGTCATTGCCCGAGACCAAGGTCCTGTACGTGTCTATCGTATACATAGACACAGCGCGCAAGAGGCTCCGACCCCGTGCACGTGTACACATAATAATCTCACCGGTGTGTACGTATATACCTACGATTGTATATATATATATATATATACACGTAATATTTTTGTGTTGAAGTGTGTTTGAGTGTGTCCGGGCCGGCGAGAGAGAGAGAGAGAGAGAGCAGCGTCTTTCCCCGTGGCGGATCTGTGTGAACTCTCTTTCCACCGTATCTTTACGATCGATTCGTGCATGCTCTGTCTGGTCGCGCCGACGAAAAACAGTTTGGCAACGTGGCACGTGAACAAAGTGAGACAACCGCGGCGGCTACGACGTAGACGTCGACGACGTCCGTGATCCAGAAACCGTGGAGGAACGACGACGTCCGATCCAGTGATTAATTATTGACACACGGAATCTTTTTCGATCTCTCGTAGTGTTCGTTGCGAATCACCGAGAGTCAGCGAGACAGGGAGAGAGCGACAAGGAGAGAGAGATATAGAGGAGGCTGTGCTGCAGCCGCTGCGTGCTCGAGAGGTTAGGAACGCGACACGGGAGAACATGGATCTGCTGTGCTGCGAGACCACCGAGACAGAATGCAGAGCCTACGCTGATCCCGCTCTACTTTGCGACGACCGTGTCCTGCAGAACCTGCTGAAAACCGAAGAGAGATACGCACCCAGCAGTTCTTACTTCGAGTGTGTGCAGAGGGACATCTCCCCGCTCATGCGCAAAATCGTCGCCGAGTGGATGTTGGAGGTGAGCCCCCGTTTCCGGTCCACGTGTCGCCCTTGAATTTCCCAAAATTTCAACGCTTTCCCACCTCCGTCGACGGTCACACCGTCTCGAGAACGTTCCTCGGATTTTCCACGATACGTTTCGTGGAAAATCGAAGGGAATCCGTTCTCGGGTCACCGGTGGATTCCGCCTTGAATTTTTCGTTTCAACGAGGGAAGCTTTTTCAGCTCGAGCTTTTCCAGCGACACACACGCCGATCGTTACTCTCCGCGGTTCTCTCGCTCGATATTGACAAGCTCGTGTTGACAGATTCTTCGCCCGAGGTACATCACCGAGGCTCGATCTGTTTTATCGTGGTCGGGTATTCGCTGGGGATTTTAACTTTTAACTTCGTTCGCGTACTGTATACCCTCCGGCGAAATCGAGATGATACTGCGAGCACTCTTCCCTCGTTCTTGAAGCTTGCTGAGCCTAATCGGTACTTGCATTGAGGAGTACATTATCAGTCTACGTTTACTCTTTAGGAGAAATGGTTAAAACGTTTAGAGAATTTAAGAATGTGTTTCCGAGTTCATGAATTTATTGAGGAAAGGCATACATGTAGCGTCTTAGAGTTGAAACAGACAATTTTTATCTTGTACAAAACTGTGCGTTCGCAACAAAAATGAATAGGTTAAATGTTAAACGATAAAAACATTTAAAGAGTTTTATGCTGTGTTATCAACTTCATGAAATTATTATGAAAAGACATACATGTAGCTTCTTAGAATTAGTACAGACAATTTTTTACTTATATAAAACTGCGTAGTCCAATTATGTTAGGGCAAATTTATTCTAGAAATTTAATCGTGGAAAACAAAATTATCTATTAATTATTTCCATGAAATATTTGATTAATGTAGAAACTATAGAAGCTCCTATACAAAATCGCAAAATAAAATGGTGAATCTGCAGAAGTGAACATTCAAATTTCTAACAACATTTACCTCGAACAACGAGAACATTGATCGAGCACAAGAGAATTTGCCGAATCCTTTTGTTTCTCTTGAACACCGACTGGAATCTAATTTAATTCTGGATACGGTGACCGCAGCTTAGGGGTTAAAGTACCCTGAAGACGTTAATTATCGGCGACCAGTTACATAATCGCGCACAAGGGCCGCCTACGTGCAATTATTTGCATCGAACGAGTCTCAACGGCCATAAGATATCGTTTAGCGTGTCCAGGACAGAAAGGGACAGAGCTAGAAACCAGTCCGAGGGGTGGAGAAGGTCGATTCGCGTTGGCAAATGTCACAATAGGATATATAGAATTTTTCTTTGGTCTTTTCGACCGCCCACGAGGCCACGGTCGCGCTTGTTTCGTAGACGAAACGTATAATTCCGTCCGGGCGATCGTTACCCGGCGACATTGTAGCCGAGAGTTCCGATACCGAACAGGTTTGAAACGAGCCTAACCGTCGTTTCGAGTTTAAAGTCGCACGCAACCGCCGCCGGCGAACGTTACGATTATTTTCGGACGTGGCGAGCGGACGTCACGGGGCGTCGAGACGCGTGCGTCCCTCTCTCCCACTCTCTCTTTTTCTCTTTCGAGTTCGAGTCCCTTTAAAATTTAAAAAACATAGCCGACCGTTGCGTAGGTATTTACGCGTTTCGCAGGCCGCGCGTGCCTCTTCGTCCGTTTCACAGTCATTGACGAGGAGAACCGTGTCAGCACGATAAGCGAACGGTTACGTCATTGTGTGCCGTGCAGAACGGGTCTCCACGCCCGAAATATTAATCATGGATTAATTAATATTCCCTCGGTTAAGATCGGAATGCACGGACCACGCTGAAAGAGAGAGAGAGCCGCGGACCTTGCCAGCCATTTTTGGGAGACCGTTTCGTAGGTGGTCGAGCAATATCTCTTAAACTTCTGAATGTATTGTACATATACAGAAATTTAAACATTTCTTCCGATCTAGAATAATTCCATTCGATATGATTTTTTTCATTTTATGGATATGAAATTGGTGAAATTGATATAATACCGCATACGGTTTTTCACGTTTAGTAATTGATACCAACAAATTCAGTAATGTAAACAATATTTTCAATAATCGTACGAAATTTTTAATTGAAGTATGCAACGTGTATTGTTGTGTTAGTAGAAACGATTCTTTTGATATTTCGCACGTATAATTCATTCGGTAAAATATTGTCTTGAGCCGTAACAATTTAAAGGTCCACTCGAGACGCGTGAATTTCGTTCGTGTTTCAGTTTTGAATAATATTCTTCATCGGACAATATTACATCATTGATAAGGCGTACTTTCAGATAGGTTTCCGAGGCTTAATTAGCTTTGCCAAAAATTATTTGTCGGCACGCACATTTTCGATGTTTTATTTCACGATTGCTGAAACCGTGCTTCAGTGGGAAACAATTAAACGAATTAGCGTACTTCAGAAATTTTTCTGATTGTTTATTTCATCCGAAATGGTGTTAAGAAGTAGGTAGAAAATTATTTGTCGGAACTTGTTCATCTTGGACACTTCGTTTTACAATTGTAAAATAAATTAATTCGTGTGAGACACTTTTGGTCATTGATTTTATGCAAAATCGAGTTAGAGACAGAACGGTGTAATATTTGAACATGAATGGAGGTCGGCCTTTATCTCGAATAGCTATCTTTTATTCACGTAACGTCATACATACTGATTTTTGATACTATTAAACAGGAAAGGAACGAGTTCATCCCGCGCACGATCTTATATTACCAAAGTCAGATACGGTGCCTCATACGCGAATTCTATGTGTGTAGATCGCATACAGTAGTGAATGTGTTGAAAAACGAAACCGGCCGACTTTTATTTTCCTTTGCTTATGCTTACTAGGCGTTCGGCTTATACGACCGTGGAAATATTTATTGTATCACACGGATCTGGTTATTGTTGGTGTTCGCAATTCACTTTTGCTTGCGCATAACGTACGGGAACGATTAAACAGTTATAAAGTATATAACCATTTTTACTCATTCTATAATTAGTTGAAGCCCTCGGTGGCAACTACACTTCTAATTGATGTACTTTTAACGTTCGGTAAGGTTTAGATAACACTTATCTCATTGGGAATATATAATTTTTTATCTAAAAGGTAATTAAATTTAGATTCAATTGCAGATTAGCATGGAGCGTGATTTGTATAGGAACAAAATTCTGTTTTACTTTGGGCTCCTGATAATTGGCTGTAAAAATGCTAATTCGGGAAACATCCGCAATCTACTCATTAGGGAATTCAACGTGGCCACCTCGAAGTCGAATTATTTTACTATTGCAACAATTTTATAAAGCGTTTAGAATCTCTCACGGGATTCGTTTAGCTGTTCACGATAGGTTTCCGAAATAATTAATATATTAAATTCTGAGATCACACCTTTTCAGAAATGAAAAATGACGTAGACATTTATATTTGTTGAAGCCATTTCTACACATAGAGAAGAACACGGAGAGAATTATTGTATATGTATATAATTCACATTGCCAAACTACGTATGGTTAATATCTTGAATTCTTGAATGATTAAAATACCAATACGAGAATCCAGAGTAGATGATAAAGGTCTGCTCTGAACGTTATAAATAGACAGCGGATCTTTATGCAATTATGGCTTTTGAAAAGTTTCAAAAAATGCCGGCATAAAAAGTACGACAGAATTTAGTACGATTTTAATTTACTTCAGATCTAAAAAGGCTATTGATTCGAGTTTCTTAAAATTGCAAATTGCATAAACATCCGCAGTCTAGTCCTAAATAATTCTTCACGAAGTTTTCGATGGACGCAGTCTACATTTTCAATACCGCGTTTCCGGTGGGAATTCGAAATTTCGATTTACGTCAGACACTGTCTCTGCGGTTAGGTGGCGACGGATTCCTCGCGTTCGGATCAAATTCCGCGATTCCACCGTTCATTTTTCCTGTCAACGTGACTGCCACCGGGCCCCGCTGACAATGTAGTCCAGCGAGAATGTTTAAATGCCTGTCTCGATGCGTGCCTCGATCGAAATGTACGCGTGTTTCGCGCGCTGACGCTCGCTTCGGCGACAAAGTATCCTTTTTCTTTCCTTTCTTCGTTCGTTGGCCAACGCGGCTAACGGTATAGTCTTTTTTTTGACCACCTAGGTCGCTTCAAGCTTTCACGGACAGGGAAGATCGATATCGATCGTCGTTGGCGAATGGGCCCCGCAATAAATTTTAAACGATCTTTTATTCCCCCACGGGTGTTCGTGTTTGTCATACATTCTACATACATTTTATCAATTGTTTTTCGCGATCTTGATGTTTAGGATTATTCATCCATTTGTTTTTACATATCTCTGGAGGTTCTTGTAAATTTATTATTATCTTGGAGAGATTTCTTGCAAATACTTTACTGTTTTGCTTCTAATTATTAAAATTATTTTGGTGTATTTTATACAAAATACCAGATACATTTTATCAATTTATATAGAAACCTTTATTTTCTTGAATATTACAGTGTGTGTTAAAAGCATAATTAATATTGAACACGAATTGTTTTTTTGGCGTGCGATTCTTTTTCGAAAGTAAGAAGGGAATTCGTAAAAATCGTAGGCTCTTCGATGAACGCAACATTATGTTCGCTTCCTGCCAAATAGATCACGGTCGTACACGTGACTTGTTCAAGAACGCGTTAATTATGAACTCTGATTTCGCCGGCGCGCGAGATAGGAACCGCTCTGTTATAATTCGCGTTCACGGTCGAAGGATCCTTCGTTCGATTGAAAAAATCGATCGCTCGAAGGCGAGAAGCTCGTGACGCCTGAGTCACACGCTTTCTAATGATGTAATTCGCGTTAAATTAGAAACCATCGCGCTCCTTCGCCGTGAATTAACGTCGCCTCGTTTCGTCATCGAGTTACACCGAGATATTTAAACTGGGGGAGGTTGCATGGGTCATTTAATAAATACCGATAAGAATTAGAAAACTATGTAGAGAGAGAGAGAAGGGCCTATCTAATCTGTCACGATAAGTCCCCTAATCCTTATGTAATACAGTCGCGCTAAATCTCCGTTCCGTTACATAATTAATTCTGCCGATCGATTGTTAACATCTCGCGTGACACGTGAATTGGTATTTAACGAAACGCTGTGCAGTTGATAATTAAAAAGCAGACTTTCCAGCTATCTCATTACCGCCACGAGGTTCTATCGCTACCAATAAAGGTCGCAGATAGCCAATCGATTATATCGAACCACGATAACAGACAGGACACACTGAAATCTATATTTTCACGATAAAACATTCCCGACAGAATTAAATCGTACTCTGAGATTTTCAGATTTACTATCGTCGATTGATACTTGAAATTAGAGATCGTGTCCAGACTGATGCAACGTCGAGCAACTTTATCGACGAGACAAAAATTTGCGCTTCATTGTCGACGTAGCTTCAAGCGATGGATTTTCGTTGTCAACGTAGCGATGTACCGTCAAATGCTCACGTATAATTGAGTCCTCTATCGGTCCATCTATCCGTGAAGTCAACTCGTGTGCAGAGAATTGAACGCGTTCCCTCGAAAGTTCTTTGAACACAGCCCCCTACCATCTGCCTAGGGCAGGCTCGCGCGATTAGAGGTTCAAGGCCTAGCATATTCGACTGCCGATTGACGTTTCTGCGCGATTAATTGCACCGATCAAGAGTTTGTAAAGCCGACCTTGAGGATTTGTGTCGCAAGACGTTGACGTCGGCCTTTGTGACTTTTAGGCTCCTGCGAGCACGATTGACAGTGTTCCGCGACATTCTACAGGCAAAATCACATTCGAAACGGAGTATGTAACAATAAATTCATTTGCAACAACCACAATCGTGTGTTCTTATTATATATCGAGAACACACCCCCCATAAAATCGTACAAAAAGAAAAGTACTATTTGAATCCAGTAAATTCATGGACAAATTATTCATAACGACGTGAAAATGAATGTTCTCTCGTGACATATTCAAGTAAATACATTTTCATTAGTATCCGAAGTGTGCAGAGGGATTGAACGAGTAGATTTCGTCGAATTGCTTTCAATTTAGTATACTTCAGTGATGAACGCGTTAAAACAGAATAAAATTGCGTTCTTATTCATTCGAATCTGAAGTGTGCAGAGGGGGGTGAAACAACAAACTGTTCAGCCTTTTAAATTGCTCCAGGGATATGTTAGAATAAATTTGTTTGTGGTTCCTCCTCGTCAAAATGGGGACAGCACGGGGAGTTTCGTGGGTCGAAGCGCGTGGAACGAATTTCCAAAGATGCGAACGATAAAATTGCTCGTGGACTACTTACGATGGACACTCTTTATGGACGCGTGGAATAACAGATTACGAGCATGGAATTAGATTTGTCGAACTGCGGGACTATTATTGGCTGACCCCCGCGTGGTGGCAAACACGATCCTAGGCCTGTTTCTTTGCGTTCCCCCGGTCGGGAATCGAGCGCGTCGAACCGACGGATTAAAGTTTATCGAGCCAGATAACAATGTAGAAATCGACTATCTGAGCCCTCCCGAACCGCGTACGAATGTTTGACAATCGGTAAACAGTTGTTAGAAGCTGCTCGACCGAAGCTTGATAGAGAAATACGTTCTCGAGGTATATCAACGAGTGTACACACTAATAACTTCTGTTCTGTGGGAGATAAAACTAATCTGTGGGATGAATATTCTGGGGTAGTAATTTATGATATTGACAGGGGAGGAGGAGTTTCCGAATGGGGGTGGTTTTCGTGCAAAGAATTGATGCATTGTGTTGGTCGCAGGGAAAATAGATTCGATTTTTCGTAATCAAAGCGATACACTGTTTCATACCTTTAACGCATTCACGCATTGTATATGGAATCAATAAAATGTTTTAACCAGGATTGTGCTACTAGCCCCAGTAGATAGCTTAGAATCTATTTTCTGAATGAACAGATCATTCACAGCCTAATGTCTATTTTATTCGAGTCAAATAAATAATCATTAAATGGGTTAGGCTTCAAAGTGTATTTGATATTTCCATTGAATTTGATTTCCATAAAACTGGGGGCCCCAGTTTGTTTAATAGTTAACATTCGTAACAATGTAGGAGGGCTAAAAAATAATCACTGTGATCATTTTCGTTAGTAGAGCGAACGAATGACTGCATCGAGATTTTCTGGTTGGTAATGTTCAGATCGCTCCAGTAGGACAACGTTGTACGCAGTCGCAATTGCTATGCGCGTTCAGCGCTTTTTGCAGGAGTTAGGATTAAGATAACGGTAGATCTAATTACGGAGCGGGCACATCTGCGGAACAGGCATCGCCTAAGCGCGGAGAAACGGCCATAAATCGGCACCCTCTGGGGGTACGGTTAGGGACAGCGGGTTCTTAGAAACGACCACCTTGGATTCCCGGAGAAAAATGCATTATCCTTCTCGGTAATATGACCGGTCCGTTCACTGAAAATTTGTTGAGACAGTCTGGAAACGAATCTGGAAATTTGGGATCCAGATGGGAGGGTGTTTCAATACCTGAATTTTCACTTTCACCATGGCGCGCTGTAAATCACTTTCTTCCTTTTACTTTCCACCGATGGACTTAGTGTAGGCACCTTGGCACATACTTCTAATTCCATTTTTTAACCTTTTGCACTCCTTTGTTCTATCGCAGGAACCCTGTGTCGACTCACACTCGACGTTTCTTGATTTTTTCTTTACTGAAACGTCTGAAATTGAAAAATAATTCGGAATGTAAAGGGTTAAATCAGTTAGAAATTCAGAAGTATGCGCAAATCGGTAATATTGTCAATTTTACGTGTCTATTCACCGGACACTAAAATATACTTTTCCGCAGAGTTCATCAAGTCGCAGGGAACTGAGCGATAATAGCACAGTCCATCCACATCAAACGCCGTTCAAATTTCTAGACGGATAATTGACGTTTCGACGCTCTCGTAGCGCATAAATAGCTCGAAATACTGAATAATAAATGGTTTATTATATTTGACGCGAGAAATGTTCGCGCAGACAAAGAGCGACCCGAACGAAATTATTTCAAGGTATTCTATCGATCGCGGGAGACCCGTTAATTGAAATGAATGGCCTTTTCACTCTTCAATTTTAAATGAACATCAAATTAAACGTGCTCCATCCGTTTCGGTTTCCAGACTTCCAGATCGCGGATATAGATTACTCCGATTTCATATGATTTCGCGCAGACGTGGCTCGAATAAAGTAGTTTTTAATCCGATAACGATAGACGCGTTTATCGAACAGAATTATTTTATAATGGAAATCGACGAATCAATTTAAGTCATTATCTTAGAAACAATTCCCAATAGTTAAACCGACGAAGATCTTTTTTAATTATTTCTTTACGAAACTTTCACCAAAATATTCGTGACAATTTTCTGATTGAAATGAGTCCCAACACGATATAGTTCGGAGCATTTTTGATCGTGCACAACATGATCTATTGTGTCAGGTGATTATTTCTCGACGAGAAAGTTAATGCACTTACGGGAATTGCATAAAAAAACAATGACTCAAAAATAAACGCAAGTACATCAAATCGCTGAAAAATATAGGCAGGAGAACAATGCTGTTTATAAATAGAGTGAAAAAATAAGTGGAGTGTGATATGTATCCATAAAACAACCAATTTTGCAAATCTAAGCTACAGATACGTGTCCGGTTTCCACCCCCAGGGCAACATTTCAAGCCTCGCCGACCAATTAGCTGCGAATAAACCCACATAATCTCGATCTGAACGAGATCCGGTAAACCGCAGGGTCTCCGAAGTGTTCGTAACGTTAGTGGGCAGGGTCGGCTCCCCAATTTCCGGAATAGGGGTTGACCGAAATTTTCCACTGTGGGTTCACAGAAATGAAATACCACCGGTTGCTTTTGACCGGTATGCGCAGCCATACGAAACGGCCCGGCCGGTGCCTCTCTGTTGGTACGAGGAACTTATTGACCGTGACCAACGTTTCTACCCTTTTCCAACACCCCTTCGCGTAATTGCTTCATGACGCGCGCACCACGACCAATTAGTACCAGCGACTTAACGAAATAATAGTCCGCGCCCTATCATCGATTACACGTCGGTCTTCGAGGGTGCGCGGCTCTACCTCCGCTTCTAACGAGGAGTCTGAGCAAATGTATACCGTTCATAATTGAGTATGCAGTCAGAAACACGGAGAAATACTGATCTCGAGGTATGGGAAAAATTCGGGACCGAAATGTTGGTTCGGTTGGTTTTAATTTATTTGTTTATGTAACTTTTATGAATTGTGTCGTGTTTGGACTGATTTTAATCAGGGAAATGTTACGAGTAGACTGCGGATCTTTATGCATTTGTAGCGAAATTGAGGGAAAATTTCAAAAATTGAAGATGTCAATAGATGATTTTTCATCCATTAAAATTATTCAGGGAAGGAATAACATTCTGCTTGGTTTCTATTCCTTGCAATCGATACAGATAATTTTTATTTTGCATGAAAATCCGCAGTCTGATTACGAGTATTCGGATAAAATAGAATTAATTGATAACTGCTGGTACATACTGAGAGAGAATATGGATTTATATTTCTGCTAACTCTTTAAATGGTTCGTTTAAATTGGGGAAGAAGTTTTGGAACTCGACAGAAGTGAACTTTATTCGAAATTCGAGCTGAGAACCGCAGGCATTCCATTCCACGTCGGAAGCTCGTTACACTCTTCTTCAGCATCGACTCGGTATCGATTGTATCTTCTCCTTGAGAACGCTTCGAAAACAAAAACCGAGGTCTCCGACCTATGCTCCAGGGTGATCGATTAGCCACAGCCGCGATGTTAACTTTTAAAAGAGGAAATCCGGTCTGTGACGCACCCCCTACACGTCCAGCCGTGTTCTGCACTTGTTCCCAGAAACCAGTGTCCCCTTCGCCATAACGTTAACTCTGCCTCGGAATTTATATCATTTAAGAATTGTTTAACGAACTCGATATTTATCGTCGTACGCAGCGAGCGATTCTTCCCCTAATTCGTATTCAAAAGCAGCGAGCAGATTTTCCAAAAGGAAGACGTGTCCAAAATAACGAAACGCGTATATCCACCAAAGAGATACATATATACTCTTCCCACGAGTATATTATAAATATTTAATTACCTGTAAACTTCGATCATCTCACCGAGGCAAAGACAATACCAATCGGCTTTAACAGTCTCGACGAAAAATGGCTAAACACCGGGGAGCGGCGTTAATCAGTGCTTCGTATTCCTGCAGTCTACCATGGATCTCTGTTTCCAGAAGCGCAGGTAACACAGCAGAGCCCGCATTCCAATAGGCGAAAGCCCAGGTACACAGTGCCCTAACAGGCACCTAGTGCCCTAAGTGTGGGCTAGAATAAGAACTAAAGAGGATAAACGCACCCCGCGTCGATATATTCTTAATACCAACCTGCTAGATCTTTTTTTAACATTTTTTAACATTTCGTTTGTGTACCGAGATGGGTCATCCATTCCCGAGCTTGATTTTTTCTTTAGGCTTTGTGCAATTTTAAAAATTTTTGATTTTTTAAAAGTGAAACATTCACCATCCTATTCGTCTCGTTGTTCTAATTAAAACGAGCCCAAACACGATATAATTCCGATCGCAATTACTTGCGCAGAAAGCGATGTTAGGAATTCGTGTACCTCTACCGTAAATGTGAACTCCGACGTGCCAGACTCGTGACGAAGGCACTTAACAAAGTCTAACAAATATGAATGTTACGCGTTTCACTTTAGATGACATAAAATTTGATTCGTTTGTAATCAATAGATTGCGGATTTTATGCATTTATGACAAAAACGGACAAGTACAATTTAAAGCAGTGGACATGTTAAAAATATTTAAGCACATCAATGTATTTGTTTCAGCTTTATAGGATAATTAAAAGAAGAATACAATTTTTACTTGGCTCCGGAGTCCTGCAATCAATGCAAATATTTTTTATTTTGCATAAAGATCCGCAGTCTAGTAATCAATGTTTAAGCATTCAATTAAAAGCAGGCATACCGAAAACAAATGTTCTTTTCCCTTTTACGTTTTAATCACTGTGAGACTGCAAAGAAAATGGCACGGCAAGGGGTTAAAGATTCATTGACGAAAAACGAAAAAAGAGGAATTTTGATTTTCGTCCTTCGTTGCCGAACGCCCGAACCCTAACCCCACTCTTTTTCTATCGCTATCATCCACTACAAAAAATATAGTAGCTCTTCCAGAACCGTCGCTCGGCAGACCCGACGATACGACAGTTACGGAGAGAATACTGTATTAGTTGAACGAATCAGCGAATGCGTACGATGTTCAGTTGCGGAGGTCCGAGATCGACAATTCTAATCTGTTGTTCGATGATCGGTGGCAGGTATGCGAGGAGCAGAAGTGCCAGGACGAGGTCTTTCCCCTCTCGATGAACTACGTCGACAGGTTCCTCTCGATCTGCCCGATCAGGAAGTCGCAGCTGCAGCTGCTGGGAACTGCCTGCCTGCTTCTCGCCTCGAAGCTGAGAGAAACGGCGCCGCTCACAGCCGAGGTGCTCGTCTTCCACACGGACAACTCTATCACCCTGGATGACTTATGGGTAAGTGCACCACCTTTCGTTCTTGTCGTATTTCCTGTTGGGACTCGAGATGGGGGGCGAGCAATTAATAGCCACCGCTGACTGTTATGGATGATGCTGCCGGAGGATCATAATGGAAGTCCGGGAACAAGGATTTCATCCCAATCCTGATTTTCATGAGATCTCCTCATCTTTCCTGGCTTGGGTAGCTAACTTCATGGGGATTGACGAATTATTACTTTTACGAAGACGAACAACTTTTACGAAGTTGTATGTCACTCTTGTATTACCAAAAATTCTTTATACTTGCTCATTGGTTTTCGAACGATTGTTTCCAATGGCTTTAATTTACAAACGCTTTTTGAATTTGTTTGAACGGAGAGAACGATGTGGTAAATATTTGAGATTTGAGAATAGGTATTTAAGGGCCTGCTTCGAGAAGAACGACCACAGAACTACAGATAGTCGTTGCAAATACACGAACCTCGCTTTATTATTACCGATAAAATCCTATTGGTAAACATTATCAGCTTCCACTTTGCTTTAATGAAACGTACTGAGCTTATCGTTAATTGTGCAGTTTGTTGACGATAAGTTCCAGGTATACTGGTACCCTAAGTAGGTTCTCTGGCGATGAGTTACGAACTTTTGTTTGCGAGTTTCGTCCATCCTTTTGTCACAGAGATTCACCGATTATGAACAGCTTACCAGTCTATGTACAATTAAAACATGCAGTTCATTGTAAAATCTCAATATGTGACAATATGTGAATATGTTACAATCATTGCGATGATAGTCAAAATTTCATATTATGTTTTATTTATCAGAAGAAAGAATTATTGAATTCCTTCAGAGTAGAATATTCATTTTCTTTTTTTAACCCCAGTTTGGAAGTTAGGACCTGAAGTTAGAATGACCTAGAACATTAAAAATGTCTACGATGATCAAAATTGCATGAAATGTGGGCGATTTATCAGAAGAAAAAATGGCGGATTCTGTATATATGTTTTATGGATTCACAGCAGAGGTTTGGAAGGAACAAAGGAAAATGTCTCGGGTGGAAAAAAACCGTGATTTTTTCGACTCTCGATCGCGATTTCAAGCCCGAGAAATTTATCGAGCGTTTTATCACGATATCGAGTCAAGTGTCAGCTGGGTCACGCAGCCGGTTGTTCGGTGAATTTACTTTTCCCTTAAATATGTATCGCGGTGCGTATCGATCGTGCATGGTAATGCCATGAAACTTTCATAGGGAAAATTTACGGTACAGTAACTCCCGTGGCCATTTGGCGAAATCAGTGAAACGGAGCGCTAACGTTTTTGTTTTCCTGTCGGCTCCACGTGGCCATTATTAAATGGCCCAAGTCCACTCCAGTATCAACGATAAACGTAGAAGCTATCTGTAGTCTTTTATCGATCATCACATGATTCAGCATAGCTCGTTATTCATAATTAATTCTTTAACAAAGTTGCCTCATTTAGTCTCGATTTCTTTAATCAAATTATCAATTTCAAACTTCTGAAACAACATTTTATTTGTAACTCGGAATCCTGTTCTCTTGGAGAAAGTGATCGTTTAATTGCTAATCTAATCGTCGCGAATTTATTATTGCGTCAGACTTCAACTTTGATAAATTAGTTGATATCGACAATGTTGCTTAATTGATCGAGTGATCGATGGTTTGGAGATTGTTAAAATATTCGAACGCGTTATTCAAATGTTTAGAGGAGTTCTTTTGTTAGGTTTTTCTGGCAGTGAATTCATAAAAATGGGAATAAATGTCTTTGACGGAAATTAGAGCGTCTTGGAAAGAGAAATAGAGTGTGTTCGTTGAAGATACGATGTTGATCGGCTCTCTGTGAGTCACGGTGTCACGAGGAAACTGTCGGATAGTTCGCTGAAAATAGTTTCCGGGGGCCTCAGGTTCGATTTGTGCGACTGGAGGCGTGATTGGGGGCGTTGGAAATTGCAAAACCTTGTACAGATCTGATTTATCGAAAACAGTTGTCCTCTTCCAGTTTATGCGACGTCGTCGATGCGTCCATTTTTCCGCGTGTTACATCGATGAATCTTGAGTTTCTGTTAACACGATTACCGGGAACTGTTGAACACGTTCTCCGATGTATTCTAACCTTAGTATGAACGATTTGCGTGTCTTATTGGCGTGATGGGAAAATTACAGCGTCGAGTGCTGAATCTACTGCGATTTCATTTTGTTGCTTAATTCTTCAGAGAGACTCTGAAGTTGCTCCGAAAATGATTTACGCTCTAGAGGCAAAATTGCTCTAAAAATCATTTACTTTAGAAGCAAAATCACTGTAGAAATTATACCTTTAGTGGCAAAATCGCTGCAAAAATGATTTCCTTCAGAGAAAAGACTGCTCTAAAAGTTCTTCGCTTATTTCGTTTCACGAGTCGGAATTGGTTAGTTTGGTTGGTTCGAGTGTGAAATGAATGGATCTCTCGATCCCTCTTCCGTACTGCCGTATTTTACACTGACATATTGGTCACCGAAATTTTTTGAAATTTCCCTGCCTCGAGGGTCTCAATGATTCGAGAATAGAATTATTTATGTTAGAGCGCATAGACACAACTGTGTGTGGCCTCTGTTACACAATTCTGTTGATTTTTTTTTATGGTGAGACACGTGGACGGAGCCGGTGACACCGTCTATTTTCGAATCACCCGTTTTTCCGAAATAAATACAGTATAAAATCATTATTATTAACAAATTTCATCGTAATCCATAGCTATTAATGTAAAATCTCGTATTATAGTTTTGACACTCGTTCATTCGTGTTCCGCTTGAAAAAAGATGAACTTTTATTCTCATAAAGAATACATAATCTAAAACTTTTGAGCTGGAGTGTATCATTCTGGTAACCGAGCTCCTGCTGCACCTTTTTCCCGTCGCAGTTATGCAGTTCCGTCGAGCACGTGACTCATCATTGGACTGCGGACTTTTATGCAAATAACACAATTTTATGAACTAGTTTGCAGAAAGATTTAAATACAAGCTTCTCCTTTCGTAGCAGATACTTATTATCATAATGCTAACATGAAAAGAAGAATGCCGAGGCGTTAAATTTCCTAAAATGGTTTATTTTATTTATTGTTTCGAGATTTGAAATGAAGTAGAACATTTCGAATAGAAATGGCACGGTTAAGTGGGAGGTCGCTCGGGAAAAAAATTCGAAAGACTGTCGAACGTAGAGTGAAAACGAAATTACAACCCGATCAAATTCCAAACTCCCAAGCATAATAACCGAAAAATTCTCTGGAAGCAGCACGGTTACTTTCTATCCATTACGGAACGCATAATTCGCGCGCCGAAACGGCACGGCGGCACCGGTGTCGAGTAACAAATCGCGCGAGCACATACCGCCAGGGAAACCGGAGTGTTTCGCAAATAAAGAATCGAGCCGAGCTTCTGCTCGGTTCAGCTTCGCTCCGCTCTGCTCTGCTCTGGAAACTGAGCCTTCTAAATACTTCCTCGCGAGGAAACCCAGGAGGATCGATGGCCAGTGTCGCGCCACGAATTCCCTGCTTTTCGAGAACATGAACGCGTAAACCGGGCTCCCCGGGCAAACAAGAGATAGCCTAAGCAAGCTCGGATAGATAACAACTCTGATACCGGGGAGCGTTATTTAATTTCCAGCCACTCTCGGCTCGCTCGATCGCGGCACCTACGTTACTCCGCTTTTCGCCTAACTCGCCTAATAAGGGTGGTTTGCGCACGATTCGTTCCGAATCGTTTGCCAACCTTCAGAAAGTCAATTCTGTTGTGCTCTTTAACCTCTGGCACACTAGCGCACATACACACGTGTGTGTAAGTTTATTTTATTTTTAAAATTAAAATTTGTTCGACAACAACAGAATCTTTCGACAGTAAAGAGAAAAAGTCCCCTGAGGCGCCGATTATATTTTAATCAAACGTTATGAGTACATGAAATTGAAAATAGTTGGAAAATTTAAAAAAATTGCAGATGTCAATATCTGATTTCTCCTCTATTAAAACCATTAAGGGAAGAAATAACATTATTTTGCATAAAGATCCGCGATCTAATTATCACGCAGGATGTCCCGTTTAAATCGACCTCCTCGAACATCTCCGAAATGATTTATCCTACCGGGAAATAGTTCAAAGAAAAGCTGAATGGTTTCGGGTGGGGTATAATTCGCTGTCGATAGCTTTTTAGGACATACGATGGTCAACTTTATTTTTTATTGTATGTCTCGTCTTTCTACTTTAGAAAATTGCTGAAGCTAGTCTGTTTTGAAAGTATCAGGGATTGGCGAAGTCGTATTTGGGAACAATGCAGGCACATCGATAGATGAAGTTATTTTTTGTATTTTCTTAAATATTTTATGTATTCGTTCGATTCTTTTCCTTGTTCATTCATTTGGCTTCGGGTTTGTGCAATTATCTTGGACAATTTTTATCTTGCACAAAAATCCGTAGTGATCTCTCTCGCTCATGCTATTAAATACTCTGCGCACACCGTTCCACAATTTCAAAGTGCCCTCACGGAAACATCGAACATTATCTTCATCACTTGCTCCTAAACGTCTATTTCTAGCCTACCCTTATCTTTCTCGCCTCTTTCTCTCTACCCAGAGCACATTTATCGCGTCTCTCTTTCTCTTTTTAACCGTCTGTTTCTCAATCCGCTGTGTCACAGAAACTTCCACTGAGAGAGTCGCTGAAAAAACCTTTGAAGTCTTTAAGAATGTGGAACGAAGACGAGCACGAAGAACAAAGACTGCGAACATAAAGTCGATGCGACACGCATTAATTATAGCACGAAATTGTATTAAATTAAACATTTCTTCAACTGGTAGTAAGATAGGAGACAGCGATGAGAGTGATAGAAGTCATTAATCATCGTCAGAAACGTATATTATATTTTACATACCGTGAAAAACAATTTTCTTCGCGATAAACATATCGCACAAGAAAAAGATGGCAATTTTCAGGTAATGTCATTGAAAAATATGTATTCTCTAGTCATCTCTATCTCGCAACTTATCCACCAATTTATCGGAAATTTAAAAGAAGCTCAAACTATTTCACTACAAGTTTTATAGTATTCTTTAAATTGATTTTTCTGAAACGCTGCATTTTTGAGTTGTGTCACTTTTACTGCGGAGGTGCGACATAATAAGAGAAGCGTGGATTCGCCCCCTTATTCCTGGGGTTGATATTTGTGGTTTTATTGCTGAATTAGAACGCTAACAATTCGACTTTATCACCATCTGCACGTGTGGAAACAGTGGGCGCAAGTGTTCAAAACACAGTAGCGAGGAGGGGGAGCAGGGGGTCGGATAATCGTCGCGTAAAACAGTCGAAACGTTGAAAGGGTAATTGGTGTTTTGGGGCCAATTTCGTGGCCCCTGAAGCAATAAACTTGTTGCAGCCGGTTGTTGTACCCCGTGCTCGTCGAGTCGTGTAATAAAAAGAGAGAGAGAGAGAAAGAGAGAAAGAGAGAAAAAGCAACAACGGGAATGGCCGTCGACTAATCATCGGAAAATAAACAGGAAGGTGCTAGCTGAGGGCGTGATGCACCTGCACCACGCGCCGCTGGTATGCACATGCACCGGAACGCGTGCAACAGGCACGAAAAAAGTTTATCGATCGACACACACATACGCACACCGACTGAAATTACGGAGCACGATGGCGACCCGGAAATGGGCCCTCCCCCGCTCCGATAGGTCGTTGATCGGTCGTAAAAAGGGCACAGAGGGCAGATTCACACCCTAAATTATTACAATTTTGCCCACGGAGCCGTCGACTTTCACGCTTGTTCGAAACTTGTTAGTGACTCGCCTATCCCTGCCTCGTTTAACCTATCGACGCGATGGCCGGGTCGGTGGCGACCCGACTGAGGATTTAGACGCTCGCGTGTACCCTGTAGATAATATTACAAATTATTAGAAGCGTCGGGATGTCTCGCTTTTATTTCTAATAGTCACTGAAATTTTATTTGTTTTCTTTTCCAAAGTTAAGTGACGTTTCAATCCGAAATTTTTCACATACAGAGCAGCGCAAAAATAATGGCGGTGCTCCGGAACTTTAAAGCTGTATATATTAGGTTGTGGAAAAAGAAATCCATTATTTTTACGTTATCTCAAGCGGAGAAATGATGGATTTCTTTTTCCGCAACCTAATATTTTGCTTTCTTTGCCAATTCGAGTTGGACGTCGAATGTTGTACGATGAACTTTTAGTTCTCTGTAAGTTATTGTTACTGTATAAACGTGCTGGTCGACGAAATGCAGTATGCACCGAGGAAGATGAGAGCAGCAGGTCCGGCGGGGTTCCTCGGCTGTTGCACGTAAGAAAAGGGGTGCGCATTCAGAGATGCAGCTGCCCGGGGCGGTGGAGAGGTCGCCGGGGCCCGGTGCAGCCCTGAAAAGGGCCCAGGATACCGTCGTCGACGTCGACGACGGACGCACCTGGCCCTCACCTGCTCCCCTTCTCTCCGGGACTCTCTCGCAGCGTGCACCGTGCGCGCGCTGGGCCAGCCAGCCGGCCGGAATTCGCCTCTATGGATATTTTCGCGTGATCTAATGTCAACCACTGCCGTATCCTGTTGGGCCCACACATACACACACACCGAGGAGGGGGCCCACTTGTGCAACCTTTCCGCGAGTGCAGTTTTAAGGGCTCGCGATCCCTGAGAAGGTGCACGGCTTCCGGTGCCGGTGACGATTCTTTCTCAACCGGGAGGAAGCGATCGGTTCAACCCCCTTCGTGCACAGACATCTTTGTTCACCTCTGCGAACCTGTTTCTCGGACACCTTGAACGTTCATGTTCGATTCGTAATGGCAACTGCACCGCAGAAATGCTTCTACAGTCTTGCGATTTTCTTTCTGTACCTTATTCTTGCTTAACGCTTCCTGTTACGGGAAGGCGTGTGCATCGGGTCAAGATGGTCAATGTGATCTTTCTTCATACTATTCAATAGAGCCCCCAAAGAAAACCCTCCGTGGCAAATTTCAGCTTGGCACCCCCACTACAAGAGCGGAGCACGGTTTGATAAATTCTTCTTTCCGGAAACTTCAAAATATGTAATTGAAAATTTCCCGAAAAATGCATATTTCTCATGACTGTTTTACAGATGACAGTTTTACGAGAATTCAGTATCGTCGAGAACATTGTTGTCAACTTTTTGTAGATTTTTCAATGACGAATTTTTACGTTTTGGTGTGAAACGAAGAAACGAACCGCTTCCGTTTGCGTTAACACGTTTGATTAATGAGATAGCTGGTCGAATACTCGTTTAGTACGATCATGTCTTGAGACGACTTCCTTTCGACGAAACTGCGGACATCGGACGTCCACTCGCGACATCCGACACGGTGCTCGTGCGGATACGCGCCAGGTGCACTCTAATTGCTTTGACCACCGTCACCTGTTGATCTGCGGGGATCGGGGCAATAGCGATTGGCTGGTTCGGTGCTACGAAATTGTTATTGCAAAAGTTGATGCAACTTTCTTTGTTGTTACAAATAGTTTTCATAGTTTTATTCGTTGGTTATTTAAAAAGAATTACATTTCTTAAGAGTGTGCGCCTTGCGGGACCCGCAGACGCGTTTCTGCGTGCAAATTCGAGGGCGGCCTGCTGTTTACAGAGTGGGAGAAGGAGCAGCTGTGAAGCTTGATCCTCCTTTTCAGCTTTTGTCGTATCAGGAAGACCCTTTAGACTCGTCTCTGGCTTCGGCTTGTGTCGATCGAAATCCTCAAGGGCAGAGCTCGGTTTCTCGAAACCTTAAAATCAACTTTTCCCAGCCAAAATTCGAAACCACCATCCGCGGCGAACATGCCATCGCTTCCTTAATTAAAAGGGTACATTGAAAGATGATCTTATCCAAATTTTTCAACGTGCAACAGCCTGAAATTAAATTAATCAAACTTGAAGGTACAAGACGCCACAATTACGCGCTTAATGCAGCACTGTGCTTCCTATAATTAAGTTGGTTCGTCCTTGAATCCGTGCACTCGTATTCTATCGATTGCCATAGAAAATGTTGTGCGTAACAGCAATCCATAATATTTTTAAGACAATTGTACATTCCACGAGTAGACTGCGGATCTTTATGCAAAATAAAAAATGTTTGCATTGATTGCAAGACAGAGGAGCGAAATAGAAATGTCTTTCTTCTTTTAATTATCTAATGAAGCTGAAACCAATACATTGATGTCTTTAAATCTTTTTAATATGTTCGCTGCTTTACATTGTGCCTACCCATTTTTGTGATAAATGCATAAAATCTGCAGTCCAGTAATCAAAGGGAGCCAAAGAAAATTCGACAAAAATATTTTCGCGATTCGGAGCGCAGATCTGAAACATGATCCTTTAAAATAACTCGACTCTCTGGAGGGTGCAAAGCGGAATTTCCAGTTAAACGCTGACACAGCCGTGTCGGCGATAACCAAGGCAGCACGTGCGGCTATGCGATCATGTTCGAGAGCCCGAAGGACACATCGTTCCTAATCGAACGTCGCGGCTGGCGGGCAGGTGCTCTCTCGGTGTGTCCTTAGGTGTCCCGGTTCCACCGAGAAACTCGGCGCGATCGCGTGGATCGTGGATCGTGGCGAGCGTGGAATGATTAACCGTAACCGAACTATCGCGTGCCTCGCCGGTACTTTCAGCCTGTTATCGGCTAGAACGATCACAGCTCGAACGGCTCGACAACATCCGCGTCGGCAGCAGACTATATCGGGCATCCCGAAGTCGCGGAATTATGCGTGACAAGCCTAATAATCGACGAAACTCGGCGAGGAAATTAATTGGTAATTAATAGGCGACGTAATTGCGGGAGGAAGGGAGGAAAACTACCCGGCTCGTTAATCCCGCTTATTAATACGGGAAACGCGACAAGATCTGCATAGCTAATGGCAAGGGGCAGCTGCTGCGTCCGACGCGATTCGCCGACGCGTTCTGCGGGACAATAATACCTACTCTCTCGCCGCGTCGTTTTGTTCGATACGTTGTTACCCCTAGCTAAGGGTTAAACTAACGAACGAGCAAGGGTTTATAAAATGCCTGGAATATATTTTCCTCTTGAAGCTACAGTAGATTTTGTGTTCGAGTCTTTGTGTTAGAACTGTTGTTATATATTATTAGTTTCAACTTTTTCGACATATTAAGAAAGGAAATCTATTTTTATTCTGACCCAGTTCGTTGTAATCGAGGTAGAGCACTTTTATACATAGAGCAAAGTATATACTAATTTCTAGAGCTTGTATAAATCAAATCGTTGAGTAAAGACTAGAGCAAAGCACAGATTACGGCATAGATGTATACAAAGAGCAGACTATACTTCAAACTGTGGACTAAAATACAGAATAGGATATCAATTTACAATAATATTGGGTTGGCAAGAAAGTAATTTCGGTATTCGGTATTTTAATGGACAATAGTGAATAAGATATTTTGCCTTTTGTTCGATGATCTTTTGCCAAAAAGAATAAATAAAAAATAATTTACCGATTAAAGTTCATTGCTTGAATAAAAAAGATTGGGCTCTACTTCACCTAAAAAAATACCGAAATTGCTTTCGTGCCAACTCAATATACAGGGTGTTAATTTTAATTCGAGCATCTAAATTACCACATGTCCGTGGTTTTAAAGCGTGCATCTGTTAGCGATAAAAAAGTAATTGTTACTTTTGTACATCCTATTTAGTCATTTTTTCTTACTTTCAATAGTAGCGAAAATAATGTAGGTGCTCGAGTTAAAATGATCACCCTGTGTAGAGCAGAGTATGAATTATACAGTGGAGTAAAATGTAGAGCTGTATAAAATTATGTGTGCGGTATATTATACATGTAGACTAGCATAGTATTAGACGTACAGAGCAAACCAGGCATGAACTTTTTCAATGCAATAATTTTCTCGCCATGTTTACGGAATACGCTAGATTTATGGGGCCCGTAGCTCCCGTATGCGCATCGAGGGATCCACAGAACGACCTCGGTGTGTTTCTTTTACACGAGTCACGCGCCACGAGAAATTTAAATGTCGGCCCTCGTAGTAGAAAACGCGACAGACATCGGCGAACAATGGAAAAACGGACGGGAAAAGGGCCGGGCAAGAGAGGAAACGGGAAGAAAAAGGCAAACAGGTGGAAAGCACCACCTTTGCCGTAAGTTTTTACGATTCGCGTGCTGGCTCCTAATTGCGATGGCAGATGGTCGGGGCCCGAGCCGGGCCGGCTGGTTGCATCGATGCACCGCGTCGCGTCGGGTGCACGGGCGCAACGAGACCGGGAACAGATTACTTTTTCTCCATTAGAACCAGAAAAAAGGTGAAATACATTTAAATTAGTCGTTTGCAAAACACCGCGCAATCCGCATCGTCACATACGCGTGACGATCTTGATCACAGACAATCCTTTGTGCGCCGAGTCGAACTAACTTCACGTCTCTATTGAAATTTTTGTTTGCCCGTAAGTTGCATCTTTAGATGCAGAAGGTTCAGAAATCCTTATGCCGACTGAATTTTCAGATTTTGTATCGGTAAATAAATGAATTCGATGTCGAAAACTGCTCATAGCTTGGTAGGATGAAATTGAAGTGGAGTCTAATTTTCATAGAGTTCAATTACGAAGCGTAAGTTGCATCTTTAGATGCAGAAGGTTCAGAAATGCTTATGATCAATTTGTAGATTTTGTATCGGTAAATAATTGAATTCGATGTCGAAAACTGCTCATAGCTTGGTAGGATAAAATTGAAGTGGAGACCAATTTTCATAGAGTTCAATTACGAAGCAAGTTGCTCGAAGAGCATCGGCGCGTCTGACCACGAGCGTCTGAATCTACTGCGCGTGACTTTCACCGAGCGTAGACCAGGCGTAGCACGAATTCATCATTACCGAGCGTTGAATTACTATTAACACGTTGTCGGTACGCGGCGGATAGCCTGTAATTCATTTAGTTATAACAATGTGCCACCAGGAAAGTGAAACGTAATCGTTCGAAACCGGCAAAAACGGTGTTCTTAAAGATCAACGCTGCGAGGAACACGCTGCGAGGGCAAGCTGCACACAAGACCGGCATAGCAATCTATGACATAGCAATCCTGTTTTTGCAAAAGAACGACGACTCGTTCCGCGTCCGTGCGCCGATCCAGCCGGCGGCCTTGTGATTTGAAAAATTATCGTGCGGTCTAGCTGGGGCCGATTCCTCGGCCTCTATTTTCATTGCTGCTTTGTGCTATCAAGCTTGAAGGAATCTCCGATGGAACTTACCTGAGGAATTAAATACCTTTTAGCACTTCCTTCATTCTTGCGGTTTTTTAGGCATTGATGTATTCGTGGGTTTTAGTCGGCTCGTAAAAATCTCTGCTATTCATCCTTTCGAGAGGGGAATCATTTTTGCGACCAGGATGTACTTTGATCTATACTCAGCTCTATATTCTATATTTTACTATATAGACTTCTTCATATTTTGTTCTTTACTCTTCAGTCTGACCTCTAATCTCCTCGACACTCAGCTCTATATTCAGCTCTGAACTCAGCTCAATAGTTTACTCTATACAGACTAGTTTATACTCTGCTCTATACTAAATTGTATACTTTACTCCATACGAGCTATATTCTGCTCTATGTTCAGCCCTATATGTATTTTACTGTATACATACTGATTTATACTCTACTCCGTACTAAAGTATACACTTTACTCTACGCAATCTACAGGGTATTTCACATAACTTGACCATCTTGAATATCTTTGTTGTTTTTAAAGATACGTCAAATGCCTGAAGGACTAAGTTGAATGGTAAAATGGGGCTCGTACGATACCAAAAAAATTTTTGCTTTTATGTAATTACACTAGTAAGTAAATGCTAACACGACAGTGATGGTATTTTAGAGTTATTTAAATTGAAATATCTCCTGAACTACTAACTTTCCGACATACATAGGCTAGTACTTTTTTATAACGAATGTGCAGCTGCATCGATTGATGTATTAAAAAATACCTCATTCCATTAAAAAAAATGAAGGTGACCTTCATATCTCTAAAAGAAATGACATAAAAACAAAAATTTTTTTGGTATCGTATGAGCCCCATTTTACCACTCAACTTTGTCCTTCAGACATTTGACGTATCTTTAAAAACAACAAAGATATTCAAGGTGGTCAAGTTAGGTGAAATACCCCGTATACTTTGCTCTGAATCACTGTTAGCAAATGCGAATGATAAAGTTTTACGTTCGCGCAACCCGCTCGGAAGTACGATCGAACCACGTGTTTCGCGTAACAGGATCGCAAAGGTGGATCGATTCGAAGGTGAGGTGGGTCGCCTCGTAGCCGTGAAATCTTAATTTGTTCGGTAATTACTCAGCCTCCAAAGGCGGAAAGGTGTGCCGAAAATATTACCGGTGCGTTATCATCAGCACATGCTACCTGTCGACGACATTTGCGTCGTGCACCTTGCGGAGTCGGGTTGACCAATGAACTCTTTTCTCTCCCTCCTCTTCCTGGACTTCTGGCCTACCTTAAAGTAGCCGCACACGTACGACAGGTGTTGTTCGTGGTTCGTGCCAGGTTTCCGTTCCGACGGAACTGGGACGAAACGATCGCCGAAAGAAAACCGGGAATTAAATCGATCCCCTAAGCCCCGTGAAATTGAATCCATGGTGTTCCCCGGCTTTTTAGCTTTCGGGGCATTTGTCTCGGCTTCCGTCTCTGGGACACCCGACGCGAAACACCTCTTCTCCTTCTTCACGATGGTTTTTCAATGGAAACTTTGTTTCGTCGAGATCAACGCGATTTCTCCCTCCTGCTGGATCGTTTCGACACTGTGTGTGTGTGTTTCACTTTCGTGGGACGTCGACCGTGGAAAAAGACATTTTTTAACAAGAGTTGACACGCTGACTGTCACGCTGTCCTGTTTTTACCGGCGACACTTTGTTACAGTTTCTTCGGGGCAGATCAAAGGATATTAATAGACCGAAAGTTTTTGTGCTTTTGTATTTGAAATTGATGCAGGAAAATATTTGAAGAAGTTTAATGGGATCGTTCAGATAGTAGGTTCTTCAGAGTAGGATAGAACCATTGATAGAGGACAGACATAAGTTTTTGCAAGCCCGATTTCTGCGAGAGTATGAAAGTCTGTGTCTGGTTCATTTAATGTAACGTTTAAATCATTCAGTAGTTAATACCCTTTATTTCCTTTATGATCTTTAATCTTTAATTTGAATATAACTTTTTGTAATAACTGAATGGGCGAATCGTGGCCGAGAAAGTGTGGACATTTCGGAATTATTTCGAAAATTGCGTTCGCTTACGGATAAGATTGCGAACTATAATTACTGAAAGGTTTAATGACGCGTGTTACCAGAGTTTTTATTCTTCCTCCGAATACTGTTAATTACAGTAATTTGCATTCTTCCGAATTAAATGCGTGTTTATCGGCAAATTAAATTTTTTTCCACGGACTAAATCTTGTGCGAAAAGCGAACGTTGGTTAACTTTTGTTTTACTTTTTTTGTTTAAATGGACAAGCGTTGGTTCCGGGGAATATTTCCAGTAGCATTCGCAACACGTAGCTCGTTTCCTTTCACCAATTTATCGATCATTTCCTGGATATAGAGTGCCGTAAGGTCGGGCCACGGCAGGTGCATCCTTTTTACCGAGCATCACGTGCACGGATCATGTGAAAAGCTATTTTTTCGAAACGGTGCATGTCTTTTGAAATTCGGAAACATCTGGGAATACTAATTTTCTGTTTGATTTTTCTATATATCATGTAATTGTCCTGTCTAGTCCTGTCTTCCTATTTCTAATTCGAGTATAATTTGCAATTTAATATCAGTTTATAAGGATCTGCAGCAATTTGTGCAATCGTATTTCTTATTCATAATTTCCCGTTACAATCGAGACCGTTTTTGTTATCTCCGTGATCTGTCGTTTCATATGAAAGGAGTTAAGCTATCCGACAGATATCCGGCAAAACAAGACGAAAATGAGACGAATCTCAACAAAAGGTGATCATTATTTCTATTAGTTACCATCAGCGTTATAAATTAAGACAGTCACCGGCGAAACCAGTTTCCACACACTAGTCCATCCAACTTTCAGCGCTACAATAACTCAACTTATCACTCCGTCCCTATTTTATCCGATACGAATTAATTCTTGCAAAAAACGACCGGTGGTCTTCTCATTCGAATGAATTCCAAAGTACTTCAAATTCCCTCAGCTCTCTGAATTACTCTCTAGTGCCTCTGATTTAAGATACTAAACAAAACTCGCCTCCAAATCACTTTCAAAATTAATTTAATACGGGACTTAAAAAGGAGACGAGTATTAAAACTAACCCCAAGGTCTTTTTCTCATTTTCGTAAATTTTGAAGGTTCGAAAAATTCTCTAAGCATTTCTAGATCACTTTGCCACCCCTAATTTGTGTACCGAGCAAAACTCACCACCAAATCAATTTCAAAATAATTAAAAACCAGCCTTCGATCTCTTTTTTTATTTTCATAAATCCTGAGGTCTATTTTTTTATTTTCATAAATCCTGAGATTCAAAAAATTCCGAAAATTCTCTGACCCTTTCCAGATAGCTCTATAACTTTCAATTTGCACTCCCGAACCAAACGCACCCAAAATCATTTTCAAAATAATTTAATACGAGACATTAAAACTAAGAATGGAACTTTTTATTATCCGTTGCGTCCGACTAAATAAATGCACGGTTTGACATACGATTAAACCCAGAAAAATGTACTTGATTTCGACCACACTTAAAGTGATTCTTTCACGAGTTGGAACCTTCCAAGTAGCTTTCCAGAACGCTTCTCCTTCCAAAAATACAGTTAGAATTTTTTCTACACACATACCAATCTCCTGGTTTTTCCGAAATCTCCGATTTCTCTTCTATCAGATTTTGGCTAAAGTCTTTGTTCTCATCGAATCCACCTTGGTAGTAGGGGCTCACAAATCACCGTCCTCTCGGTCCATGGTCCATCGATTTCTGCTACAGAGGGTAACCTACATAGCAAGCCTCGTTCACCACGATCCGATCTATGTATCCCGGTTCGGTCCTTCAAGTAGAACTTTCTCCAAGCCGTTAGAACCGCGTGGCCGAGAGCACAGCCGAAAAAAACCACTCGGCACCGGCTTTTGTCGTTATGTAAAAAGTCCGAGAAAGGTGGAAAGAGAAAATTCAAACACAATAGGACCCGGGAGGACGCGTTCCTGGAGTGCTGTGGATGGCTGCACGGTGCCTGATTCAGCCTATTTGCCTATTGTTCGAGGCGTCACGGGAGTCGATTTTGTCGGCGAGAGCACAGCCGACTATTAGAAATAGTTCCGAAGTGGGGCCGGTCACCAGCCCGAGACTGTGTAAACTAACTTTTCTGGATTACACGTGGAGGTTATCGACGGATATCCTACCGAGACCGGGCTAGTCTCGAAGTTTCACTCACCAACTCAATCACTTCGTTTCTACTTTGAGTCTTGAATTGATCTGCGGTTATCAGAGAATTTTTTCGAATTTTTTCGAACCTGTACAAGTCATGAAAATGATATGAAATAATCAAAAAGTGATTTTAGTTTTCATTTTTGTTTGTGTCACATATTAAATTCTTTTAAAAATGATTCAAGGGCGTGCTTTTCTCGAATTTTTTGTTGAATATTTTTTCCTGTACTTGATTGTGTATCAAATAATATTACAAATGAATTAACACTGAATTTCTCTAAAATGGGTGGCTGCAATTCGAAAAATTTCAAAGATTAAAATAAAACTAAATAATATTACTTTCGACTTGCTATAAAGGAATTGAAGAAAGAAAAGCATTTCTAATTCCATAAAGATCCGTAGTGTGCACACGAAAATTTTCAACTTGGTAGATTCTTACGAACTTCTGATTATTGTCTCGGCTTTTAGTAATTGAAATCGACTCGATTTCGTCTCGAAACCGACTCGCAATCGATTCTCTTAGGGTCGACGACACGTTGGCGAAGGTTCGACCACGTTTCGTTAATGTCTTGCCATTCACCGGCAGGAATTTAAATGGCCAGCGTTCTTTTTTCGTCGCCGGTGGCTTTCTAACGTCCATTTAAACTCGTGGATGGCGCGACATGTCCCGCTACGCATCGATAGTAGAATGAGTCGACCAAGAACAGACATGGTTCGTTCATCCGATACGGAGAGCCATCGAGAGAACTGAACCGAAGAAGAATAAGAAGGTAGTAGGAGGAGTGGCGAAGGTTTTACGAGTCGGGAGCGAGCATCGGATGGTTAATTTGCGTAATGTTCAGTGTTCATTGTCGCGCGAGGAACAATCGCGCCCGGCTCTCCGGCCCGCGAAAATAATCGTTTTACGAGCGAACGGGAACGAATTCGTTAACATTTCGTAACCCGGCGCTACTCCCAGGAAGCGTTGCATACGCACACAAACTAAGTATTCTTTCGGGCCCAGCTACTTCGCATTATACTGCGAGAAATCCATTGTATTCCGTGATTTTTTATCAACCGGAAGGGATGGAGACACGCGATGCCTGAAACTTGTACTTAAACCAACGTATCGGAATCATTTTAATTTTACGGCCCGGAATCGCAAATTAACTGTTTCGTTACACGTGCTACTCGAAAAGGTTAATAACATTTAAACAGCTTCTTTTTATTCTCGGTGAACTGCGAATTTTTCACTTTAGTCATTTATTTTCTGATGATTCCTTGTATTTTATGGAGACTCCGGATCTTTATCACAAATCATTTTATACATCACTTGTAAAGCGATGGGACCGAACAAACATTTTGTTTCTTCTTGAATCATTCTAATAAGTTGGTTATTCGTATTCACATGGAAATTTGTAATGTACAATTTATTCGAAAATGTCGTACGAACATTGTCTTTCTGTGAAATAATATCCCAATATAAACACGTTATTTATTTTCTAGTACATAGTATATTAAACAACGATCCCAAAATATTGTTTTAATTGGAACAATTCACTGTTACATCCGATCAAATTCAAAGAATAACACGTCCGTTGTTTTACAAAATCGTGACGATACACCCTATGAAAGTCTCGGAACAGTGAAAAATTCCACGAACAGTCTATTTAACATAATAAAGGCGTGCCACCATAAAACTAATTGCCGAAGGAACGCCAACAATAATGAACGCGCGCAACGTCGAACCAATTAAAAAATTATTTTACAAAATTTTGACGACGTAATCACACCCTATAAAAGTCTTGGACCAGGTAAAAATTCCGCCAACAATCGCAGGAATCTGCAATCAAAGGATCCCGATCGTCCCGTTATCCGGGCCGCAGATCTATCAATCTCTTCTCGAATAAAAAGGCCTTCGAAAGTATTATGTTCGTGTTTCTGGGAACCCGTCGGGCCCGGGGTGGGAGGTGGCAGCCATAAATCAGAGGCGGTAGTGTTATGTCGATCGAGGCTTGAGAGATTCAATAACAATAACTTCCACGAACCGAAGCGAACCGAGCCGAGCTGACCCGAGCCGCGCTTCCGCTTGCCGCTACCTTATTACGTCAGAATTTGTCGCGAATGTCGCGACCGACCGATGAAAAGTTGCCTGCTCGCGTTTTATACCCCCACAGTCTTGTGTTTGATCTTCCGTGAACCGGATGTGCGTAAATATTGATCGAGCCAAGGCCAGATACGAGAGAATCGGCTTTCTAACTTCGAGAAGCAACAGCCGGCCGATTCTTCTCGAGACTCTGGCCTCGAGTGTCGGATGTGACGTACCCTTGGAACTTGCTATAGTCGTCGGATCGAACCACGTGTTGAAACTACGACCGTGGCTGTGCACGAGCCTAACCGAGAGCCGCCTGCCGGGCCTAACCGAAATACGATCTTCTCAATGGAGGATTGTCAGGAATTTCTTTGCGAAAATCTTCCGCTATGGCCCCTTCGTCTTTTCTGGTGAGTCCTTTCTTGTAACCTCTTCGGGGTTAAATTTTATCAAATGTGAAAAAAACTTTCGAATCAGACTCGTCATGACAATTTAGAAAATCGAATAAATTTTATATTATGATTTTATTTATATTTATATCATAATTTTATATTAATTTAACTTCCTCGTTCTTCGAACGGAAAAGAAATTCTAATCACTTTAACCGTAAAATATATATCGTAGTGCAACGGGTTAAGTTTCGTTTGATTACATAATTACACTGCGGATCTTCATGCATTCATGGTTTCTAAAAATTTTCAAGAAATGCTAGAATTGAAAATTCGACAGAATTCAGTACAATTTTCATTTATTTCGAATATTATTTAGAAATAAGCTTTATTTAGGAAAGAACTTTATTTAGAAATAAGATTCTATTTTTTATTGCACTTTCTTAAAATTCGTCTGCAAACATTGAAAATTGCATAAACATCCGCAGTCTAATTATAATATTATCAATGCTTTCGTAGTTTTTGTCGATATTGTTCCTTTTTACTCGGAGTAATTTTATTTGTAAAACACTAAACGTGATCTGATTTTCCTTAAAATTACATTTATTAATGGCAAATCCATGGAGCAAGAATTTATAGAAAAATGGTGCGATGAGTAAACTGTGGATTTTATACATTTATAATACAGTAGACAGCACAGTGTAGTCTCACTTTTTCAAGCTTGTACTGTTAAAATAATAAATGAGAGATCAAGGGGAAAGTAAAATTAGCTCCCAGCAGGAAGCGATCCCTTTGAAATATAAAACTCTCGAGGACCCTAACGCACTCAATATGAATCTTAATTACGCTTTTCCTCGACGGTCGTTTTTAATTTCGTCGAGTTGGTTAAACTTAATTTCGGACGTGACTCATGTGGGCGCCCGTAGCCCAGGTACACACGGTGCATTGACACTTTCCAAGAAGGCCCGAGTTCGTTTCGGCTTCTATACAACGATACCGTGAACATTTTAATTCATTCACAATATTTTTTTTAACGATCTATCGCTCTTAGTACTGCGTCGAATTCGGTCGTTCGATGTTTCAGGGACTGTACATACGACTGATATATTTTGACAAGTTAATTGTAGGAAGTAGAAGTTGAAAATATAATTCTCCTTTTAATAATAATTGGACTGCGGATTTTATGCATTTATGATAAAAATGGATACGCACACTTCGAAGCAGTGTTTTCGAATACGCACACTTCGAAGCATGTTTATGAAATTTATAAACAAAGCAGTGAATAGTAGTAAACATGATCGATTATAGAATTGTAAGAATGGTGTCGTCCGAAGGTTAGATGACTTCATAGTGCTCGTACAGTGGTCGTGTAAATATTCCGGTCTTCGGAAATACACCGTGTGTATTCGTAATTGAGGAAAAGGGTGTGTCGACAGCATTATAAGAGTTATGAAGGAAAGTTCTCACGAAACGAGGAAAACCCTGACAAAGAGCAGAACACCACGTGTGCGTCTGCCATGCCGCGAGGAATCAGTAGTCGTTGCCAGTACCACGTCAGACACGCACGATGAGGTCACCGTCACGTCGCGTCGTTCTTCACCAAAGTGAACGTAGAAACAAGTCGGACAAGGTTGCAACGAGTTCTTTGGGAACCTCCGCCATGCCGAGGTCTCTTCCATATTTTATCCAATTAAACATTGACGGGATTAAATGGAATAATTCATCGTTTCCCGAAACACATACACACAGAAATTCTGCAGTGCACAACTCGTTCCGTTCCTTCTACGAATTAGGTAAACTATTTTCCAGACGGTTTCAGTTAATGCAGATGCTTCTGTGGAAACATCTCTCTGGATTCTTTAAATGGTTTTGCATTTGAGCATAATTAATTATTCTTGTCTTGAATGTTAATATTATTGTTGACTAAAATGTTTCAGTTTTATAACAAAATCGGAGATCTTATTTCGGAAATGAATTTCTGTTCATTTTAATAAGCGACAAATTATTTCGATTATAAAAGACTGAACGAAGAATTTCAGATTCGAGATTACTATTAACGAGGCCAATAACACTAGAAATTAAATCATTAAGGAACGTAACGATTTCTTAGAATTTCGACAATGAAATCTTTCTTAGTAAAGTTCGAATTGATAGAATGAACATTAAATTACCAAGTTTCGCATTGTGCGCGAGACATTAGCGATTCCACGGGCCTAAATTCGAAAGTTTTATATTCTCTCCTTGGAATTTGACTTGCATATGTGCGGCACAAAGGCGGCGGGGAAGGCAAAGATAAGTTTTGAAAGAGCTTCAAATGGCCGAGCAGCAGCGTCGGGGACCTAATTAGTTGGAGTATAGCCTAGTCGCATGATAATGAATATCACTGATATTTCTTCTGGCTGGGTGGAGCATCGGGTAGAGAGGAAGAGAGAGAGAGAGAGAGAGAGAGAGATATCTGGGGGAGGGGGAAGAGGAAAACGAGAGATACGTTTCACGGTCGTAGAGAGGATGCATATAAGCACATGTACAAATAGAAGTCGGCATTCGAAGCAGATGTCCCACGGGGTTTCTGGAAAAGGAATCGACAGCAGGACGAACGTCTATGCATACACGTCCAAGGAACAGAGCTTCCATTCAAGATCCTAAGCAAATATATGCATGGGAACTTGAAAAGCTTCGACAAGTAGAGGAAAATTGTATTCCCATTGTGCGACGTTACCAAACGATATAGTAATAAATTTTTATTAAAACACAGCTAGAACAATTTACTAACGATCAATGATTAAACTGCAGTTTATTGGAATAAGATCAAAATATTTCAAGGCTGTTGAGAGAAACAGGGATATTGAATAGAAATCGACAGGTTTCACATTTCTTAGTTTATAATTAAAGAAATTTGTTCATGCAACAAATATATTGTCATAAACATTTGTGAGCTTGGCAATGAATTTTCGTATAGATTCAAGACAGACATGTTTTTGGGATGGTAATAGATACTAACATGTTGCTGGTTTATTGTTAATATTGTACATTATTTCATTCAAAGATTGTGATAACAAAACTACTTGTCTGAGACGTACTTGAGAAATCGTGTGTAGAAGGACATACAAATATTAGCAACAATTTTGTTTTTCCCTTTCTCACATAAAAGTCTACGATCCTACTGCAAAATGTCTGGAGAACATCTGGAAAATTGTTCGTGATCCTAAAATAGTCCAGGTCACATAATGACAAAAATCGAGGTCTGAGAACCGAGGGGGTTGTGGAAGGGTGTTTCCAGGACCATGAAAGGGTTGCAGCATCTGCGAACGATCTCTCCAAGAGCCAGATTACGTTCCACGCAGCCCGGCGTGGCACCCGAGCCAGTTTTCCCAAGGATGCTGCGTCGGACAGTGTAGCTAAGGGAGAAGGACGTGTTCAGGGATCGATGCAATGGAGTTTCGAGGGACGGTGGAGCATTTCCACGGTGTGTCGTCGTGTCATAATTCATCGAACGACCGATAAACCGGGCAGAGGAGGCTGGAGGGTTCTTTACGTGCGAAAAAGGACCCGGGCGTGTATACCCCTGTAATCGGAGCAGATGTCCTGGCGGCGGAGACGGTTCCTGGAAGTAGCGTGGGCCAGCGCAGCTATAGATGGCTACTAGAAGGACCAGAAAACGACCCCTCGAGCGCCGTTTCGACTCTCATCGTCTCTCCCCTTCTTTCTCTCTCTCTCTCTTTCTTCTCCTGGGGTCCTTCCTCTCCCGGAGAGAGAGCATGCCTTGCGCCCATGGCGGGCAAAGAATGCGCGGACGGTGATTCTGCTTTTTGTTGCCAGTTACGCCGGGAGAAGGAGCGCTCTCTCTCTCTCTCACTATACCCGGCCTTTGTACTTTATTTTTAGCCGGAATGGTAAACACCTTGCTCACAGGCGCCGCCCTTCGATCCTGCATCATTCTTTCCCCTCTTTCTCCTGCGAACTGTGGCCCGGGATACTCTTCCTCTTCTTACTCTTTGGCTGCTTCTTCCTCCTTGTCTTTCTCTCTCTCCTCCTCGCCTTCTTCCATTCCCGTCGGCTCGTTTTCTACCTTTTCTTCTCACTTTCTCTTGCTCTCCTCCGTCGCACGATTCTATGGCCCAACACCTAACGGGTGACTCGACGGTCTCCGAAGGGCGACGATACTGCCACCTGCGCGGCTGAGCGATGAGGCTTCGGTCAGCGGTGCTCAAACCGTTTCGGTACAGGTTCGTCGCCTTTTTCGGGATTTTACGTTTTCACGCAATTGCTTCGAACAGTTTGGAAAATACCGACCCTCGGATGGTTAATCTATGATAGCGAGTCAAACTCGTGATGAAGATTTCAAACAGAATCTAACGTAAACGGTGGCTTTATTTTCGGAAGAAATGAAATTCTATTCTTCGTGACCAATATTTAAGCATTGAAGTAAATGTAGAAGAACAAATATAAATGTTCTGGACAAAATGTCAAGTTGTCTTCTAACGTCAAGTTGTTCGATTTCTCGACTATTTCTCTACGTGGGAGATATAATTTTTATGAATAGACAGCGGATCGTCGTGCAAAATAAAAATTCTCTTCGTGAATTGCAACACGCTGGAGCGAAATAGAAATTTGTTTTCTTTCTGAACCCCTTCAGCGATTAGGACTTTCTTTGTCGTTTGTAATTTCCTATAGAAAGGGAGAAAATCTATATCTATTTTTTGCCTACATGTTCTCCAATAACTGTACATTAACGAAACCAAGATATATAAAACATACATATATTTATTAGACTCTGATCAGAATCTTGATCACGAGTCTGCAACGATATTGTAGGACAAGGGGTTAACGTGTTTGATAGGATGAAAATAATGTGACAGTATTTTTAAATTTCTTTCCGCCACACCCGGTATATATCGGCCTCTACCTTCTCGTTGCAGGCCACCTCCTATCGATTCCTCATTGCGAACCAGATAAATCGGACCCTCGTTTCTCGGAACCGGCCAGGTAATGGCAGGGACGTAACCCTCCGCGTTTCTTCTCCCATGGAAAGCTATTGTCCGTTAGTCTTGTTAGCCGTTTTCGTCGTAGTTTCTCGGTCTGTCTAGAATTCGGGGCCTCTCGGGTCCAGCAAAAATTGATTGCGGCCTGCCGGCCCGTCCTTTTCACCAACGATCCTTTTCGGCCTTCTGCTGCTCTCGCAATAACCGATCGAACGATCCTAATTCGGTCTCGTCGAGGACAGAAAACCAGCGACAAAATTGTTAGGTTCTCGCACAGGAAATGTCCGATTTGAAGATGCAAATGTTACGAGTAGACTGTGTAGGTGTTTATACATCTAGGAACAAATTAGCTGGGAAAAATATAAAACGGTAAAAGATCAGAAAAATCTAATGCTTAAAAAATTAAATTTCTACCATGATAAACTGGATATACCGGTTACAATCGTGGCTACTTTGATTAATACATTAATAAATTTGTTACAAATCGGACATTCATATGCTCCAATCTACTAAAAATGAGTAAAAATTAAATTTCTGCCATGGTAAACTGAATACAATACCGGTTACTTATCTCTAAATCAAAATTGAATTCTACTTTGACTGATAGGACTTATTTAGGGCAAATAAAATTTGTTACAAATCTGGGTCACGCAACCGCACGAAAATGCCACCTATCTACAAAAGAGCAGAAAAAAGGGATCGAGAAGATATCGATGAAAAGTTGAAAAATATTAGGTTCAAACATTTGGACAGGCGGAATTATATACCAGATAGGAATTCTTATAATAGATAAGAACTGCAAATATTGAAGCGAAGTGGGAAACTAGGAATGGCCCTGAGACGTGCTCGACAGCCTGAAAAACATCCGATCCGAACGGTTTAACCGTAATAACAATATTACATAATGATGTTAAGTATACAGGAAATTATGCTAAACGGAGGATTGTAAAATGGTAGCTTCTGTGTGGCGGAGTCGCTATAAAAATAGTTATACAAATTGTGTCGTTTATTTTAACAAGATTATGATAGCGAGAGTTGGATCGGGCTTCGAAGAAAATTACTATAGCTTCGTACACCATTTTTAATAGCATTTCTCCTCGCGTGGGCCACCTGTCGCGCACCGATCCACCCCCGAACGTCATCTGGACGCCCGAAATTCACGACTCCGTCATTCATCGTCCATGGAAAGCGATGGATCTCCGCGAGAGTCCTTCGTCATTATTATTAATAACTGTAATTATTACGTGACCCGCTATCATACCGCGCTATCCGATTTCACACGGTGTCTTATCGCGCAACACATGTCGCGGACAATTTGCCAAGTGTCACCGGCGAGAGCAAAATGGCAATTCGAGTTCGACGAACGCGATTCTGTGCGCCTAATTGTCCGAGGAAAATTGCCGGTCTGGTACCTGGGAACCGTGTAAATTAACAGGCGAGGATGATAAGTAGGATTTTCTCTTCTATCTTTTATTTAACAAACTTTTAAACACTTGTACACGAAGATCCAATTTTTTATTGGATCAATTTCTAAAAATATGTATACTAACAATAAGAAACTAAAATCAGAAATGTGGCACAACATTCTGTTCAGTCGAATCTTTTATTCAACAAATTTTTAATCATTTATGTACAAAGAAAGTGAAATGAGAAATGTAATACAAAACTCTATTGTAGTATAAAATTTGCCAGTCTGCTATACTCCATTTCTCAATATCATGAAAGAACAACGCAGGACACAAATAATCAATTTAGTTCACCTTCATTACGGTTTTAAAAAAAAACTGAACTTGATTAAGATTCATGCATATGGTTAAACGGCTTAATTCCGAGGATACGCTTTCATGAAAGCAGTTTCGAGTGACAATGACGGGCACCAGGCCCGATAGATTATCATTATCGAATAATTTGATTAGGTAGACGTGATTGTTATGCATTTAATCCGAACCAATGGCGATAATAATAAAGGACGGCGTATCGAATCCTGTCAGGTGAGACCGCAGAGGGTTAAATTGCACGTGGATCACGCATGCACGTTCGTTGCGTCATTGGTGAGTGCGCATGCGTGTAAGATCACGCAAGGTACGCGTACACACGATACGCACTACCGCAATAGCATGAATACCCAGTGGTGTATCTAGTCTCATAGACTCCCGTCTTCAAATGAATTTGTTCGCATACCTTCCACTTTCATTAGTAAATTTAAACAATGTAACATTTATTTTAAGCAGATATTTCTTAACATCATTTTTATATTAAATTTCTATATGAATACAGGACAAGAGAGAAATCAAAATTCCATAATCAAAAACATCTATGATAGAAAATAGCACTTCAAATTGCTCGAACAGGTTTTTAGACATTCTTGATTGACCACTGAGTGACCACTTTTAATCAAATTGTATTATTGAATATAACAGACAATTGTTTAGTTTAATTTCTATAATAAATGAGATAAGGGACATTTCTGATTTTCAGTGGCAATTTTTAATCGAAAATATATATTTATATATACTCGAATATAACATATGGTTTTCTATCTTGATTTCTACATCAAGATTTTCTTGAAAAAAGTGTTACTTTATTCGATAAAGATGTGTGTAACTATCCCGTGTAATGGAAATGGCACTTTAAAAGCTTCAAGCAGTTTCCAGAAGCTTCTGATGGAGAGTAGCCGTCTTCTCATTACTCTTTTCCCACTTTCTTCCCGTAGAATGCGACCATTCCGGACTCTGGCGATTAGCTTTTCTATTCTCACTTTGTCAACCGGTCCGAACCAGTCCGGGAGTTTTGAAACGGCCACGGTATCATCTTCCTGGTACCATTTTTCCATTGAACGTGCCTCGAGCCATTGCTCGCTGTGCCTCGTGTTCACTGATTCGTTTCGTTCGTGTACTAATATCGATTAATCGATTTGTGATATTCGTTTAGCAATGACAAATTAAATCTTCAAACTCGAAAGATAAAAACTGGTTCAAAGAGATTAATTAAATTCACTGTATTCACGAAATTCGAATGAGTTTGACAGGGTCAATTAAAAAATTCTGCAATTGCCACAGCTTTAAACAAAGAAGTTTTTCATTCTCTTCTAGAATTACTGTGGAATCACTGCTTTATTTAGTTCCTAATATTTAAAAACACTTTTATTATATATCTTAGACTATTTTAATAGAAAATACCTTTACAATATTGATTGAATATTGCCTATGTAGTAGTACCAATATTAATTCATTAGAAAAATAGAGGACAGAAAATTTTCACAGGGACAGATGTTCGCAAATCTGTTATAGATTTGCAGTTCTGTATATTATCGTTGAAGAGTATTGTTCTCCGGTCGGTCACACGCAATACAAAATGATCAATGCCGTTAAAGTTTGTTGTGCTAATAATCTAGCTAGCTAGCCGGCCTCGGAATAAATGTGTCTCGTTATGAATGAAAATTTTTTACCTCTTTAGCAATACAGAAACATCTGGGACGTGTCATACATAATACATAACACCCAATACATAATTCTTCGTTCTTTACCCTTTCTTACGTGGTTTTGTACATTACAATATGTTCCATATTCCACCATTTATATATAATAGTAATTTATAGATAATAGTAATTACTACACACGATTAACATATAAAAATTGGATTACCAACGCTACATGATAGATTCATTTAAAGTTCTTTTCGTTTTCACAAACATCGCATACATAAATATTCATAGCGATCGCTCTTCTTCGTTACAATTTTTTTTCTTTCTTAATTACCTGTTAGTGACTGAATGAATTCGGACGATAATGAATTACTATACCGCGGATTTCATGCATTTGTGAATAATTTTTGTCACAATTCTCTTCATCATTTTGTTGAATTTGTTAGCTAAAATATATTAGCCTCGGCTCGCTAAAATCGTGAAAGGAGGAAAGAAATTTCTGCGCGAGTCCTGTTGCTTGCAATTGACAGTAACAATTTTTATTTCGCATACAGTTCAGAAATCTATTAATCACGTTACTGTTTAATACGTATATAAATTGGAAGGGAAAATTATGTTTCAGGGGTTTAATCGTCTTCTTTTGTTCATTGATCAACAGCGTGGCGCCTACGTTTGATGTTACGTCCCTGCTACTGCTTACACACTTATTACAGCACCCATAGCTTCGCACCTGTAGACATACCGTGCGTGTAGAGCTCGAATATTCCACGTCTGACGGTATGCTTCTTCCTCTTCTTTCTTTTCCACCGTTCGCCTCGACTTTCTCTCTCGATTTCATACCCGATAACGCGTATCGAGCCGGTAGAAAGCTAGCAGGAAGTTCGATTCAATGGTAATAAAACGATACCGACCCTGCGGTGATATTCCGTCGCGTCTACCCACTTCCTCGGGTACCAAGGCAAATTTCTATTTTTCTATTCGACAGCTTCATCATTTACCGACACTCAATTTAATCTGTTTATCTTATTCGAACTCTTTCAAGAATAAATTTATATATTCTCTGCAATGTGGTCGATTTACAAAATTATAATTATAATATATGGATAAATCTCCATTCTCTCGCATTTAATCTCTTTACTTTATTCAAACTCTCTTTCAAGAATGAATTATATATTCTCTGCAATGTGGTCAATTTACAAAATTATAATTATAATATATGGATAAATCCATTCTCGCATTTAATCTCTTTACTTTATTCAAACTCTCTTTCAAGAATGAATTATATATTCTCTGCAATGTGGTCAATTTACAAAATTATAATTATGATACATATATGGATAAATCCATTCTCGCATTTAAACTCTTCACTTTATTCAAACTCTCTTTTAAGAAAAATTTATATATTTTTTGCGAAGTGTGCTCTCTGAAATAACATTCATTGTAATCGGATGGACATTTTCTGTAGCAGTTCTTTTAATTGATTAAATAGCAGATCTTTTTAATTGAAGATGCACAGTTTTGAAATGTGAAAAGCTTTTTCTCGGAAAGCGTTGTTAGGCACGTTGATACTAAATTTTAACTGTGTGTTCTTCATCAGCGGGTAGATGAATCGGTATGTGTTCTTTTGTCGTGGACTGCTTCGTTCGTTAGTAACAATAACATTTAGTGAAGAACGAAGGGAGAAGTCGTGACACGTGCTACACAAAATCAGGTAACTCTTAGTCGTACTTTGACGAGCCAGACTCGCGACGAAGGTTTTTAACAAAGTCTAATAAATATGAATGTCACGCGTTTCATTTTAGATGAAATAAAGTTCGATTCTTTTGTAATCGCAATAGTTGAGCATTCTCAAAGCATTTCTCAAACAACTTTCCAACCACTGCGCCAATTTCGATGTTTATACGCTCAAAGTAACGCTTGAAGTGTCACCTTTCCGGCGGGTCCACAAAGTCACGATTTCTCATAGCACGGTACTCGCATAATCGTCACGGTGGTCAGTGCATTCCGGCCTCGAGAACGGGTCCTCGTGAGAACAGGCTGACAGTCGAAGTTCCGATCGAGGAAAAATCGAGCAGAAGAAAACAGGATCGCAAACGAACATGACGAAAAAGGATCTCCCGCGAGGGAAAGAGGTAGAGATAAGAAAAATGGAAGAGAAGATGGGGAAAAATGCAAATGCTCGAGTGCAACCGCGTTGCATCATTTAACAGGGACTTCGACACCAGATATTCCAAGGCGAAATAAAAGAGAGAGGAAGAGAGAAAGAGAGAGGAGAGCGACTTGTCTTGCCGGGGCCCGATCGCTCGACAATCAAGAAAACCGCAACGGCGTTACTTATAAATAGTAAAGCAACCTCGTATCTCCTCGGATCGTTGGCCTCTCACGCGGAATCGTTACGTTTACGCTCGCGTACGCAACGTACCGTGGCAGAGCGTAGAAAACCCCCTCTCTCTCTCTCTCTCTCTCTCTCTCTCTCTCTCTCCCTCCCCGCGGACGTACTCACGCACCGTCACGCATTCCGTGACGAGAGAGAGAGTCCTTCCTGCGAGACCGACGAGATATTACCCACGGCCTCTTCTCCGGCACCACTCGTCTTCGCCATGCGTAGTCGCAGAGACTGTCTCCCGACCGATAAACTTCGCGTCATCAAGATAAACTTCACGTGATATTAAATTCGTCTCATTCCATTTGTCTATCACCCATTTCGTTTTATACAGTCTAGTCATTATTATACTTGCCACTGGTGCTGGAAACTTCATTCCCTCGCCGGAGGATGTACTCGATTTTTATGGCGTCTTCCGAGGTCTTCCTCTGGAGAAAGTGTAACAGCTTTTACGTACAGAGTTTCGGGATGTATTGACGCATGTTGCGGTAGCGTTTATAATTTGATTGCATTTTTTCTCTCAATTTCAGTCGGTTATAAATGGACAGCGAATGGATTAATGAAGGTGAAAGGTTGTATTAATTCTTTTATTTTTACTGTGTGTGTGCCATTCTAAATTTTACTATTGGCATTCTCTGATAAATGCATAGAATACACTTACGACTAAATGCTATCGGAAGGGAGTAGAAAATTATATAGGAAAGATTAGAAACGAGTTAATGTGTGGTATTAATATATTACTTCCAGTATATTAAAATTATTAGTGAAAAATCTTTATTCGGCTCCTGTGTCTTACAATAGATGCACAAACAATTATTTCGCATAGCACAATAAAATTCATACATTAATAAATTGTCGTAACACGGTTCAACAAGTTTGTGCGAGCAGTGAATGGAATTACAATATGCTAATAAACGAACCAACGAACTATGTAACGCAAACGATGATCAAACAACGACTGACAAATGTTCAAACAAACGCTCCTTCGTGCACACTCGTTTCTTTATCCATACATTTTTGCCTCGCACTCGTTATTAGACAGCGGATCTTTATACAAAATAAAAATTTTCTACCTGAATCGCAACGAACTGGAGTAAAATAGAGATGTATTTTCTTTCCTAATATGTTTAATAGGCTGAAAATAATATAACAGTACTTATAAATTTTTACTGTTTTAACCCTTTGCACTCGAATGGCGAATCTGAGGCGCCACTAAAAATTGCCATATCATCATGCAAAACAGTTTTAATATTATTAAAGTCTGTATTCTATAAATTGTGAAGAGCTCAATTGTTATATGCATAAGAAAACAGGTTCAATTTGATGTGCCCAATGTAAAAAAGATTACATGGAATAAAAATGATCTGGGTTGAAACAAATATCTCCATTTTGGAATTCAAATTGCTTCGAGTGCAAAGGGTTAAATTACACGTTCTCATTTTTGCCATAAATGCATAAAATCCGCTGTCTACTCATTACGTTTCATTTTACCACGTTTTTATTAGCTCGCTTTCTTGTCTGTCTGTTTGTTCGGTAGAAATTTTGCAATTGATTTTAAACAATCTTCCCGATGTTCGTTCTCAACACACGTGTCCACACAAGGTTCTCTGCCACAAGTTAACAGTGCAAATTCCTTTTAACACGGTGTGGCCGTATTTGTGCGTTAATTGAATGAACAGTTGTCGTCGAAGAAGGTATTTGTTTATCGGATAATGTCCCCGGCATTCCCCCACTGAAATCAGAGACCGGCGACCGCGCGTGATCGAACAAACGAAGTATGTATCAGTCGGTCGCGTCTCGGCTATCGTTTACAAGACCACTGGCGGAGAGACTTGACTCCTCGCCGCGGAAAAATCACGGCTATACCACTGCGCCGGTCTTTGTTTCATTCACGGCGCGCTGCGTGTCGCGTTACGACGCGTGTTGTACGCACGCACTCGAGCGTGAAGCTCCACCCTCTCAAGGATAAGAGGTTAATCGAGGAGGTGAGGCAAGAGAAGGCAATAAGATAATATAATAAGATAAGAATAAGATAAGAGAGAGAGGCAATAAGATTAAAAATTATTCGGGTGGGGAAAGTGTGCGGCGACACAGACTCGCGAGTCTCCAACTATGGAATTCTCAGTCGGCGATCGCTGATTCAGATTTTTTTAGTTCGCTTCCCCTGGGAAAAACAGAGACGAGACCTCCTGAGAAACATTGTTTGGCACAGTTTGTTGCAAGTATATCACGTGCGTTTGTCGTGAAATAATTTCTTTTTATCGATTTCGCACACTGTTTATTGCGATGTTAACACTAGGTTTACGGAGCTCTAGAAATAACTATTTCATTTTATTAATTATTAACCCTTTGCACTCGGAGCTATTTATCTGGAAAATTAAACATTTCTTCCGATCTAGGATATTTCCATTCCCTATGATTTTTGAAATTTTATGAATATGAAATTGGTATAATACCGCATACAATACCTAAATGTTTAGTAATTGATTAAATACCGATATATTTAATGATAGAAACGATATTTTGAATAATGGTAGAGCAATTTTTAGTGGGTTGCTCGGAGGGGACAACCGAATGGTTAATTTTTATTCTCTTCTTTCATAAATTTGCTAAATAGTTGCTCAGGAAAGCATCTTTAATAATCGCAAATTAAGAATATCAGAACCCGTCTGTTCGAATTTATTTGCAATCAAGATTTCGCACGTAGTTGTTTAAGAACTCTGGAATCAACAGGTGTTCAATAAACTATGACGGTTCGTTCATAAACTACGTTACAACTCTAGCAACCACTTCTCAGTTGTATACTTCGATTAGAAATACTATCGAAACATAACGTCCGCAATGATTTGTTAATTGAGGTAACATTGGGATTTAACAGCACGAGAGAGGTGACCGGATAATTTTTGGAGTGGGGCAATTAGGCGTGCCGTAGCCCCCACACGTCACGCTGCGTGTTTCGTAAGAGAATTTCACAGCCTTGAGCGTCGTACCCACCGAATTCAATGGACATTTAATCATACCGAAGGACACGTAGTACTACGCGTAGTATGGCCGCCGTGTAATTTCATGGTCGAGAGAAAACGAGGGTACTACGACGTACTCGAGCGAGCAGCGCATCCGCGGTTAGGCGAGGAAACATAGTAGGGAGCCCGCGTGTGCGTGGAAACGTGTGTGCGCGCTCCGGTGATCGTTTGATACACGCGAGGAGGAAACGAGCTCTACCCGCTGGAATTAAATGGACTTTTTCTTGGCCGATGTGTTTAACATACAACGAACAATCTGTTCAAGCAGTGGACGGAGTTATCAATGTTTATAAACGCTCCCTCGTGCACGATCATTTCTTTATTTCGTTCAATCAAATTCGCTTCATACATTTTGCCCCTCATTCAGACACAAGTACAAAAGGCCACTTCGCTGAGAAATTGTTCACTTCTAGCCACCGGCTTTATGTAATGGTGTCCCTATCAATTCTATTACGTCGAAACAACTAAGTTCGCGACCTCCACATTTCCTCAAACAAAGTCATTTATATATATTTTTTAAGCACGAGTATTTTATATCAAGTTGGACGCAAAATTCAGAGCTTTCTAATGATATACAGTTCAAAAGGAATGGTCAACGAATAAGGTTATAAGGGTACAATAAAAGAATTACGAAACAAAAGGTGCGAATTTAGTTGCCAACTTAATATATTGGGTGCACGTTGATAGAATTTTATCTCGGAGAACTTGACGGTCGCGTGTTCGATATTTACTAGAGTCTGTTCAAAGTCTTCGTCACGAGTCCGACTCAATGTTACAAGAAAAGTTATACCGTTATAACATCGGAACAAAAAATCATGGGACGATCATGCTGGGCTCATTCCAAAGCAGTTTTCCATTTGTAAAAGTAGAATCTACTTTTTCCTTTCTAAAATCTGTTCACCTTTAACCGACCCCCCCCCCACAGGTATTCCAAAATTTTTTCACGCATCAAAATGACTGTGGATTTAAAGATTGAAGACTCCTCGGTGCGACGAGCTTGTAGATTTCATGTTAGAAATGTACAATTCATGAAGCGAATCGAGTGTAAGACATGTCTATTCGAACTTCCGGTTTTCTGTAGATAACGATGCAGTTGCAAATTACAAAGTTTGATTAATATTTGACCGATTCTCGTGTTAAGCGAGCAGTGCGTCGAATTTCCTGATAACGATATCGAACACGAGCACGCCGCATGTTCTCGGCGTCTATCATATTTAATATAAAGGTATTCAAGATGGCCGACGAGGAGGATATCCTGTCTGTCCAGCGAAGAAGGTGCTAAGTAGCCTGTGCAGACCATTTATTAGCTGCGAGCCGCTGGAATATGCAACGAGACGGAGCTTTTTTAATTACATCGTTATTATACGGCGCCGGGGAATTTCGTATTTTTAATCGACCCGAACGTTTTATTCGTTTTGAAAGTTCTAATGGTTGGATCGTTTTTCGGAATGTTGTTTAACATTTAGTATAGTAGTAAATAAAGCAAGATAAAAATAAATTTTCGTTAGAGTTTTGTAATTTTAAGTTCGTCGGCCACCTCGAATCATTCGACGAGCGTGTTATAAAAATAGATCCATTTCCCCGAAAAGCTGCCCAGCCTAGAAACCCAGATAAAAATCAACGGTTAAGGATCACAGACGGACCTGGCCGGGGGTTCTTTCTATCTGCGTAATCTCGTGCATGCACGTTCCCACGCAACCCCGAAAACACAAACGCTATCGCTATCTAAAACGCGTTTCTTTTCTACGATTGTTACAGAGGTGGGAACAGCTGGTCGTCTCGAAGCTGAAGTGGGAATTATCCGCAGTGACGCCCGGTGACTTCCTGATGCACATCCTGAACAGACTGCCGATGCCTCGTACCTGGGACCCTGTGATGGTCAGGAGGCACGCGCAAACCTTCATCGCCCTCAGCGCAAGAGGTGAGAATCGATAGACTACATATTTTCATTACAACAATCTTCTAGCTCTCATTAAAAAAACAAATTCAACGATGTGAGATATCTCCATTGTCCATGTCTGCCTGTGATTATGGTTTTTATTTCATTAATAATCATTAGACAGCGGATCTTTATGCAAAATAAAGAATGTTTGCATTGATCATACATGAGATATTTTGTGTTTCATCGACCAATCCCCGGTACTTTTTTGACAGAATGTAATAAAATGAACACGTGAGAAAAATTGAGTTCCACCTAGTTCGATGGTATGCAGAAATTTGCAGGGAAAGTTTCCCAAGGTAGTTTCGCAATCGGTCAATGCGATTAGGAATTATCAACGGCGATTACGAAAATTCATATATGTACATCGAACGTCGATATATTCAAGTTGGAGAAAAACCGTCGATTATTCGAACGTCTATGTCCCGTAAATGTCGGCCATAAACGGGACGAAAGGGAATTCTAATTCGTTCTACTTTCGTCGATTATGAAATGGTTATTACGGTGGAGCCGAGTTCCGCGGCGCGTCGTAATCTTCGTAATACCGCGTGTGACCGCCTTGATAACGGTAATGAACGAGAAAAGGAAATTCGAGCTGTATTCTTTTCGCTTCTTTACGCATCAGCTGAGTAACGTGGAATTTACCGCGAGCTAATCTGTACAATCCTAAACTGCGTTTTAGTTTTAATCGCGGAGCAAACTCAGCTGGGACATGCATGGGCGGATGAAGTATCGGAGTTATTGGGTTTTGTAGATAAGGATTCTTGATTTCTTGTGACAGTTAACGATTTTCGCGCAGCACGTCATCAAATATAGTCCTTCACGAACATTTAGAAAAAAATTCCAATTAAATCGATGAAATACTGAGTTGTCGGCAGATTTTTGTCCAGAAAGATCGGTTTCTCGCCCACTGTGCGGCGTAGATCAGCGTTCTGCATTTCCCGTAACGTTTTCCCGAGCTCGTTTCGGCCGCGGCGATTAGAAATTATAATCGCATCGCGGGGTGGGGCATGCCTCGTAGTAAACGCGATTTAAAATGCGATTCTTACGCACGGGTCCTTCATTGTCAGCCTCGTTAGAACCGTGCCACGGCATCGTAAACAATCGGGGGCGTTGCATCGTTAACTCGCCGCGGCGCGGCGTTAATGAATATGCCTGCGCTGTCGTATAATGCACCCGGCGCGGCGCAGCGGAAACCATCACGTAACTACGTCGAATCGATTCCCCGTGCGTTTCTTTTCTTTTCGTTTAATGGGTCATGCGCGCGTCTAATTATGCACGGGCCGTGCTCTCCAACGAGAATGAAGTAACGAAAGTGCAAGGATACGGTTATTCGGACGCGTCTCTCTCTGTCTCTCTCTCTCTCTTCCCCCTTCGACGTCCGCTGCGCTCGAAAGGAAACGGCGAAAATGTTCTTCGGTTTGCCACCTCGGCGGTTTTTAACAACCGGTTTGTTTGGGTAAATTGGAAACGGTCGAAAACCTGCACGCAAACGGGGAGAACTGGTTCCAGACAACACAATCGATATGGACGAATTAATTAAGAACGTAAAACTAATCTTCTTGCACTAGACTAATATGTTATTGACTAGACTGCGGATCTTTATGCATTTATGAAGAAATTGGTTGGGCGAAATAGAAAACGGTAAAAGATTTTAAAAATTCGAGAATGTTGTACGTTGCTTTTAATATATCAAAGTCGTTAAGGGATGATATCAATCGTTATCTTATTCCTGCTTCCCACAACCGATGCAAAACATGTTTATTTTGCATAAATATCCGCATAAAGAAATGCCCTTCAAGTTGGTTTTGTGGATTTTAACAACAGGTTTGTTCGGATCAAGTTAGGATAGTCGAATACCTGCATTTAAGTGGGAAAAGTGGTGCCAAGTAGCATAATTAATATAAACAAATTAATCGATCCTTTATTCGAGCAAGATTAATCCTCATTGGTTCAATCGTCATTGAATAAAATAGTTGTCATATAATTTTAGCGTGGCCTGAATATAAGAAAAATTTTCTTTGAAAATCCGATCAATTGCAATTTTTTCCAAATTTGTCTACGCAGTAAACTAATTGTTAGAAAGAGTCCGAGTCGTATGGTCCAATATTGAAAAAATAGTCATCCCACTGTGCAGACGTATCTTTTTCTTTGGGACACGTTATTGTGTTGAAATTTTAGGGAGGGTGATATTTAGACAGCGGATTTTCATGCAAAATGAAAATTTCCTACTTGATTTTCAACCAACTGGACTGCCATGGAAATTAATTTTCTCTCTTAATATGTTTAATGGGTCGAAAATAATATAACAGTATTTTTAAATTCGTCTAATGTTTTCAATGTTTTAAATTACACCTACTCATTTTTGTTATAAATGCATAAAATCCGCTGCCTAGTGATATTAAAGTGACAAGGTCTGGGTTTAGGATATTTTAATTAAACTAAACTCCAGAGGGGTTCAATTGTAGGTTAAAACAATTTCATACAAATGCCGCGTATTAAAAAACCGTTTGAAAAAGGAGTTGGGCGTACCAAGGAAATCAGTCGCCAATTTGGCTCCGCTCCGGAAGTGTCCTGTTAAGGCAAGCTTGTAGTTCTGCGACGGTTTGTTGAGGTACAGAACATTGCGGTGTCCTTGTCGAGACCAGAAGTGCGTGGAAGCGACGGGGTATAGAAGACGAAGACGAGAGAGAGAGAGAGAAAGGAGAAGAGAGGAGGAGAGCCCCCCAGAGCACGTTCGTGGAGAGGTTCAGAGACCTTCCGCGATTCAAGGAAGCGGTTGGAATTCGTGGCGCCGTTTGCTTCTCTTTTCGCCGCTGAAAAAGAGGGTCAAACGACTCGAACTGGGCCCCGGCGACTACCTAGTTTGGCTCGTGAGAAACAATCATCGCCGTTCCGCGGGCCTGGCCGGGCCCGAACCGGCGGGCCCGCTTCTAGCCTCTCCTCTTCTTCTCCTCCTTCTTCTTCATCTCTCCGGAACCACCGGAGCCGGCCAGACGACGAAGGACGATGGTCCTCGCTTTTTCCCATTGACGGTTGTAATAACAACCGACTGGCAACGGGCAAAGAGGGATTTAAACGTGTCTCGATTCCATCGTGCCGGGCGCCCCTTCTTCCACTTATTCCTTCTTCTTCTTCTTCAGCCGTGTCTTCTTCTACTCCTTCTTCAGCTCCTCCGGCGAGCTCTTCTCAGGTTTTCCAAGGAGACCGAAGAATTTCTCATTTTTCTTACTTGAATTCTTACTTCGGAAGAATCTCGAATTTTGGTAATTGTCCGTTGACTTCTTCTTCTTCTTCTGTGACGTCTTCAGCTTCTTCAACTTCTGCGTGGCTTCTAATTTTTCTTCGGCTTCACCGTCGACATCTTCTCATCTGGTGCAGTGTTTTTGAAGGATCTTGGATTTTGGTAATTATTGACTTCGTCGTCTTCGTCGCGTTCTTCTTCTTCTTGGAGCTCACCTTCTTTGGTGAGCTTTTGCGGGATCGTATCTCGAACCTAATTGCTTCCTAACAAGTAGATTGTTCTGTACGGGGAAGAATTTCAAAAATGAGTTCCCTCGCATTACAGTAGCCAATCAATAGTAGTACGCATTTCTGTTAATTATTCGTTTAGATCTTTATATTAATCGTTTTCGTTGACACACTACGGATTCTAAAATGATGAGTAAACTTCTGTGACAAAAACAAAACTACCGTGAATCCATTATAAACATGAGCTTCATGATCCACAAGTCTAGTATAATCAATAGACTGCGGATCATCATGCGAATTCAAGAGTTTTTTCCTCTAATAACTCCAATAAGCTGAAGATAATTGTTTTCATGTTTTATATTTCACCAACTGATTTTTATTGCAACTGTATAAAACCCGCAGTCTAGTATACAATATAATCAGTCAGCAAACCCCCACTCACCCCACCGACGAAACAATGCAATCATCGAGCCTATCTCTGTCGGCTGTCCCTTTATCTCGGCCACAAAGGGCGTGTTCGGGGGTGTTCGTACGGCAAACTCGTCTTCTGGGAGATATAATTTAACAAATCCTTCGAACCGGGATTCGTTATTCCGTTGATATCGTCGGTTGTCGGTGGAACTGTCATCCTCGGTAGGGCGACGACCATTGTTGTCCGGGACAATACTAAAACATGTCGTAAAACATTAGTAAGATTACGCACAAGATTCTTTATTAAATATGTAAATTTATTGCTAAAACCACAGCATAACATCGAGTATAAAGCTAGATATATTTTCTGAAACACGCGTGCTATTCTCTGGTCTTCGACTAATTTGATTTTGACTAGTTATGTTCAGTATTACGAGGCCCTCTAATACAAGACTTTCTTCAAATATTAACCCTTTGCACTCGAAGCAATTTTCATTCGAAAATCAAAATCATTTCTTTCAAACCAGATCATTTTTATTCCTTGTAATCTTTTTTACATTGTGCACATGAAATTTAACCAGTTTTCTCGCGTGTAACAGTTGAGCTTTTCACAATTTATAGAAAACAGACGAATTTAATAATATTAAAACTGTTTCGAATAATGGTGTAGCAATTTTTACTGGCGCCTCAGAGTCGCCATTCGAGTGCAAAGGGGTAACAATTTGTCCCAACTTTTCAAGTGAAATTTTCAACGTTGATTCGTGTTTCCAAAAAACTGCCAAAAAGTACTTCTCTCATCTTTTGCACAATGCTTCCGGGTACATTGAACTTTGAGTAGCAATCACTTTTATTTGCCCGAGTCGAAGAAGATGGCCGAAACGTGGCGCGTTGCTCTCGAGATGTATCTCCGATGACTCGATAAAACAATGTTCCGAACAAAAGTTGATCGATAATTCTCCAAAAATCAATTGCGATAATAAATTTAGCTGAAAAGTGGTGTTTATGTGATAAGAAAAAGAGACCAGTTGTTTCAATTAATCGATATACCTTCGTGTGTCCTCTTCGGAAACGTTCGAAGGGTCTTAGGTCGAGAACGGATTAGTTTAGAAGTTATTAATTTTCTGCCGACTACCATAGCAGTTCGAATAGTGTGCGGCGATGCAATCTCGCCGCGGGGTGACTATAAAAATATCGTAAAAGCGAGGAGAGCTCCGGTGTCGACAATGAACGCGGCAATCATCGGTCGTGCGTGCTCGCGATATCGTATTCATCGTTTTATGCCAGCAATATATATTCGCCGAGGCCTTAGTCGCGCGGCGCGGCAAGATGGGTCTCGACACGCGTTTTGTCCGGATTTTTCATGAACCCCCGGGCCCCCGACTATTCATTCATGGAAAGATGGGGAACAGGTTCTACGGGCAACCGAAATGTCCGAGGGCCCCCGAGAGGATTCGAGAGAGAGTGAGAGAGAGAGAGAGAGAGACTCACGGACACGGCCGTAATAAAGCCATTAAGAGCGGAATTCCACGAAGCCGCTCTTAAATTTGCAGAGAGTTCGCTCCAGCGCAGGTGCGCGTCCTTCAACCACCGTGCATGAGGAATTATTATCGAACAAAGACATTCCCCGAGCACTCTGGACCACCCCTATCGATCGATCGATCACCAACGGTCGAGATAATTCGCGCAACGACTTCTGCGCTCTGCGATTCTTTCGCGCGAGAACGTCTTCGAAATGAACGCTGAACGAGTGGGCTCTATTAAAGTCCACGCGTAAATGATCGATCGTATGGCCAAAAGGAAAAAATAACATCATTTAGAAGCTTTTAACCTCTCCGTACTGCATTTCGCTCGCAAACCGTTGCCCGTGTTTGAAATCGCTTCGAATCAATCGTCTTTCTTTTGGTTAAATGTCTCCGGTTGTTTTTCGTGTTTTATTTTACCTTAAATTCATTTTACTTTCATTTGATCGTTCGGTAAGCTGTACACCCCTTGAATCCCTTTATTTTGTCATTACTAGATTTCTATGGAAAGGAAAAATTGTTTGCAACATTAGAATCGAACTAGAAGTTCCATTCTTCCTTTTATAATTGTAACAAATTGAATCCAACACGTCGACGTTTTTGAATTCCTTCAATTCACAAGTTAATTTACACATTTCTGTTGAAAATGATCTTCGTCTCTGCTGAAGAATTTCTTCTTGATGGACTTTCTTGGTCTTGCCGAGATCCGTCCTCGCTTCACCCTCGCCATTTCCGTTTTTACGCGTTTCATTCTTCATTATTCTATCTCGAGTCCTTCTCTTTTCATCTTTTCTTGGGCTTCCTTCGGGCTTTGCTTTGCTCTTGGCCGGCCTTTTTCAAGCCACCACTTCTCGTATTCCATTTTTCTTCTTTCTTAGAAGCTCTCGTTTAATTTCTCTTCTTCTGCTCGCCTCATTTTACTACACCTTTTTGCCTCGCCTCGGTATAGTCTTCAGCATTTACCGGCGTCTTATCCTTTTGCTATCCTACCTTTTCCCATCTGGGCTCAAAGAGGCGTTTCTCGGAATTCCTGGCTCCTTAAAATCGAGCTTTCACAGTGCCAAACCTGGCAGACTTCAATCAAAAGTTTAAAAAAAAATCTATTCTTTGAAGTGCAAATATGAACTAGCATTATCATACTGTACATCATCTTTATTATAGCTGATGCTGCTGAATAATCTTGCAATTTCTTTGGGAAAATGTTGCCAAATAAAACTAAATAAAATAACAGACTTCAAACCAGACAGTTTCAAACAATTTATTCTTCTATGTGTTCGACCTTTTGAAAAATGTTTTATTAGCAAACGGTCCATCCAAAATCCATCATCCAGGCCAGGTCATCTTGACGATCCTCGATCCTCATTCCAGACTGCCCTAAAAGCAGGTCAGCTAACTACACCACTGTCTGACGATTTAGCAGATCGGCCAGCGCCGACGAGTAACCAGTTAACAGAGGCGTTAGAAAGTCCCAGTTCGCAGTTTTTCAGCGAGAACCGTTAAAGAGCCTGGGTTCGGGGCCTCTAAGACAAGTCCTCGCGAGGCCTGGCCTAATTGCTCGGGCCCAAGGTGACAAAAGCTTTCACGCTCGAACTTCTAATCAAAAGGGAAACGACGGCCTGTTGTGTTTGCTGTCGGTAACCTTTGGACTTCTGGGCCCCCTGTTCTCCGATATCAGCGAGGCTCAAACGCCGTAAATCTGGTCCCTGCGAACCGGGGACCCTTTTCGGAATCTACCTGCGAGTTTCTATTAGCGGATTCCTCGGGGATCTAACGTTTTCTTTGGTTTCGACCAAGAGAATCGTTACGAACGTGGTCCAGCAATTTTTAAATAACTCTTCCTCTATTAGCCAATTAATCCTTGACGCTAGGTTAGGCTATGGAGACTAGGTACGACAAAATGAACACCTTGTACTTATATTAGTCCAGTTAGACTTAGAACTAATTTTTAGTTTCAGGGAATTTTCATCGTGCGACGTTGGAAAAATGTTTTTGGGTCTCCATCGAGAACAATATTAATCTCATTATCATAAAAGAGGAGCAACTTGAAGAATCTTGGAATATCTCGTCCTCTATCCGTCGCGTCTACCGCATTTCCGGTTTCGAAAAATCGAACTTTAGTGGTACAATATGGCCAGTTGAAAATGCAAACGCAATTTCGATTGGATCGTAACTACCAGACAAAGGACAAAGAACATTGCGGCGGGACTTCGTTGGTCGTCGAAACGACTTTTGTTGTGTTAAAACGACTCATTGTCAGACGGATCTATTCAATATCTGTTTACGATAGCGGGGAGCATGTTTTACTACTACTAGCACCTCTCGAGGAGACATTTTGTACTCGAGCTTGAACCTGAAACTTTTAACCCTTCGGTGAGAGAGGGGTTGGATGGAACTGGGAAAACCGGATTATCCGTTTTCGTTATGCTTTCCCTGGTTGGATCGTGTGAACGAATTCTGGGAAAAAATATCTATCACTTTATACCGATCTGGAGCGATGTTAGAGAATTTTTTCAAATTTTTTCGCCCGTGTCGTTCCTTGCGAAAAAATATTCAAAAGTCTAGACACAGACGAGCTTTATTTCTTGCAGCAGTCAAGCTTACTTTCTTCTTCTTTGTGACGTAGCTATGCATCTTGAAAAAAGGAATGTTTACAGTGTTGTTAATGAACTAGAACAATTCTATGAATCGCTTTATAGAAATAATAAATTGTAGGTCCTGTGTTTGATCTTGACCATAACATGTGATTGTGTAAGGAAGTTAATTACATGGCAGTAAATGTACAATAAATAGTGAAACTAATTGTTTAACTCCTTGCTTGAGGCATCGAAGAGAATCTACTAAACGTTAAAAAGCCATAAAGAGAAATAAAATTGTATTTTGTTGCGGACAATTAACCATGGGAGAATATTTAAGGGAGTATAATGTATTATACAATTGTGTTTTCTCGTCGTGGGCACCTCGTTCTAACCATCGTTCGCGACCTTTTTGTTTCCAGAGTACAAATTCTCGATGTACACGCCGAGCATGATCGCGGCTGCGAGCGTCGCGGCGGCTCTTCATGGTCTCGATTGGACTGGGAAGAGTGGTTACGGGCTGGCCGGCCTCCTCGACGAGCTTACTCGCATCACGGCTATCGAACAGGTTTGTCCTCTTGATATTATTACCAGGCGCTCCTTTAAAAACCCTAGTGAAAGATGCTGGTGTCAAGGAATAGGTTTAATCGTACCCTGCGATTCGCACCCGGTTTACGTAAGCAGGTTTCACCCAGGATTTTCTCCAACCTGCATCTCAAGTATTATACCAGTGTGGTAGAAGATCTTCCTTTTCAAAAACAATATTTTATCATTGCTTCTTTTTGGTCTATCTTCCTGTGGTCTATTTATGTCCATATAAATGAAGGATGATTTACAAAATGAAACTTCATTTCCGATCCTGTTTATTCGCGTGCAGTCGGTGTACAACATTTGTTCAGTGATAAGAGAGAGAGGGAAAGATATATTCATGGAGTTAGAGGTTAATCCTCGACCTCGAGATCGATGATGTTTCCCACGAGTGACTGGTCGCTGTTGGGAAGCGTCGACGGTCCCGAGATCATGAATGAGAATGCAGGTGGCTAGACAGAGTTCCTCGGAAGAGCTTCCTGCTTCTAAATACATGCGGCCCAGCGCAAAATATTGCGCTCGGCAGGCCGTGGACCCCATGCCGAGCCATTCACGCGTGCACTTTATTCGCGCGTCGCTGCATTATGAATGTATAGTCTGTATAATAGTCTGCTGCTCTCTGCTCTCTGCTCTCTCTCTCTCCGCCCTCTCCGTCCCGTCTTTTTTCTCTCTTCCTCGCTCTTGTGAACATGTGCCCGACACCTGCTACGGCTCCTCATCTGGACTTTTTGCGCGACGTCTTGGCTGGATTCACGAATGAGCCCTCTTCGTATCTGTCTCTGGCGAGATCCCCTTCAATGGTGAGGACGCATTCAATGACTTTCATCGGGTCCTCTTCGTTCCGCCGAAATGACTCCGCTTCGTTCGCACTTTCACGGCCACGCATTTCATTGTCGAATCGATCCTCACTCTCAGCCAGAGATGTCGGAAGAAACAATAGGCCGGTCAAGATCAATTTTCTTTTGAAATATTTTACAATGCTCGCACAAGGGCTCTCGACGACCAAACTTGAATTGAATTCTTTCTGAACGATTTCTGAATTGCAGGACGATCTTAAAATTTTTGTCATTCAAAGATTAGGGTACATTTGGGACCTTCGTACAAGTTCAAAGTTCATGTTCTTATAGTAGACCCCTTGCCGTATTTTTTAGCGAGTCACACGGAGATTTTAAGCATAGTCTAACAAACATGAATGTTAAGCCTTTCTTTTTAAATTAAATAAAATTTGATTCGTTTGTTATCAATATGTAAGCAAGCTTTAATATGAACATAGCCATACAGAAAATATAAATTTTCTTCTCTCTTCTACGAGATTTTTGGGGACAAAGACTGTTACTAAAGTGTAAAGAAAATGATACTGCAAGGGGTTAAAGCCAGAATAGCCTCCTGAACACAAGATTGAGTGCCAGGAAGATGTTTGTCATTAAAATATCAGGGTACATTCGTGACCACCTAGCAAGCTAAAACTTTAGATGATAAATTTTAGCATTCCCTTACAAAACAATGAATATTTTGAAAGTTGAAGCCCAGAATAGTTCGTCAAATAGAAGACTGACTGTCAGGAAGGACACCTAGCACTGACCTGGTATTTCGAATTGCAGGATTACCTTCAAGGCTGCCTGGAGCAGATCGAGGAGATGGTGTCGCAGGCGCACGTGGACGCGGAGGCGGCAGCCGCGCATCAGGTGGTGAGCAGCGGCGGGCCAGTGACGGGGGGACAGCAAAGGCCTCTGGGGGACGAGATGACCAGCCAGGAGAAGATCCTGGAACACGAAAAGGCGGGCACGCCGACCGATGTGAGGGACGTCCATTTTTGAGAGACGCCGCTGAGGGAAACTCTGGCCAGGGTGACTCTCTGCTGAGCCTAGAGGCCGGGGATGAACGTTTAGCCAGCAGCGACGACGACGACGACGACGACGCTGAAGAAACCCACGGCCACGAAGAGGATCAAGCTAAACAATGAGAAGAGGACGGACAACGCGTTGAACTCGAGCGAAACGAAACGCAAGACGACAGACTCCTGAAAACAATGTAGCTCGAAACGAACAGAGTAAAGCTCGATATCCATCGTGAATCGTCGGCACACACAAACAGAATTTTTGGTTTCCCGCAGCGGAAGGAAGAGAGAAAAGCACAGTCGATGAGAGAGAAAGGAGACCGTCGATATTTTGTTAGTTCCGTGATCCCGAAGATCCACTCCGTGGAGTCCAACGAGAAAACAGTTCATCTGCACCACGGGACCCGCGTGTTACGTTTATTTTTTTTGTTTATTATTATTTTTTTTTAAATCCGAGGGTCTAGAGACGATCGTAGTCCTCGCGGCGAGAGTTTTTAGTTGAAAAAGGGAGGAAGAGAGAGAGAGAGAGAGAGACAGTTGTGTTCGGTAGATTAGTTTTACTCGAGAGAGGAGCATTCGCAGCGTTCTGGATCGATCATGGTCCCCGTCGGATCGATATATGTATTTCTACGCGCTGGATCTCGTTGTTATTTAGTTATACAATCGAGAGAGAAAGAGAGATCTTGTTTGCAAAACGAAGACGAACCGCTGTCGAAGAATATCTCGAATCCGCCTCGAATCATGACGTACAGATCCCAGGGACTTCTCCCCTTCCTTTTTTAATTTTATGCTCGTTCGACGATGCCGATCGACCGTCGACGGAACACGCTGACGAACACGATTTCTTTGATCGAAGATCGAACTCGAGAACCCCTTCGATTAGGATCAGAGAAATTCGAGAATCGGAGTAATCTTTTGTTCCGGGACACGTTCCGGTCTCTTTTCTGGAAGAAGAGAAACTCGGGATTTTTTCGAGCACGATGAAAAAATGTCAGCGTAATTGCTACCTGTCGTAAATATTGCGACACTCGGGATCAAGTTTTCAGACTTTCACGTTCACGGCGACTTCTCTGTCGGCTTTCCAATGATTTCTTGGGAGAGGGTTGATCGATCGATCGAAGAGAAATCGGTTTTCTGAAGGGAATCAGTGCTGCGGAACATCTGTGCTTTATCAAGGGCGCGTTTATGTTTGTTTCGGTTCCTCAACTGGCCAGGCACACTCTGTGAAACTTCGCCGTTAGAACAAACGATCGCATTTGCTGGGAACAAAATTTTCGAAAGCCTTCGTTAGATGTTTGCCTCTTATTTTGAAAGAAAAACAAAATTTTAGTAGCTTTGTGCGTTAATTCCGTTTTATACTTTACAAGTCGACTGTGGATTTTATGCATTTATGACAAAAGTGCGTAGGTGAAGCATGACACGCGATTTGAGAGTACCACTACGTTATCACCGACTTATCGAAACGATTCAAGAAGGAAACGAATTCTTTGTTTGTTTCCACTAAAGTAAAGATCCGCAGTTTCTTCACAAGTTTCTAGATTTTATCGTGCTGTTTCTCCACTTTGAGAAGGACGCGCAAACATTTAGTAGAATAAGAAGTTCCACAGAGAACGACCTCGCCAGTTGAGTTGGCGAGAGAGCCGAAGAATGGACAAGTAAAAATGGCGCAGCCATTGAAGCACTGCGACAAGAGCAGAAAATCAGTGTTCTCGATGACGATTTCGACGGCAACGAGTAGAACAGTGGCGGCGGAGAGGAAACCGGAAAAGGAGTTGAATGGTGGCGTGCTGTTGGGGGAAGGCAATGCAATACGCTTTACGCATCTATTTCGTAATAGAATTATACACTTAATTTTTAGCCGGACGACTAACGAAACTACCACGCCGAACGCGATCGCGAAACGAGAGGAGAGAAAAAAAGAGAACGTTCCCGATCCCTGGACGAGGGTGGGACAAAAATGTGAGGGGGGATTTACTAAGTTAATTAGTATCCCTCTCCCCTGATAACAGGTGAAATATATACCGGAGCGAAAGACGAGAAAGAGAGGAAGAGACGAGAGGAGGTGCGAGAGAAAATTGTGGAAAATACGAGAAAAAATGCACATAGTCATGTCGAGTCACTTAGTGTTTTGTACATAGGTATACATATGAGGAAAATGAATATATATATATTATTATATATGCACATATATAGATATATATGTATACATATACATATATGCACGGGATATGCGTGCGAGGGCGAGAGAGAATGAGAGAGAGATCGTCGAAAGAGAATGTAAACCGCGAGGTTGTGTGTAAACGAGAATTTGTTAGGGAGAGAGAGCGAGAGAACGAGAGAGGCGTTGTTAGAGGATAGAGAAACGGTAGAGTCCCTTTTTTGTATCTACGCTAATTGTTTATCCAAATAGTTTTTCGCGGGACGGCAATACGCGCGGCCCATCGCTTATTCCAGTCGGTTCCTAAGGTCGGCCGCGACTGGACTTGTACTCTAATCGCGGTGAGTACATGTGTGTTCGTATGTGTGAGGTACCGTATGTGTGTATACTCGCGCGTGTATAAAATTGTGGGAGAAATGGGCGGAGTTGAATGCTTGGAAGCGAAAGCTTGGAAGTCATTTCTTTGACTTGATCATTGAAGATTCAATGATGAGGAGCAAAATTAACACATTTGTGTGTGTTCGAAGCGTCCTATCGCTATGTGCGAGGTCCCAAAACATGTCCAAAGATTCTATGGGACCAAAAATCGACGTAGAGGAAAGCAGATTAGATAGATTGCTCAGTCTGTGCGTTAGAGAAGAGTTAGAAACGAGGTTTTTGGCTGATTAAGATGACAGGCTTTGTGGAGCCTGTCGTTGTTTAATTGCTCGACGTCCATGAAATGGCAAGTGGTTCAAGGTCCGACTTTGTCCTAAATTAATCCCATGAGAACAGTCGAAGATCTAGGCGTGTATCGATCAGCCAAATTCTTCCCGATCGGAGCAATGAACGATTCGCGACAGTCAGTTCTCGAAAACAGCCTCCCAAGCAGTCAGCCTTCGTCAAGTTATCGCGGCTGTACATATGTAGGTAAGCTATACGAGGCGTACATGATTAAGAGTTAAACGCGTAGTCCATGTAAGCGACACGTAACGTTGCAAAGAGACAGAGAAACGAGGAGGAAGCGAGATAGTTAGGCGAGAAGCTTAATCGTGGACGGATCCAGCCGTTTCGGTGCGACGGACTGACGATGTATCCTGTTCTTGGACCTCTTTCGCGAAGCTTCTGCAGGATCTCTGCGATCTTATCTTAATGTTTGATTAATGTTTGATTGTTAACGCTTTCCGAAGCGGCATTCAGAAATTCTCGTATCTCGATAGAAGAAGCGAACGAATCGAAGAATAATTCTCGAGCATTTCAGAGGTCCCTGCGAAGCTTTCGACCCGCGCGAGTATAGTAGGAGGTTCCCGAAAACACAACCAAAAAGATTGCATACGATTGTAGAAGATTGCGAACACTTAGCACCGGACGCAACCGAGCCTCTCGAACCACCGCCGTATAACGCCTATACATTGCTGTAATCGTTTTTAATAATACGTGCGTTTATACTTAAGCCGCTGAATTAATCGTAGAGACGTGTAATACTTCGACCAAGGAAAAATGTAAGACTGAAGCAGCTTCAGTTCTCGCGTAGTGTAATCGAGAGAGGATCGAAAGTGTCGCGGTGGTCGAGGCTCGGCCGTCTAAGGACGTGTTCAGAAAAGATCGAAGTGTACGATCATCCAAAAAAAGAAAAAAAAATGAAAGAAAGAGAAACGAAGCGAAAGAACGGAAGGGAGAGAACGAGAATAATTAACTGTTAGTACTTAAAGAAGCATCAGAGATAGGGTAAAAGATAGGGACGGAGTTTCCGGGGGAGGCCGCGTTCCTCTTCGTCTTTTGCGTCGGAGCCGAAAGAACGTCCAGGAGGAGCGCGGTCTCCTGGCCCGCGAGAGACTCGTATTTCGCATTCCGACTAACAAATGGGGAATAGCCCAGTGCCACAAAGCGAAAATAGTTAGTAAACATACTCTTCAATAACCAAATCTTAGTACAACGTAGAGATCGAAGTAATATAAACCGTATCATCATCCACCGGCCGGGTACGCACGGCTGACCATTTTCTTACTTGTACTACTAGTGCATGCGTACTGTAAACGCGTTCTGCGCACACGCACCTATTTTACACTGTATATTATGTACCTTGAAAAAGCGGGGGACGAGCGAGAGACGGGGCCCACCGACGCGCCCTCGGATGCGAAATGTGAATTCATTTCTGTTTTGATATTGTTCGACGATGCTGGACGACGCTCGCGACGTTTTCGTGATTATCGTCACTGGCATATCCAGTATTTTATCGAATTGAGCCGCGATCCGAGATATTTGATAGCGTTCAACCGTGTTTGATAACGTGCTACTTTCGTTCGATGGAATTCTACGATATTTCCAGTAACATTCAGAGAATACGGTGACATTTACATTATTTTTCGAACATGTTGCATGAACATTTGTTCAATATCTCTTTGTTTCTTGTTCAGTAATCTTTCGGTCTTAACGGTTAGCAATGTCGTTCGATCAACTCCGATGGGAGAGCCTTCCAATTAATTTCTAATCGGTTACAACTAATTTTGCGTTGATTTCGTTATATATTTATATCTATTATTCCTCGTTTGTTTTTTACGTGTTCGATGGTAATATCATTATTAAGCTTGACGTTCGCTTATTTATTTTTGTCTTGTTCTCACGAAGATGCAGATGAGCTTTTCGTTTTTAAATATTTGGCGCCTGCGGAAAGGCGAATATTTTCCTAGATTAATTTAAGAGCTAGAATTCATTTCGATCGAGCAACGATTTTCTCGAATCTCGGACAACCATCAAACTGGAAGAACATGAATGGAAATATTTTTAAGTTCTCGGCGCCGACCATGCGACCCCGTGTCTCCGCCCCCGTTTTAGCTTTGTAAGGACACAACGAGCTTGCGTCACCCTTTCCTTCCTTTCACCGGCCGAACAACAATTGTAACCATCACCAATCGTTACAGCGAGTTTTCATTTGGTCTAGCTCACGCGCTGGACCCGACTTTTCGATTGTTTTCCTCGTTCGATGCGAGTCACTCGATCCATTCGAGCAACCAAGCGACGCCATTGCTCTTCTTTTTACTGCTTCGATCATCCGCGAACAAAATACTCTGTGTTCTTTAGTTTCTCGCCCGAAAGTTCATTTGTTTTTTCCGTTAATCGAGCGCAATCTAGACGATTGTAGATGAATCATTCTGCCGTTACACACTTCGCAAAATGGAAGTGCAATGGCGTGGCGTGGCGCTCAAAATAATCACCCTTTCGATGCCGATCTAAAATATGTTCTCGCGAACAAATTTAACTGAAAATTATTCAGCCCCCGATGAACGGGTTCGGCGTCGAAAGGGTTGAATGCTTTCAATGCTGTCTGAAAGCTCGTGGCAGTCTCCATAAACACGTTCGCTAGCATTAAAGAAGTTGAAATTAATCCTTTCGTGTCGTGTCGAGAATTTATCACATTTATGTAAAATTAAGGGTCTTTCTTGTTTGAATCATTCTAAGGAGTTGAAAATAATGTATTAATATTCCTAAATTCTGTTGATCGTTTTTCTGCTTTGAATTGCACACACACAATTGTATCCTGAATACATAAAATCCGCAGTCTAATTATCAGAAGTTAGTGGAGTTATTTAATGGAAAGCGGTAGCGAACGTATTAGAGAGTAGAATTAACATTTCTTATTGTTGCGAGCTCTCACTGAGACAATGTTAACTCATTACCGACCGATGATTACTGCATAATCTTGAAAAATCTATGGTACATGGCTAAACACTTTTTAGTGGAACCTTCAATAGCACAGCAATTTTCATTGTGAACTGACAAGTCATTCTCAATAACGTTATTTAATAGTTTCATTTAAGATTGTAATGTAATAGAAAATTTCTATGCTTTAAAATCCTATTAATCGGCTTTTCGGTGGGTAAAGTGTTAACAAATGTAGAGTATGATTGATTGAAATTATTACTTAGGAGACCAGCTTCTAAAATTTGGAGATTGTTAGTACAGCTGCCACGACAGCGAAAGCACGAAGCTGATTCACTGCCAATTACGATGAACAAGTGCTCGCATCGCTTTTGTATGTTATTATATATATTTATATATATATATATATATATTTGTTGTATCAGAGTTGTTTTCCCGATTTCCGAAGCAACGCAATAGTAATACCACTGATATACCTCAGGCACCGCATATTATACACCGCTCGGAACAGCATGTTTTTTTTGTATAGTGTTTAAACCAGTCGCAGTTGAAGGAGCAAGTGAAAGAGAAAACATGGAAAAGAAAGAAAGCGCTAGGGAGGCGAGAAGAAAAAATAGATGGAAGAAAAAGACGAAGCAAAACACTTATGCGTTACTTTTTAAACATAGCACGTAAAATAACTTTTTAATCGGTAGGCGCTGGAGGTTGCACCGATATGCGGCTGCAACACGATGCAACGATATTGTACATATCCCCCGTGCGTGGTGCGACGCACAGTCGATTGAAAAATAAAGTATTGGTATTTTATACGGACAAACAATGATACGATTCTTCATTTACCATTCTTTCGTTTTATTCGTTACATCTCAATCACGACCCTTAGCGAACCGTGCAGTTTCCATTCTTATCATAAATTCTATTTATCGAATCATTCAATCTTGTGTCAATCAATATTGTCAAAGTAATGTCACAGATCAGTGCAGACATTGCGCACAGGCATAAGATCAGTATATTAGCGTGTTGGCGGCAACGCGCAGTTAGAAGAGAGTTTCGGGAAGAACGACCGAACACATGTTTGGTTCCTTGACATATTTATGGCAGGTATTTATGGTGTGTGTGGCCGTGAAGCTAATAAACAGCCCCAATCCCATAAACGCAATAAACTAAGAACCGCATAGGGTCCCTCAGGTATCGGTGTTGAACTATTGACTGTCTATTGAAAGCGAGATCTTTAGAAAAGGCAAGCGACCCGACGTCGTGTTGCTAAATAATAATAACATATGGTTCTGAAGGATCTGGCCACGGAGTGGGGAAGGCAATGCCCTTTGGTAAGAGGACTGTGAGGAACCGCGCACGGCACTTGCCCCAGAACTAATAGGACCGAATAGATCGTGTATCTAACAAGTACAGACATTGCATGCAATGCATGGTTCTGGAATACCGACCCTGTAGAAAATGCCCTAGTACGACAGCGGACTCCATCGAAATGCAACACAATAGGTGTGTGCCTCAGGGGAGCTAGATTTTACAGCTGTGATGCCAGAATGAAGTTGGTTTCAACTTCATTTCCCCCTCCAGGCTCTCCACCTTTATCCCCTTCCACTATCCTATTCCACCGTTCAGTCACTATCGCGCACGTGTAACGTGTCTCCCATTCACCTCACTCTGCCTCACTCTAGTCTCATTGCGCAACGTGTCACATATTACTCTGGTCATCAGAGAGAGGGTACTTCTATTCCCCCCGATTCCTTTTCGATTACCCCTGTCTGGTAACACTGTTTTACAGCGTTGTCAGCAGTTGTCAGTCTTTCTGAGTCAGTTACGTATGCAGACGTTTCCGTTGGTGACTCTTGATCCTTCCGGAGAAATGTGTCGAGACAGAGAGCCTGTTCAAGAACAAAGGGATTACTCAAAATCGAAGAATTGCTTAGGTGCTTGCAGCCAACGGAACAACCGAACCCTTTCCACAACGCGGCGACCCGATGGTGAAACAGACATCGACTAGTCCACTGCCCAGATGTAGATACACATGCAGCGATCCGATGGTGCAACAGACATCGGCTAGGCTACGTGTGTAACTAGCCAACCCTCGGTAAACCATAGCCTCTGCTTAACCTTCAGCTCGTAACACAGTCAACATTCTTATTATAAATGAACATAACTTATTAGAGTTGTACGATACAAACATTGTATGTATACATCTACAATGAATAAATAAAGACAACGTAATATAAAAGCATCTCTGCCTATGTATTTATTGAACCATTAATTCTTCCCGAACATCCAACTTCCCGTACGCTCGTCCAACTTCTCGTTGAGTTGCTGTATTGATTTACAAATATGAAAATAGCGAAACTGGTAAACAAAAATTTCCAGCCGTCTGACTTGTCGTTGAGTTACACTACTGAATTTCGTGCCACCTCCTTCGACATCATGTTCTCCTAATACAAATCTCAATTTTCGAGATTTTCGAAAATTTTCGACCGTCTGACGTGAAGCCGAGTTGTACTACTGAATTTCGAATACCTCCTTCGACATCATGTTCTCCTAATACAAATCTCAATTTTCGAAAATTTTCGCCAATTTTCGACCGTCTGACTTGTCGTTGACTTGTACTACTGATTTTCGTGCCACCTCCTATGATATCATGTGCTCCTAATACTTTTTCAATTTTCGAGATTTTCGAAAATTTCGCCAATTTTCGAGCGTCTGACTTGTCGTTGACTTGTACTACTGAATTTCGGATACCTCCTTCGACATCATGTTCTCCTGATACAAATCTCAATTTTCGAGATTTTCGAAAATTTTCGACCGTCTGACGTGAAGCTGAGTTGTACTACTGAATTTCGAATACCTCCTTCGACATCATGTTCTCCTAATACAAATCTCAATTTTCGAAAATTTTCGCCAATTTTCGACCGTCTGACTTGTCGTTGACTTGTACTACTGATTTTCGTGCCACCTCCTATGATATCATGTGCTCCTAATACTTTTTCAATTTTCGAGATTTTCGAAAATTTCGCCAATTTTCGAGCGTCTGACTTGTCGTTGACTTGTACTACTGAATTTCGGATACCTCCTTCGACATCATGTTCTCCTGATACAAATCTCAATTTTCGAGATTTTCGAAAATTTTCGACCGTCTGACGTGAAGCTGAGTTGTACTACTGAATTTCGAATACCTCCTTCGACATCATGTTCTCCTAATACAAATCTCAATTTTCGAAAATTTTCGCCAATTTTCGACCGTCTGACTTGTCGTTGACTTGTACTACTGATTTTCGTGCCACCTCCTATGATATCATGTGCTCCTAATACTTTTTCAATTTTCGAGATTTTCGAAAATTTCGCCAATTTTCGAGCGTCTGACTTGTCGTTGACTTGTACTACTGAATTTCGGATACCTCCTTCGACATCATGTTCTCCTGATACAAATCTCAATTTTCGAGATTTTCGAAAATTTTCGACCGTCTGACGTGAAGCTGAGTTGTACTACTGAATTTCGAATACCTCCTTCGACATCATGTTCTCCTAATACAAATCTCAATTTTCGAAAATTTTCGCCAATTTTCGACCGTCTGACTTGTCGTTGACTTGTACTACTGATTTTCGTGCCACCTCCTATGATATCATGTGCTCCTAATACTTTTTCAATTTTCGAGATTTTCGAAAATTTCGCCAATTTTCGAGCGTCTGACTTGTCGTTGACTTGTACTACTGAATTTGGGATACCTCCTCCACTATCATATTCTCCTAGTAGAAAGTATAAAATTGGCGAAAATTTTTCGAAAACCTCGAAAATTGAAAAAGTATTAGGAGAACATGATATCGAAGGAGGTATCCGAAATTCAGTAGTACAAGTCAACGACAAGTCAGACGCTCGAAAATTGGCGAAATTTTCGGAAATCTCGAAAATTGAAAAAGTATTAGGAGCACATGATATCATAGGAGGTGGCACGAAAATCAGTAGTACAACTCAACGATAAGTCAGACGCTCGAAAAGTGGCGGAAATTTCCTAAAATCTCGAAAATTGAGATTTGTATCAGGAGAACATGATGTCGAAGGAGGTATTCGAAATTCAGTAGTGCAACTCAACGCTGAGCCAGACGGCCGATAATTTTTTGAAGATCGTAAACTAATTATTGTCTAATAAGAAACGAAACTTCTTTACTAAGTTGTCGAAGATGTTAATCTAATTCTATAGAATTAGTATAGTATACTATCGCATATTTATGTACTTGGTGGGTAAGAAAGAACACATTAATTGTTGTAACTGATATTCTTTATTTTTCACCAAAATATTACAATATTAAAGTTGTATCATGACGAGGTGAGACGAAGATGTTCGGTGACAGGACTTCGGTGACGTAGGTACGAATGTCCATGCGAATACGAATGTAGTTGAGCTGTTACCCTGGCAGCGGCAGCTAATTTTTATTTGAATCAGCGAAAGCCTCGTGAAATAACATACTGCGTACCGAAATGCTAGGAACAGAAAAGAACACGATTAGCACACGTAGACATTGCGGAAAGTGATACATAGAACGATAGTAGCAGGAGGCTCGAAGTAATATTATTCGCATTGATATAAAAAATCAAACAAACAAGCTTGAATAATATATTTTGTTCTGAGGGTAGATGATATTGCAAAATGTTATGGAAGGTGAGGAGGAAACTCGTTGAAATAAGTTAACACCACCAAATATTCCCTCAATTCTCATTTATTAAAACAGAGGTACAGTGCGTGATGTACGCGAGAAAGTTGTTGTCTCGTCGAAGATTCAGTAGTAAGTGGGGGTGTCAACCCTTAGAAAACTCCCCTGGAAAAGGTCAAAATGAAGGAGGAGGAAACGGAATAGTGGGAGGAAAATAAGGAGAAGAAGGTACGGCAAGACCCAGGAGGAGAGCAGGATCAGGTAAGGACATGCGGAAAGAAGCAATCGCCAAGGCTGCCGCAAGGGAATAGGTTTGAAATGATCGTGGATATTAATTTAAAGGTTTTTATTGAAGATCTTTATAGCATGTTTTACACTTTAGTATGTAATACTATTTGCAAGACACTGGAAGTTCTTACAAGTAGAGGATAATACCAATTGGCAAGGTCTCACACTGGACTCCCTTTCTTACAACGACGGATTTATACTAATTTACGCAGCTATGCCGAGTAATAATTCCGGAGCAGAAGATGTGAATCGGAGAAGTAGTCTTCGATCCACGGGGGACCAAAGACAAAAATGAATCTTCTCCTCAGTGGCCTTGTAAGGCTGGCAGCAGTTTCCAGGGTATCTGGATCTGATCCAGGCTAAAGATGATGTAGATTTTGATCCAAGCTAAAGATGTTGTAGGATCTGATCTAGGCTAATGATGATGTAGGATCTGATCTAGGCTAATGATGATGTAGGTTCTGATCCAGGACAAAGATGATGTAGGTTCTGATCCAGGACAAAGATGATGTAGGTTCTGATCTAGGCTAAAGACGATGTAGGTTCTGATCCAGGCTAAAAATGATGTAGGTTCTGACCCAGGCTAAAGATAATGTAGGTCACAGACCTTAAGATGATTCGACCAGGGGACAGCACTGTAACGGGAACAGCAAAACCCGGCCGTGAGCACTCTCATATACTCTTTGTTATGGGTCTATGTCTACCCGACAGCGGATTTTATGCATTTATGACAAAAATCAGTAGGTGTAATTTCAAACATTAGACGAATTTAAAAATACTTTTCAAGTTACTGAACATGTTAAGAGAAAAAATAAACCTCTATATCAGTCTGATTTGTTGCAATTCAGATGGAAAATTTTTATTTCACACATCAATTACTGTTTCATTATAGAAAACACGGTTCGCGGAATGACTGGTATATGAACCGTCCAGAACTTTATATGAATGCATTCTTGAGAGATGCAAGAGTGGTGCATCGTAAACTGCGGGAAACTGGTATTCTCAGACTGCACCAAGGCCTCTCGCAGTTTTGTTTCACTTTTCTCTATACGTGCCGAGGTGAAACCGCACAGTTCTTGTTTGCAGCTGTGCAAGGTGCAATCGCAAGTTTCAGTTTGCAAGGTTCTTTACCTTCCCGGATAATTTATGTCGTATCGGACTGCCGAGTATATTTCCAGCTTACGTTCATGCGTGGGAGTAAACAAGGGACACTTTTACGGTGTTTTTACAGTCCGTTTCACATCGAATTCGATCGCGTCAAGTACACGCTCCGTCGTTCGTAATTATTCGGTAGACTTTGAACATTCCAAGCGCGGTATGCTGCCAATTAGTCGGACCGATTTCATTAACATTTATAATGGACTTTAGCAATTTAGATTACCTATTCGATATTTCAGTCATTACTAGACAGCGGATTTGATGCATTTATGATGAAAATCAATAGGTGCAGAACAGTAAAAAAATTTTAAAATTCGGAGATGGTATTTTCAATCAATTAAAATTGGTTACACAAGAAATAAATTTTTCTTCAGCTTCGTTTTCATTCAAATGATGTAGAAACATGTCATTCTGCATAAAGATCCGCTGTCTAGTCATTACACAGTAAACAGCAATGCTGATTATACAGTTGCTCAACGTTGAATCTTGGAATCAACTTAAATTTTAAAATAGAATAGAAAATGTTAAAATAGAATTTGTTTTTTAAGCATTCGGTGGAACGATCTAGGTTAGTATTCCGTTTGGTCTTTCGATTGCGTCAAGAATTCAGAAACAGAGCTGCTTGTTAAGTCAACAAGCGAACCAGCAAGTAATCTTGTTAATTCATAAAGCTTCGGTGCAGTTTAATTAATAACATAAAAGACAGTGATTTATACAAGTTTATGGGAGTTTTCGATGTTTCAAGAATATTAACTTCGCGTGTTGGGGAAAAGTTTATGACGCGACAAGATTTTACTGAAAATCGTGACTCGAAACTTTCGAACGATAGCGTATACATCGTACAATTAGAAACAAGTTTTAACATGAAAACAGTCGTTTGATCGTGGAGCTGTCTCATTATTAAATGAATCAAATGAATCAAATGAATCAAATGAATCAAATGAATCAAATGAATCAAATGAATCAAATGAATCAAATGAATCAAATGAATCAAATGAATTTGTTCAAGGGACGTATATTGACCTATAGTGTGACCACAGTAATATTCGGACACTTGATTTTAGATCATACGTCTTGAATTTTTTTGAGGAGTTAGAACAATTAATCTTCTACATGACGTGAAAAGGAAATTGCAAATTTTGTCACCTTTAATTTTGTATAGAATGGTCTTATCGCTAGGACGCATAAATTCCGAGATATAAGCGGAAAACCGAAAAGGGAGACCTTCTACGTGCATTTGAAGTTGAAATTGAAAAATTGAAGTTGAATTTGAGAAATTGATGTTGAAACTGAAAAATTGAAGTTGAAATTGAAAGATTGATATTGACAATGAAAAATTGAAGTTGAAGGTGAAGTTGAAATTGAAAAATTAGAGTTGAAATTGAAATTGAAGTTGAAAATGAAGTTTTGAAATTGAAGATAAAATCGAAAAATTGATGTTGAAACTGAAAAATTAAAGTTAAAATTGTAGTTGAAACCGCCAAGAGAAGCTGGTACAAGATGGAGGTTCCTTACAAGCTTACACATCTTGTACCAGCTTACAGTTGCCAGTAAGGTTTCATTTCCTTCATGGTCCCGCTGTGTTTACTACCCCATCACATCGTCATCTTCAAGTACACGTGTAATGGACGACATTCAGCGCCTCTAAGCCATAGAGTACCGCAGGCTTTCGTTTATATCCCTAATTCGGAAGATAAGTAGAGCGTAAACCACTATCGAAGATGAACGAGATCAGATAAATTGCGTCATCGCCGTATAATCAATTTATTATTACAGTGCTCGTAAAAAAAGGGATAGCATTTTAGATAATTCCGGCTGTGCGGTGGCTGCTGTGTAACGCTTAAGGAGTCCCCTCGTATCTTCAACGTGAAATAAAAAGGGGTGCAAACCATCATCGAGGGTGGGTGAGCCTGATAAATTGCACCATCACCTATCAGATCACGTGGCTGAGGTGTTGCGAGCTATTATGTCACGGGGGGTATCAAGATCTTCTTGTTGGCATTAAGGCTGGATGCTCTTGGGCGTTTCTAGACACTATGGGCGCTGAGAAATCTATTAGAGTATGCTTCACTTGATAACGTGATAAGTGATAACATATTTAGCGTAATTCTGGGTTCAATTAGGATTAGAATCTTTATTGGAGGATACAGTTCTTATTTATACTCGGAAATATTCACTGCAATTTTAAATGTTATATCAGTCGTGGTTTGGAGCAATTACTGATTCTATCAATATTCAGATAACCATTTGATAGGGACTCTACATTCTACATATAATTAATGAGGTCCATAACTGTTATTGGAGATCCCGGAGTTCTAATTAATACTTGAAAATATTGAAATCTCCGATATTACAATCTCAGTTAGGATTTCGAGTAATTTTAAAACACAATAGAACGTCTGAATAGTTTCCACAAAGAATCATTACTGTACACTTCAATAAGGATTATGTTCAGCACTGAAACTATGTAATTGTTGTATTACCCCAACAATCATGATCCACTAATTAGCACGGATAATCGAAGTTCTACTTAGGATTTGTAGCAATTTTAAAATATTGAATTCTTCAATATTATTTCAGTTACGATTTGGAGCAATTTTAAAATATTGAAATCTTAAGTATTATCTCAGGATTCGGAGCAATTGGCTCCCCCAAAAATCGGGGATTAAAAGAATGAAGAAAGACTTGATAGCAAGGTTGCTTGCTATTAGGCACATTTGGCTACTTGACCATTGAATCCAATTTTCAATGGAGTTAGGATCCAATGATTTCAATCTAAATTGTGTCAAAGAATCACCGTGCGCTGTCACATACTCATGCACGTTTGCCACGCGAGGAAAAAGTATCGTTCCTCGAACAGTGTCATGACAAACAGCTGACCTACGACGACTCGCGCTCTAAGGCCAAATATGTAAAAAACTGCTGACAACTGTGCAAGCCACCGTCCCAATTCAAAGGTTTTCAAGAGCAGCAAACGTTCGCACTCGACAGAGTAATAGTAATAAAGCATATCTTCATCTTACACGTTTCGATCTCTCCTGAGCAAACACTTCCAATGTACAAATGTAAAGAATAATGACATTCAAGGCTGACCAATGTGTTACGCAACGTGTTAAAGGCTAACCAGCAAAGATCATGTGGACTCTTCAAGAACACTTCCTACTTTCCAATCGTACATTGTAAAACCCATTACCGTCTTCTGGTTGCAAGGTAGATCCAACTAGAAAACAGGATACTGTCATCCACAGACCACCCAGGTGGTAGCCAACGTGTTAAAAGGCAACTAACAATGACCCTATAAATTCCTCCATCCTCAAGGACCCTTTCTGCTGTCCAGTCGCACATCGAAACCCATTATCCTCTCCTGGTTGCAAGGTAGCTAGTAAATCTAAAACATAATAAGAATACTGTCATCCACAGCTGATCAACGTGGTACTGAACGTGCTAAGAACCAACTAGCAAAGACCTATGAATTCCTCCATCCTGAAGGACATTTCCTTCAACCGCACATTGCAAAACCCATTACCGTCTCCCGGTTGCAAGGTAGATCCAACTTGAAAGAAAGAATACTGTCATCCACAGCTGACCAACGTGGTACTCAATGTTCTAAGAGAGCGAACTAGCAAAGACCCTGCGAATTCCTTCGTCCTCAAGGACACTTCCTTGAACCGCAAAACCCATTACCGCCTCCTGATTGCTAGATAGCTGCAAGGGAAGTGCAAGGGGGAACCGTGGATTAAAAAAAGAATAAGGTAGATGCGCTGGAGAGGAGCCGGTACGCAGAAACGAGGGTTGACAAGCGCAAGGTTGTCGTACTTTCCGCCGCGTTCGTTCGCCCCTTTTCGATTTAGTTGACCGCCAACGTGCCAGCTCTCTCTCGGTGCTCGGATGCATTCAACAGGTACCTATACAATCGATGTGTGTTCGCGCGGCGCGGTGGTATTCCCCGTCGGGCACTCTTGTTGTGTTGGTATCAGTGATCCGCGCTTCCTTCGAAGAGACGCTTGCGCCGGTAAGGCAGACCCTGTGCCGTTCCATGGCCACCGGTTCGTTATTAGTACGCCGCCGGCCGTCGAAGCTGGACGATCTTTCGTCGCGGATCCGATCCAAACCGGATCGCGTTAAGTTTTGTTTACGTGACCGGGACACTTTTTCCCCGACCGTGGCTGCACAGTGAAATCAACCGGATCCTCTTTCTGTGCCCCCCTTTTTCGGTTACTCTCTCCCGGGACGACCGTCACACGTTGCCGAACTGTGCGTCGTGCTTTAGTGAGAATTTTTCGTTTTATATCTTTTCTATTTTTGTGGACTGCTCAATCCTCTGTTCTGCGAGACGGAACGTTTTCGCGGTCTCTATCAGTGAGAATTTTTCGTTTTAGAAGGTCCTCTATGGTTTGCGGATGTGCCCTCTGTTTCCGTTTAACGTGCTCGGTTTTCGATAGTTTTCGCTTGTCCTATCAGTCAGAATTTTATTTTTAAAATATACCATATACACTTTGTGGACGTTCTCTTTTCTGTTTTCGGGGTCTGTCAGTAAGAATTTTTCTTTTTAGAGTATCGTCTATGGTTTGCCGATGTCCTCCTTTTTTGTCTGACCTGCTCGGGTTTCAATAGTTTTGTGCGAGTGACACTTTTTCGCCTCAGGCCTCAGAATTTTATTTTTAAAATATATATCATATACACTTTGCGGACGTCCTCTGTTTTGTTTCGCGAGTCCTGGTTTTGCCGAATAGCTTCGCGCAACGGGACTCTTTCGAACATGATCTGTCAATGGGAATTTTTCTTTTTACATACCTTCTATGTTCTGTGAACGTCCTCTTTCTTTCTGCTCGTGTGTTGTTGCATAGTTGGGGGGACACTTTTGAACACGTCTGTCACGGAGAATTTTTCTTTTTAAAATATATTACATATGCATTTTGTGGACGTCCCTTTGCCTGTTCGATGTGTTCGCGTTTTATTGGAACATTTCCAGGCATGATCTGTCAGCGAGAGTTTTCTTTTCTTTAGAATACCTTCTCCATTTTGTGAATGTACACCTTCTTCGTTTGACGTATCCGAGTTCTGTTGATCAGTTTTGAGTGAGGGACATTCTCGGGCATGTTCGGGCCAAGTGAATAGTTGCTTCGTTGTTTCGTTGGGGAATGCTCGCTGATGTTGGTGAGTAACTCCTTCCGGAAATGGTACTTGTTCTATTGATGGTGTTTGGAGGGGTCTTTGATTGATGTTTTGTCTTATGGGGTAGTCTTCTTAGAAGGTCGTAGTGAGGGTGATGATGATCGTGTCGCGAAAGATCGGTGGGCTTTTTGAGTGGTACAGATGAATGATTTCGAGTTGGAGCTTTCTTTCTTGTAACGGTGAATTGATCCTCTTGTGGGAGAGCATTTCAGGCCAATTTCGATAGTGAACGTTCATCAGCGATATTAGTCTCCACGTGTACTTTGACTGTACATGTGTATATCGTCACAGAAAATCGAAATTTTGAACAACGACACGTGGAACGTTGATTCTGTTTTTAAATCGGAATGATTTTCAAGAATATTTATTTTAAAGAGAACGTGATCCTATGGCAGTGCACAAATATGTTTGAATGATCCAAAAAATTTCAAAATCAGAGTGGACGCAGGAAATGGCAACCATGTAATCACGTGGGAACGCGGAGAAACGATGTGCAAAGATTATCGTGTCACAAGTCAACAATTGTGCGAAAGATAATTTCGTGCAGTCTGAACCCTGCAGAAAGAGATAACATTTGCTCAATTAAAACGGTCTCTCGAATTAGTAAGATCAATTCTTCAAACACTGGAGTCGACAGTAGAAAAATTTTCCTACAATCTATCGAGTAAACTAAATTTTCCGAAAAACAAGGATCACCACTATAAAAATTTTCCTGCAATCTGTTAAGAAACTAAATTTTCCAAAAAACTAGGATCACCACTATAAAAATTTTTCTGCAATCTGTTAAGAAACTAAATTTTCCAAACACTAGGGTCATCACTACAAAAATTTTCCTTCAATCTGTTAAGAAATTAAATTTTTCAAACACTAGGACCAGCTCTATAAGAATTTTCCTACAAACTGTTAAGTAAACTAAATTTTCCAAACACTAGGGGGGATCACCACTATCAAAAAACTAAATAAAATATAAACTAAATGTAATTGCGATTTACTATGATGTAATAAGGTCACAACTTCATCCAGCTTTTGTAATAATTTGATCACAATGTATGCTGAAATAAAGAAAGGTGTATTTCCAAAAAATAATTCCAAGAATTGTTAAATAAAAAATTGAGGACTCGATCATCTGACCAGGTAGTATGAAATAAATTGATTATGTTTGCGATTAAATCGAGAACCAACGTGTTCAAGAATACTTGATCTCCTGATGGAGATAAATGGAACAGAAATTCCTCAGAAAAATTAAGGAATGAGGTCCGCGGAGAAAATTTGGCGCACAGTTCGCTCGCGAGAGTTGAACGACCGTTTAGGATCGCTAGATGTAAATCAGCTTCGATATTCCTCGTTCCGGGCGTTATTGCAATTTTCCTGCGCAGCGATATATTTAAATATTCGAAGAAATGGCGCGGCGGCGAGGTTAGGTACCGCGGAAGAGAAATCGTGCCGCCGCCGACGAGCGTACGCTATTCGTATACAAATTTAACGAAGCACGTTGAAGTTTACCAAGCGACGTTTCGCAATCGCCGAAGACACCGATACTCTCTCGCGTCCCTGTCCCTGTACGTTTCTTGAACGCAAATCCACCGTGTCAGGCAGGCTTTTCTCTTTCTTCCGTTTTTCTTCCGTTTTTCTTCCGCGTTTCTCTTCTTCCCTTTTTCCCTTTCGGAACGTCCCCGTGCTCCCTCACGCCCACCCCCGCCGCCGTGTATCATTTATTAACTCGTTCCTCGTTTTCCGTTAGCTGTTCGTGCTCTGTTCGAGGCATGACGCGTACCAGACATACCAATAAATCCCCAAATTACCACGAGAACGATTAGTTTTTTCGCTCGAATATATTTTTATATTCGTATCAGTCCTCGATTCGGGATGTGGCGCGATCACCCGTCCAATTAAAAACGGAAACTCTTTCATTTAGATGGAAAATGAAACGATTTCGACGTACGTCTGTGCGTATATGTTTAAATTCGAATCAGATTGCTGGAATAAAAATACGGATTTATAAATAGAGCTGTCGTTCATGTTTTATTTTCAGACGAAGGCAGGTTAGTTAAGAGTTGATACAAACGAACTATAAATTTGTATTTTACAGTCACTGGAATTGTAAGAATTATAGGAAGTAGTTAAATAAATTGTTTTATTGGTCCACACATTTTAAAATTAACATTTAGTCTGCTAAATCAAAAGACATATTTTTAAATAATGAATTGCAGAAAAGATGTCGATCCAAATGGTCTAAGTAAATGGGGGTTCGGTCTGTTCATTTTATAATTGTTGATATCACAAGAATACTTGAAGTGGTTAAATAAATTGTTTTATGTGCATATATATTTTTGAATTAGCATTTTTAGTCTGCTCAATAAAAGGACATATTTAAAAACTGCATTGTCCCCAAACTTTTAAATAATGCATTGCAGAAAAGCTTTCGATCAAAATAGTCTAACTAAATGGGTTCGGTGTATTCATTTTATAATTGTTGATATCACAAGAATACTTGAAGCGGTTAAATAAAATGCTCTATCGACACACATTCCGCAGCAAGAGTCGCTTAAAAATGGAGACAGATTTACTCTGTAACAAATACACGCGCAGATGCATTTTTAAATTAGAATTTAGTCTGCCGGATGAAAACAACAAATTTTCGGACAGCGATGTTTCGAAATTCTTGCATGACAAATTTTCTAGATGAGAATTAAAACAAATGGGGATGTACACTTTTTATTTCAGCGGGCCGTAGATTTGCTGGCGCGCATGCTGCGATAAAAGTCACTTGACATTTACCATCGTATTTTTTGGAATTTAGTTAGAAAATTGAATACGATTCGCAATCGACTATCCCATTGTTAAAAAATATCGCCAGGAAGCGGACCAAGTAATAACCGGGAAGTTTTAAAATTTGGTTAAACGAAAATTGAGATTGATTCTCGTCGCGTCGGTTGCAGCCGGGCGAAATATGGGAAGAATTTTTCATATCAACATAACAAAATTTCTATACGAGAAAGAGGAAGGAAAATACGGGCTAATTGGTCGCAATTAAAAACGCGTTCGCGCGAGTGATTTTACTAATGGTTACTAACAAATCATTAAAAAGACCAGGAACGTCCTATAATACTGTCGACAACGCGTTGAAATTGTTGATAGAAATCGAGCTAATAATCTAGAATTCATTAAGCTCAAAAATTAATTCCATCGCAAATTAACTGTGTGCTTGTATAATAACGATAACACACTCCCCTTCGTTGAAAACTCCGAATCCGAGTCGAGTGGCAACAAAAATAAATCCACCAGTCAATTAATACGTGTCGAAAGCTAATTCGATCCCGGACAAATGTAAAAGGGCAGGTGTTCCCGAGAACGATTCTTAATGAACACTCGTTGCATTCGAAACGAAAAACCCTTGTGTATATTTGCAATAAAAAACACGGAAAATATGGCTGCGAAACGAATTAACACGTTCGATACCGGCGCAGCGTGTTCACGTATAGCCACGATTTTATTGTAAAGCAAATCCAATTATTATTGCTCATGTCGTTATGCAATATGATAGTCCATAGCATGGTCTAGGAGAAAATACAGTGGGTGTAAAAATTGATCGCCCTTTAAAGTTGGGTAACTTTCTAAATTAAAAATATAAAAATATAAAAGAACTGTAAAAAAGTTTTAAGAAATGCCTTTTTTACTTTGGCATGTATCCTTGTAAATTATAATTTTTGGAAAATCTTATTTGCATATCATTTCGTAAACCAATGCTTCTGATTGATTATAAAAAAATCAGGTCGATTGGTACAATTATAAAAAAGATAATATAGTATTAGTATAATAGAATATTATGAATAGACGGTGGTTCATTATGCGTAATAAAAACTGTCTGCATTGATTCCAGGAAACAAGGACCATGCAGGAATTTTCCTTTTTGTTTAATAATTTTAATTAGAATTGGCACGAGGAGATTTTTCTGTTTGTTTAATAATTTTAACAAGTTGCAAGTGACGTGAGATTTTTCCGTTTGTTTAATAATTTTAACAAGTTTCAACTGACATGTGTACATACAATTTTTCCGTTGTTTTTACTGTCTTGTATATCAATATCAACTCTTGATAACATTTGAAAAGTTAATTTATTCCTTTAATCATTTCAATGTACACTAATAATTGTAAATGATTTAAACCTTTCAATTGTATTAAATCACACCTACATTCTCCTCGTAAATGCATATCCACCAATACTAATGATGATATTATTAACACTAAATCTACGAACCATCAAAAGTGACTAATGTGAATGGCATTATAAGAATAACAAGATTAAATTTATTTATATTCTGTGCGAGTTTTACTATAATATTATATATACTGGAGGCAAAAAATGTATTCAATCAATTCCCATGAAAACACCTTTACAATCTCAATAATTGTCAAATAAAAAATCTAAAATGGGTCATTTGACCCCTCGTGGTAGGTTTAGTGTTGAAACAATTGTCGGAACAAACAGAGTTGGGCAAAAATTTTACATAAATAAAAATTTCGAATGAAGTGGGTTCAAAACCCACTTGGAAAAAGCCCACTTTATTCGAAATTTTTACTTAAATAAACATTTTTGACCAACTCTGGGAACAAACGCTAGTCGAGAACACATCAAGAACGAGAAATGTTCGAATCTCGTTCGCGAAAGACGCAATTCGCGAGATCGTTGACGGCTTATCTGCATTATCGTCGCCAAAATAAAAAAAAGGCAGAAAAATGATTTATTATCATTCGGAGCAAAAGTCAATCCCGCGTTGGCTTGTTAAATAAAAAAAGGCGGTCGCGATAGCCGGTGCTTGGATTAATCAAAAGATGCACATGTGTTGATGAAATTCTCAGAAAATGTATTTTAAAAATTTTCAATATACATAGGCCCACATGAAAAAGTTGTGAACAACAATTTCACTATTTTCTCTGTATTTCCGAAGAATTGCAACTTTTTCGAAATTTTTTCTCCACGTCTTGTAGTAAACTAATTGCTCTAAAAAACAGCCAAGTATATTCGAATGTTAAAAAAGTTATAGTCCTTTTTTTACGTTATGTTACGGGTGCGATTAACATCACATTCGAATTTCAAAATCGAATTAGATTGCGTGTTACACAGCGAATTGGCCAGGTGAGGATTTTGGAAAAAAGTGGTGCTATTTTTGTGCGACTATCGTTGAGCATTCCGTGTCTGCGAGATCGCAGCCGACGATTTAATCCGACGCGCGAGCCGCGAGGATTAAAAAAATGATTACGCGATCAGCGAAGCCGACAACGCAAGCTAAATCCTTTAAATCCGCTAACAATTAGCGAGCAACGGGAGACGCGATTATTAGAAAATCTCTTTGATAACGTGAGGCTGCTTCAGGCATTTTTGCGCGCGGTTTTTGCTCGAAACCTTTTCATTATTAAAGTGGCTGCGCTGCAAGTTTTGCGTCAATACGATTGGACGTTTCGTTGGCACATTGTGTAATGTACAAACGATTTTCTTAAAATGAGGACGCAGGGACCATTTATTTAGTGTAGTTTCGGGAATCTTTACGGACACTTGTGGCAGTTTTAATTTTACATGAAATGTTTGACAAAGTCCAGCAAGATCTTCATTTTCCTCGAAAATAAAAATATTTTCTATCAACTTCAATTTCACTATTGTCTCGCGATACTGACCTTTGCACGTGTGGTAAAATGTTTAACACAGTCCATAAAGATTATCATTCTCTTCGAGCTACGAGAGATACCAATAAAGTAAAAATATTTTTCATCAATTTCGAGTTCGAGAAATCAGCTTGAAGATTATTGTCTCGCGACACTGAACTTTGCACCTAAAATACATTTCGCCAGAGGAAAAGGTTAAGAAGACAAACAAATGGATTGTTGGGATGATTTGCAAGGAGCGCGAGCGCATTAGCGGAAGATAATCTTTAATTTACGTTGGTACGCCTCGAGAACCGATTCGCGTTAATTATCATAAAGCTGAAAAGGCTGGGAAGCATCCAACGACAGAGAAAGAGAAAGTAAGAGCGAGAAAGAGAGAGAGAGAGAGAGAGAGAGAGAGCGTAAAAGAGAGGAAAAAGCGGGGTAAAGGAAAAGAAAAGAAAGTAATTTAGAAGTTCTGTGATTAATGAAGTAATTCGTTCCGAGTAAGAAGTTGTATTTCATTTCGTCCGACTTCCGTTCTTTGGCCTGAAATAATCTCCGCGGAAGAGGAGAATTATGCGATGATTGTGACGAAAGGAGAGGAGGGGAGAGGAGAGAAGAAGGGTAAAGGGGGTTAAGGTCCTTGTAAAAAGTGCAAATCTGCTCGATAAAGGCATGGAACACGTTTTTTTGCGGATTTATTTCGTCGAAAATAGACGATCTCCTTTCCAATTTTTTTCTTATTTTCGTGCACTTCTTCTCTCTCTCTCTCTCTCTCTCCTCATCGGTCCGGGATACACAGGGAATTCATTATCTTCCCCGGAGTGGATAGGATGAAGCGGTAATTAAAAGCAAACAATCTATCCCCTGATCCTCTATTTTTAGAACATTACTATTTCCGGAGTAGTTATTAAAAGAGGTGGTTAAAGTGGACGAGCTGGCGGGCAAGTGAGGGAAAAGAAGAGGAAATACGAGTGTTGGGGGACCTGCGATGTGCAGGAAAAAAAGTGTGTGTGTGCACCTGTTAATAAGAACGTGACCAGGGTAACCCGACGACGATGACGGAAGGCGGACCGAACATAAGTGTGAGTAACTCGACGGCACTTATTCTTCCTGCGATTTTAAATTAGCCCGGCTCAGCGGATTTTCAAATGTTGTTGCTTGCGATTATGAAACACGTAGGCGCACACGTGGAGGACTGAAATTCTTTCGTTTCAGTTCATTATAATTATATTAGATGAATTGCTACGCATATGGGTAACGTTCTCATTAAGCATTTGCGAAAGTGACGATTTAAACTAGAAACACACGAATACGATTACGTTTCATTGAACGACAAAGATATTTATACACTCCTCGAAAGAATTAAGGGATCACTCGTGCGAACCCGACAAATTGGTCCCACTTTACGTGATCATAACTCCGTCAAAAATTTCCGTATCGATATCGTTAAACAATGGTTTGAAAGCCTGAAACCTCTAGTTTCAGATGCTCTGTTTCAAATTGTTGCTATGTTGGTTTTTTACAAAGTTATAGCGAGATGAAGACAACATTGACGGTTAACAAAAATTTTGTGCAACTTTGGAACATCACACGGGGAGCAACAAATTTTTTTTTATAAATCGCGTTAATATCATTTGGAAGGGCCATCTTTCCTGTGTAAATTGTATGGTTGTTGAATATTGTGCGATTTTTTTTATGATCGAGTTTTTATGATTGAGTTATGATCACGTAAAGTGGGAGCAATTTTTCGGGTTCGCACAAGTGATCCCTTAATTCTTTTCAGGAGTGTAGATGACTTTATAGATGAAAATTAAAGGAGATTAAATTTTCAATTTATATCGATTGAAGCATCTAGGAACAATCTAAACATCCACAATGTGTAGACGATCATCTAATATCTAGATCTAAATACTTTTATCATTTTTACGGAAATAGGTTTATGATTAATGAATAAATCAAAGCAGTAAAGACTGTCAACGACTCGTACAGATCGAGCTAAATATTCATTGTTTCTAACACTATAATCTCGAACACACTGAAACAAATGAGCACACCGAAAGTGTCCTTTCAATTCGACGATAGTATTCGACACTGCACATTTTCCACGTAAAACGAAGAGAATTCTCGACCAAATGAAACAAATTAGGATTAGGACACGTTCGAAGAGGAAGACCAAACGACGTTAAAATGACGCAAGAAGTCTCGCACAAAAGTCCTTTCTCCAGATAAAATTGCGTTTGGAACAACAATCTACGCCAACATCCTAGTGCTAGTAAAATTAAAAGACAGTTCGAACCAGTCCAGAGTGGAACCCATTTCAAAGTTCGACCACAACTCGCAGTTTCCCCGTAGTGCTTCGGTTCTCCATATCCTTCAACCAGGATGTTGACTTCAGCCCCGACGCGTCTCAACTTCTTGCTGTCCGTTCGTTCGTTGTCGTTCGCTCTTTATTCCCGGAAATCTGTTTCTCTCTTGAACCTCGAGTTTTTTCTCTGGGTTTCCCACCCTCTCTCCTCCTCCTCCTCCTCTCTCCTTCCCACTCTCCTTCTAGGTTTCCCCGCGAGCCACTAGCAATCCCCCAAACCGGTTTTTCTAGGTTTTACGTCCGCGAGTGTGCCGCACAGTCCGTGCACGTTTTTCCTCCTTCGAGTCTTCCCTCGCAGGTATCTCTTTGTCTCTCGCAGAGATTGAGATTGAATAATTGAAAGGCACCGAGTGGGAGAGAGGAGAGAGGGAACACGCGAGTCCATTTTTCCTGGGTCTTCCGCGGAATTAGCGGCGCGGTGTCCCGAGTCGAGCGCAATCTTAATTACGTCGGATTTATTATTGAAACGTGTTTCTTTACCCGTTTATCCCGGACCGGACTGGGTCTGATTGTTTCGAGATATACACTGAACCCCGTCGACAAAAAATTTATTCACATTTTTATTACAATTTCTCATTCGCCAAAGGTGAAAAGTGAAACTCAAACGAAATTTTTAAGGAAAGACTTAATAATAACTAAATTCTGTTGACTTAAATACTCCAGCATTTTTTGACAATTTTTATAAGCCATAAATGCATAAAGATCCGCAGTCTAGTAATAACACTAAACCTTAAAAGTAATTGGTACATGCTCCCTTGTAAAAACGACGAGATTGATTTTATTTAGACTTCGCGTGCTCTACTGAAGAGATCCATACAATCATTTCATTGTAAACTAAAAAATCTGGAACCGGTCATTTTGACCAGTACTGGTAGGTTCAGTGTTAAAAAACGAACTGAACCTGAAATACCTTCGTGTTCGCAATGCGAAACAGTTGGGCTAGTTAACTGGGAACAGTGTGTTAATCATCGTTGCGCCGAACAAATGAGCATAAACGCAATTCGGCACGAGGTTATCCGCGCCCCTGGGAGTGTCCATTATCGCGGATGAAAATAATATTCGCGTAAATACATACGAGCAAGGTCCGAACGGTTATCCTTTTAGCTGGTCGCGTTAAAATCGACACGCGGGTGCGCGATAGCAGTTTTTAATCCGCGGATAAACCAAAGGATCCGGGACAATCGGACGTTCGGTGATACCGTGGGCTCACGCGTGGGAAATTACCCAAGTCATTTCCGGAATTTAACAGGGCCGTAAGTTCGAGCCGAACGAGTGGTTAACGACCGGTCACGCGGTAGCATCGAAATCGTCGTTGATTTCGATCCTGGATTAAAACGGCTGCACGATCTTCGAGGAAAATGGAGCAAAGTGATATCAAGAGTGACGCTCGGTCAGAACATGAATTCAATCAATCAGTAATGAACACCTCCTCCATATAAATATTAGAATGATTGAAAACGTCTCGAAGACGTCGTGTCTGATCTAATTCGGATAGTCGAGGCTTCACTATATCGTGGATTAGGCAAACAATTATAGTTCGAACTGCATCGTGTGGGATATCATTTTAAACGGAAAAGAGCCGCCCGTGTGCCAGTGGAGGTTTCATAAATAAACAATCAAAAATAAGAAAGTTACGAACTAGCTCATCGGGAAGTTAGTTTAAAATCAGTTGCAAAATTTCTACCGAACAAACAGACAGACAGACAAACAGACGGACAAGAAAGCGAGGTAATAAAAACGTGGTAAAATAAGTAGAATCGAAAAAAAAATGTGGAACCCAGAAGTACCGAAGTTGACAGCGGGGAGGAAGTTGCCCGGGCCTGATAGTGGGGGGAACAGGTACACTGGTGGTGGGGATACTAATCGTGAAGCGGGGAAGAAGTTGCCTAGGCTTGCTCTACATAAATAAATAGCAAACACCATTTGATCGTAAACTCGTAGAGACAAGTAGAACGGAAAAATATGTAGAATATAAAAATATGTAGAACCCAGAAGTTTTAGCCGAAGTTCTGCCAAAGCAATCTTGCAAATGGAAAGGAACTGTCTCGGTAAAGTTCGTTTGTAGGTCGCGACAAGATTGTTGCAGCATTATCCGAGCGATCATTGCGATCGTGGCGAGGAACGAATGGTGACAGTGGAACCGGACGACGAAATTGTGTGTGTGTAGTTTGCGACGTTGCGAAACTTTTGGCAGAGGAGCGTACGGGATTTAGGTTTAGCCGCCTCTCCGGATCTCACGCGCATAGGCGGCGGCTTGGCCAAGTTTATAGGATAGCCGGGCGATACTATGCATCAGAAGTTTGTATCTCCTCGTCGATTCGTTACGGACGTGTCTAACTTCGTCCGTCAATAATTCAAAAGTTGATAACCGATAGTCACGCGAGACTGTCACGAAATGTCATGCCCGCTACACGTTTTTACGATCGAGTTCGATCGAGAGACGCGGCGAAGGTCGTCGAACAGGAAGTGCGAAGACTATGGTTGTCTCCCTTGGAATAACACAGCGGTCACGCGATATTTCGCCGGGGAGGACCTTGCCGGAAAGTTTCAGAATTTTAACAGAGAGGAATATACACTTTCCTGCTTCTGTTCATTTGGATAGCCTGCTTATTAATTTTAATAACGGGAAATAATTTATGTTTCCTCGTTGAGAGAGTTCATTTAACAATCTTCAACGACGCGAAACAATTTTTCTCCCGTCCAAGAGGATCTTCCGATCGCCTATTAATTTTAACGACGCTAAACAATTTCGTCGGTCGTTAAAAATATGTTCTTAACGACTCCGGATGCTTGGACGGAGCTCTTGATGATTCCAGTCACCACCGGTGGTTCAAAAATTGATTTTGTATGTTCGCTCGCCGTCGAGGCAGATGTAATATTGCAACCCTTGAAAATCTTTATACAAGTGAGAGATATTTCCTTCTTTTTATGAAAATTTCATAGATTACACGAATTTTACATAGCCATGAAATTTTACGACATAATTTCTTTTTCAACCTGTGTTAAAAACGTTTTTGGGCAAAGAGACACCGGAAATTTTTGTTCTGCTTCGTTCAGCTACATTTGCCACAAACGAATGACAAATTCGTCGCTAGAGGATTTAATGCATTTTCAATGAAGACGGGTGGTTAAAATTTGAAACAGTAGAGGGATTAAAATAATTTATAAAAACGAGTGGGTGAAATTTGAAATTGATTGAGATTATTTTCAACTGATTCTTCTAATTGATGTAATAATTTCGCATGAAAATCCGCGGTCGAACTTTTTGCATATTCCGACGACGCGACATGGCAGTTACAAATTACGACGTCTCGTTGGTTTTTAATTTCAACGGCGGCTGTGAAAAAAGCTGAGCTGCTCAGCCGTGACTGTAAAGTTGATACGATTGTGGTGGCGGCATAACAGTTGAGCGTGTATGGACGTAGTTTTCTAACGAGGTGTTTTCATTGGGGATAAACAGAATCCGCGGCCATTCATTATCGCTTTATCTAAACCTCGCGCGCCGGGTTCGAGTGCACTTCGCGTCGCCGCATGCCCTCTTGCACAATGGAACCGGCACGCAATTAGCCAAGTGTCGCTCTAATAAGGATTTGTAGGATAGGTTAGGTCAAGCTAAATCGGCCTGTTTGCCGTTAAACAGGTGGACGTCCTGCCACAGCCTCCTGTTTCGACTGTTGGCCTCGAGAGCTCGCATCATGATGAAGAGTGGCCTTTAAACCCATTCGCGCCGCTCAAAATTAGTTAACGTTGAATTTGAAGTGGTTCAGAGGACCCGCAACCGGAAATGCAGAACACTCCCGTCGCAATATCCACCATTTTCGCGAGAACTCGCAGAAATCTCCATTCTTACCGACGCGACGCGACGTTCACGTTATACTTTTTCCATTATGTTCTTCATGCGGCTTCACAAGGATCAAAGGAGTTACACAACTTTTTAATAGGCTTTTAATTTAATTCTTTAACCCTTTCGGTCACGAATTATTTATTCCTGGCAAAAAGAATCATGGCTTTGCCAAGCAGTTCTTCGAATGAAATTATGATTTTTCAGTTGTGTAAAATATCGTAGAGGACATGATCGTCATATTATTCAACCACATCTAAGCAAGATTGGATTTGTTGTTCCGAATGCCTCAAATGGCTCCATGAAACATCTACAGTGAAACTTCTTGCAGCATGGTAATGTTTAGAAGTAAATTAAGATTGCAAATGGTAAATAATCCCAATGAAGCGACGACAAGATCGGGAACAACTCTCGATGCAGCATTTGCAAGACATTTAGACAGAATTGAATCGTGAATAATTATATCATATTTTAGCTATCACACAAGCCAATTGTTTCAATGATAGAATCATAGAAAATCATAGAAAAACATAGAAAAAATAATAAACGATCAAAATTTGCGACGCAAAGAAGGAGAGCGTATGGGAATTGCTATGAACCATGTCTCTTTCTTCCCCATACGCCCTCCTTCTTCGCGTTATATTTTATTAAAGAGATTTAAATAAACAATTCAACTGTACCTGTCTACACTTTTAATTCTTTCTCATAAAATTTTTGTAAACAAAAAAACAAAATGTGCTGCGTCCATCCCGAAATTGCAAAATATAAAGCATGAGATATAAGATAAGAGATAAAGAGGAAGCGCTGGCGAAACTACAGACAGGTTTTGAAATTTATGCGGATACAAACGACGAAGCTATCCACGACGGGATCGCGTACCATCTCGAGGAACTGCCCCGGACATTGATATTGTTCATTTATTAAATTAGTTCAGCCGCATACAAAAGCGATTCTTTTTTTTCTCCCTCCGTGGCTCAGCTCTCATGGGGGTGGGGAGGTTGAAGTTTAATCGAATTTGTTTGTTAGAGAAAGTAAGACTCACGTTGAATTCGGAACCAATTCTTCGGGACTTCTTCCAGTTCGAACCGACCCGTCGCGCTCGTCCCCGGGAACTTAAATGAGGTTTTGTGACGGTGAATTTTGAGCCTGACTTTCGAAATCTTCCGTAGTCTCGCCGCTGCCGCCGTGGGTAACGAATTTAGCCGAGGTTTAATTCGATTCGCCGGCTATTTATTCGCCTTGGGAAACGTTCGGCTAGTTTTGTCGTTTAGGAAGAGCCGTCACGGACTGGCGTGACTTAACACTTAACAGGCGAATCATTTCGTGGTGAACACTTTTGATCACTTTTGATATGCATATTCATCCACTGGAGGAGGACTACAAAGCGATTCATTACCTCTTATCAAATTTAATATTCATTTGCCAGGTAATAAAATATGGATGAGCTCCCAATAATTTTGGTTCTACGACGTAGCGCGCCATTTTGGACGAGTAAGGTGCTCGGACAGATGCTTTGGTATTAAGCTGTCCAACGAAGGTATTCAACAGAAAGATTATTGTCAAACATTGCTCATTTATCCGTCCACCTCATTGTCGCTACTCGTGTGTTACGAGGATTCAGTTGTTGAAATGATATGGGGTTTCCTTTTTCGAGAAACTGTCTCTAATAGACTTGGAAACATTTTCTATCAAATTCTAAGTCGTCTAATTCATCTCGAGTTTGGAAAGAAACGAATGTTTCAGAAGTTCATCCAATTTATCTCGAATAGTAATTTTTAACAAATCTTCTATAAAGTGCCCTGAACAATTTTCATCGATTTTTGTCAGTCGCGTGGAACTTGTATGACGAAATAAAAATAGTAAATGAATGCAATAGCACCTAAAAATGATGTCTGACAATGTACAAAATACAAGATATAATTTAAATACGTTTCTTTCCATTTTTACATGGTGAGAATCGAGAATATGCAGATTAATTGAGCTGTTGCTCTTAAAAAATGAATTTAAACTTGAACTGAGCTCTGTACAGCGAATGAAAATGGCGTTCGCATTAGCGAAGCATCACCCACACTTGGAGGTGAGAAGTTCGATTCGGTGGGTCGTAATTATACCGTTAGAATGCGAGGAATCCAAGGACAGTATGCTTTCTAGTTGATGCAACGAGGTCACGAGTTACCCGTGGCCCGCGAATCCAGGATTAAAATATGTAGCAAGTTCGTAAAACTAGACTGATTATGAAAAGGAATTTCCATTGTAAATTCTGTTTATCTTAACTTCCGAGTTCTGGCTCCGCTTACGGTGTTCTCGGTGGCCTGGAGCAGAAGCAAGAGAGGTAGCGAAAGAGCGCGCTCGCGCGCGCGAGAGAGAGAGAGAGAGAGAGAGAGAGAGAGAGAGTTCTGGTGAATTCCGTGCTGTTTATTTCCCTGCAGTAGTTCGTATCGCGTACGCAAGTAACGAAGCGGGGAATTTTATCGAAGAGAGCCAAGCGAAACGGTAAAAGCTATACAAAGTTGATGCGAGAACGAACTGAACGCGGCATAAAGCTATTTATCGTTCCGTTTGATCTTCAATTTTAAGACCGAACGGCCGGGAACACGGCTCTCTGTTTCAAGATCACGAGAGAGAGAGATCGAGAGAACAACGAGCCAACACCGACGCGGAATAAAAGTGTGTTTTTGCTTCGCGGAGTTGTTAGTGTGTTTATGGAATTAACCAAAATACAGGTTCGTTTTTCACCGGGATCAAACAAACAAACAAAAGTAACGGCGCTAATGCGTGTCTCGCTAAGAGAGCATTGCCGCGACGACGCAGTGTGTAATCATCCGAATAACAAATTTCTATTACCTTAATGCACGCAATTGTGTGTTGAACGGGGTGAATTCAAAATATACTCGCTTCTGAACAATATGAAGAAGCATTCTCAAGATGGAAAAACCAACGAGTAGCTAGTCCCGATTTTTTAGTTGTTCGTCCGGCCTTGGAAAAAAATCACGCGAACACATTTAAACCCTTTTCAGTCGGAGCTATTTAATGCAATACTTATACGTGTTGTAATTGATAATTAGACTGCGGATCTTTATGGAAAATAAAAAATGTTTGCGTGGATTGCAAGACAGAGGAGCGAGTTAAACAAAGAAGAAGAAAACGAGAAAACAATCCACTGATGACTTTAAATCTTTTTAATATGTTCACTGGTTTAAATTGTGCTTACCCATTTTTGTGATAAATGCATAAAATCTGCAATCTATTGATAATATACCAACACATGTATATCAACAATATCGTGAACAGTGGTACAGCAATTTTTAGTGGTTAAAATATTACCACGGCTGTTGTGTGTATCAAATTGTTTTGAAAATAAAAATGTTTAACGTCGAACACGATTTCCATCCATTCCACTACCTCTATCGCCAAACACAAGCAGATGAACCCTTCGATCAAATGTTGGTTGCGGAAATCCGTGAATTTTGGGAAATTTTTGCGGTCCTATTTTTATTTAAACAAATCAATCGAACTGACCAATTCCCAGCTTTTCTCTTTAATCGCATAACTTTCCGGTCAATGAAATTGCCAGCCTGCGGTTCGGTTCTAATATTTCTGTATCCGTTCCGCCGTAGCTGGAGCCCGAATTGGCAGGCTGAATCCCGAAAAACTGGTTTCGGGATTTTTAATCGTTGTCAGGCAAAAATTCAAACGTGGCCATCTGCCGGTAAAAAAGTTCCGGATCGCATGCAAATCTGATCGAGCAGGGTTGCCAACGCTGACTCTGAACCGTCCACTGGAAATGGCGGAAAGCACTTGTGCTAGAAAATTCGTTGGGGGTTAGGTTTAAAACTGGGCCGCATAGAGCGGTGGCTAAAGACGCGGACTTGTAAATGGAAATTCGAATAAGGGAGGTTACGTCGGGTTAGTTCACGCGCGACGTTTCTATTCCGGAAATTCCGTTTCGGAGGCAAATATTCCGGATATTTCACTGATAGACAGTTCAGCAAATAGTCTTACCGCCTTCGCGCACTCTCTTTCTCTCTCTCTCTCTCTCTCTCTCTCCCTCTCTTGCTGCTTCTCTTCCATTCTCCCTCTCTTGCCTGGTAGCTAGCTCCCAGATGGAGCAGCTACACCCGGATACATAAGCTTCGGGAGTCAGCCGTGGAGCTGTACAAGATGTTAAACTCAAGGAAGATGAAAGTACAAAGTCTGCTCGTGACGCGAGTTACTTCAAACGCCATGGCTTCAAGTTGGCTCGGTTGATGACAGCTTTGTTGAGCCGGGATCGGAAACTGCGTGCAAAAACAGGCCAGCGCACGAACCGAACCCCTACGAATTTGCGACACGACCAACCCCTCTCTCCCAAGCCGATGAATTTTAACCCTGTGGTGGGTAGTTTCTCGAAAATGGGTGGAGTTAATTCTAGAAATTTTCATGTCATCAATTAAACCAAGGTCTTTTCGTAAGCTAATGCTTGATCGAAAAGGTCACGGACCTAATGTACAACACCAGACTGCGGATTTTATGCATTTATGACAGGTGCAATTTGAAAGAATAAGAAGATTAATGGAATTCGAAAATGTAGATGCATTATTTCTAGGTTATAGAACTCATTAGAGAAATAAGAAATTTTCTACTTAGCTCTTGTATGGACAAGGAAGTCCCTAGAACAAGCATTGAATCGAGGAGACAGAGACAAAACGCGTCACGTGACTGGGCCGCGGGGAAAGCGTGGTGCATAGTGTCGTAGAAGGGGAAGATAGAGCGAGGACACAAGTCTTGCCCCGGGGACCTTTTTGTCATCTGACTACACTACATATAATCTCAAAACTTTAAATTTACTGGTCCAAGCATAAACAAAGGTGTCGACTCCACTACCACAAATATTTATTTTGCATCAATCTAATTATTTCATTGAATAGAACTTTATTTATAGTGAAGTCTTATAAAGTTCTGAAGGTCGAATAAATGATAGTGGCGTTCATGTCTCTTTTCTTCGCGTCTAGAATGTTCAGGGGCTTATTCACTATCAAGCATACAAGTATACAAGCATAATCACTCTATCAAACATGATTGATGAAATTCTGAATGACAAAGAATTTCTAATCACTGCAACCGCAAAATAAATAGTAGTGCAAGTGGTTGAGAATGGATTTTTCTACTACCTACAGGTATCGATCGGTCTCTATTAAAACACTTATATTTTTACCTCCACTAAAGTCGTAGTTCACTATTACATTATCGCATAAAGTAATATTCTTTATATAGAGCTGGGATAGAGTCGATTAACGAAAGTCGAGAGAAAGACGATCGTCGAAACGGTAGAAGGGAAGTCAGTGTTATCAATAACACTCGAGTCGCCGGTTCGAATTGAACGCTACGCCACTGAGTGTCTTACATAAAAGCCCCAGGAGGTACACGTACCAGCCTGTACATGTACATACGTGGCCCGGCACACATGCGCGCGTGTATATATGCAGCACTATTTCTTCGAATTTTGGGGTTCGTCCAAATTGGATCTCGCGTATTTAGTGAAACGACCACGACTCCGGAAGGAATTCGTGGGCTACGCGCGTTACACGTACACGGGGGTCGCGGTTCGTGCACGTGAACACCAGACTACAATAACAGCGAAAACGAATGACTATCCTGTTATTTTCTTCCCGCGAGAACCTCTCTATCCCGTAGTCTCTTCCGCTCTCTCCCTCTATCTATCTGTCTATGTGTAGCCCTCTCTTTATCTCGCTTTTCAGCAGTGATCTCTGCCCGGCCGTGAAGTAATTCCAAGTGATTCCGGAGTGTTTCCATCGAATTACCCGATCGTGCTTTCTTGTAAAGACGCGTCCACACTACGGTAGTGTTCCCTCTAGAGAATTCTTTCTCGAGAAGTTCTCGAGAAATTTTATAATTGGTTATTTCTCATTTCTCGAGAAATGACAAATGTTGAGAAATCAGGAACACTAAACTACGCAAAATTCCCAAGTTTGTCCCTGGTCGATAGGGTGTAGCCAGGCTTTTAAAAGTTATGATAGATATTATATCGCCGCCTGAGTGTAAGAACTAGGTAACTTGAAGTTTAGACATTTTGAGTTAAAGAAGAAATTAAGTAAAATTTAATGTAAAAACTGGGCAACCTGTCAAAGTAATGTACGACATCTAGTGAGCTCTGTTCAAAGTAGATAAAAAATAAATACAGATTTCTATTTATGTTAAGTTAAGTAACTTACTTAAGTAATAATTAATAATTAATTTCTATTTTACTCGAATTTGTTGCAATTCTAGTTATCAGAGAATTGGCTCGAATTTTATCCTCCCTTTTTCAGTGAAGGGGAATAGGGAAGCTAGAATTTCGATGTTCTGAAATTGCAAGATACCGAGATGTTTGCAAAAATCATTCGTAGTGATTCGTACCAGTGAATGTGATTTTAAGCAATTAATGTTTGACGAACTTAACCTCGGAAGTGAATAGTTAAATTAATAGTTAATGTTAATGGAAGTTGCGAATATTACTGCGGATATCCCTGAAGCTAGTAATTTCTACTTAATAATAATGTCTTTACTGATAATTAATCCTAAAATAAAAATAGACACTGTGTGAAAGCTTGCTTCTAATATTTCTAATCTACGATTATTGAGATTCTTCTCAACAGATTTTTCTCTCTGTATATACATTTAAAGAAATGGCTAAATTATTTTTATAAAGTAATGCAAAACAGTCAGTTTTAGTGTCGAGCAAACCTAGTGTTAAGTCAATGAAAACGTTCTCGCGTGGTGATCAAGCGCCTTTGTCTACTATTCTCTAACAGACCGAGAGTGTTCGATAAAGTATTTTTCGCAGCGAGCGTGTGGACGCGGCTTAATAATCCGTTTGTTTCGCTTTTGTTAATGGGAATGGCGGCCGAGTAATTGCCGGTTCGAGAGGAAAAACGCTGGATAACAGTGACGGTAGGGTGAAGGGACGAAGGGGGATGAAGAGGGCAAGGGAGGCCTCGCAACGTCGAAATGGACAAACAATTAGGCTTCCGGCAATCGAGAGAAACAACCGTGGTCTTCATTCTGCCTGGCGTCGCGTCGGCAAGAATACACCGGCGCGGCGGCCGGTTGCTGTTGTTCTCCGTTGTTTCGCGAGAGTGGACCGTAGCCGGACCGGTCCTGGACTGGTTCCGAGGATTCAAAGGGCTGGGTCAACCGGACATGAAGACTTCCCCCGTCGGAAGTTCGTTCTGGAGGAGTGTACCGTCTCTGCGCAGACTGCAGAAACTTCTCTCTGACGGAGCCGATTCACCTCTGTTTTGGATTCTTGAAGAAAGACCGACCGGACCGGCGAGTTTGCTTCTGGTATTATAAACAGCCGGCATGAGGACATGGGATGATAGCTCCGGGGGAACGTAGTTTGATGTTGTTTTATTGTGATACGACCGGTGACAGGCACCGGACTCTAGTTCTCTCAAGAAACACGCATCGATTCCTCGGGACTCTCTTTCCTCGCTCAGCGAATTTCTATCGGACTCGAGGAATTTCCAGCGTATCCGAAAATGAGGTTCATTCTCTCTTCGAATGTGATGGATGTTATCTTTTATGAATTTATTTTAATTGTGCATGATCGGACAAGATAACGCGCATCGGAACAGTGTGACGTTAATTGGAAACGCGAATGTAGTTGAACTCCTTTTATTCGAGAAAAGAAGTATTTCAGCTTGTAAAAGAACGGGATACCTGAAATGAAGCTATTACACTTAGCGCTGAATTTTTTAATTGGGACAGTTGACTTTTTCTTGGGAAATGCCTCAATTAAAATATTCCCTCTTCCTTTCATTCCATCTCGTTGGAAGCGATCAAACATTTCTATTTGCATGGAGGGATAATTGTTCGGAGCTAAGCTGAGTGAATGATAATTTGATTGGCAAGTAACAATTTAATGCGATGAAAACTCTGGTTTGATATGGCAAATGATAATTAATGATAATCTACTTTACTTTAATGCTCATTGTAATTGTCCATTTGGTAAAATTTACTGCGGGTCTTTATGCAGTTATGGCTTTTGAAAATCCTCAGAACATGCTAGGATATAAAATACAACAGAATTTAGTACGATTTTAATTTATTTCAGATCTTAAAAGCCTTCAAGTAAGGAAAGTAAGATTCTATTTTACTCCGCTTTCTTAAAATACGTCTACAAAAATTGAAAATTGCATAATCATCCGCAGTCTAGTCGTCATATTTTTAGTATACCTGTCTATGATAGGGGGTAGATATAATTTTAAAAAATTGTGGCTGTCAGATAATCAATTGTCAAGAATCTGTCGAAAGGATCTGTAATAGTTTGGAAGCTATGGCACCATTGGAAGTTAATTAGAAAGCTTCGCGAGATTGATAGAATAGAAAGTGCGCGAAACGTGGGTTTCGAAGATTCATCAGGAAGCTATTATCATGTTCGATGGAAAGGACTTCTCATTACAGCACTGAATGCTAGATCGTCCAGACGTATTTTCCCCATGAAAGCTATAAACTTTGAGAGTATATCTCTAGAAACTTGAACGTTTGAATATCAAGTAAATTTATCCACAGGTTGAACATCCAGAAAATTAATTATTTGGGAAGCACTGGGAAATACAAAACTGGAAAAATGTTCAGAACTTGGATTTTCTAAATGTTCTCCAATGTTCAAATTGTGAATTATCCTGTGGGAGCCAAATACATTTAAAATGTAGTAAAATGTTTCAGTCTTTAGATGAGACTCTTAACTTGAACTATTGCAACATAGAAGTACTCGAAGAATCCACAATTTAAACATTGGAGGTGTTGCATACTTAAAAGATAGACAATTTAAACAATCAAATTAATTTGGCTCGTAGAAAATCCACAGTTTGGACATGAGGAGAACCCTCATCGAGGAAATTTATCGAATCAATTCCCATGTAGGCAATTTCAATGATTGTAAGATGAAAAATACACAAAACCGGTCATTTGACCGGTAGTGGTGGGTTAACTTAAACAAATATTTGGCTCATAGAAAAATCCGCAAACCCAATATTCGAGTACTAAAACTGTTCAAGAAATGCAGAGTTTAAGCACTGAAGAACACGAACACTTAAAACTTGCCGACCCATTACAACATTGAATAATTTCGGTATCGAGAAACTTGGTAATGACAAACTGCCCTAGTAAACTCTTCAACAGCCAACCCTCGTGCGTCCTGGTGAACCTTTAACCCGGGTAACACTTGAGACAACGAGCACAAGCAAGGGCCAAGCCCATATACCCTTCATCAGTACCCAGCGAACGGCCGAGAGAGCCTGCTGCGACCAAAACTTTAGTTTGCGCGAAATGGTCGCGCACTTTTCATTTGCTCTCGGGTTCCGAGACACAGAGTACTTGGTCGGTCCATAAAGGAAAATGATAATCACTCTCGGCCGGTGGAAAAAGGACGGTCGCCAGTCGGCGTTAAGCCGATTCCTGTGTATCGGAAACCGATGGGGAAAAAATATATTTGCAGGTTCCTTTTGTGCTCCGGCGACCTAATTCCGGCGTCCAATTCGCGTTACTGTGCGCACACGATCGGCCCCAATACCTGTTATTTGTTCACCCTTATGATGTGCCGTTCCTCGATGACTTTTCCCCCCTTTAGAGATCAGCCTTTTATCCTTTCGCCTCCAAGATTCCAGCGAAAATACAGGAGGAATCAAATTTTATACACTGAACAATTTTGCACTGTTTGATCGGCAAATGTCTTTTAACTAGACCGTGGATTCTGTTAATCGCAATGAAAAAAATAATCGCACAAAAAAAGGTGGAAGGTTATGGCTGCGAACGTTATGGATTTCAATTAAAAACGAGTAGAAGTGGAATATCGGACGAATTTAATATTACTGGTGCATTATTGACAATCTATTAAAATTACCAAGAGAAGAAATGAATTGTTACGTAACTCCCTCATCTTGTAATCTATGCAGACAACTTTTATTTTGCATGAACAGATCGACTGTCTAGACATAATGCACGAACAAAATACAAAATAATGTCAAACGAATGTTTAAACGAATTTAAGGAAGTCAATAAGGAAATTCATGAAATTATAAACCGATAAACATTTCTGTTTTTATATTTTTAAAGTGCAATTGTCCCTGCTCTTCTCTACTATTAAATAATTCCTGATACAGTTAATATATTTATTTGACTCGTTCCTAAGATGTCGAGAGATGCTCACGATTGCTTGATCATTTCAAAGAATTGTGGACCGCAATCAGGCAGCGTTTAATATTATTACTGATCCTCGGGGTAGGTCTAGAAGCTCTCGATTGTTCGAAAGTCCTCGAGCATTGTCCTCTCGCGAGATAGATTGCTTTTAAACGAGATTCTGAGACGCGTTCGACATTCATAACAGCGTTTCTTCCGGTAATCGAGCGCGACAAAGAATCCCTCGACCGCTGTCAAGCTGTCCCGTCGGTTGATTTCAAGTATACCGATTGGAATTTCACGGGGAGACGGTATAAAGAAACTTTTTGAATATACAAGCATTACGACGGAAGCCCGGCCCAAAGAGGAAGTTAATTGATCGAGCTCGGGAAGGTTCGTTGACTTTTCAAACCGGAGAACGGCAGATCGTGTTTGCACTACCACTACTTCGTTATGGTTTAATCCTTCTGTACTTGCACCCCGAAGTGAATATATTTAAATATCGGTTGCACAAAATTGCACAAAATTTTTGTTAACCTTCAATGTTGTCTTCATCTTGCTATAATTTTGTACAAAACCAAAATAGCAACAATTTGAAACAAAGCATCCGAAACTAGAGGTTTCAGGCTTCCAAACCATTGTTTAACGATATCGATACGGCAATTTCTGACGGAGTTATGCTCACGTAAAATGGGAGCAATTTTTCGGGTTCGCACAAGTGAGCCTTCATTTCTTTTGAGGATTGTATCAGTTACAATTTGCTTCAGAATGAAAGGATAACGTAGAAATGTAAATATAAAAATTGCTAGCTTGATTTTTCTTGAAAATGTAGGAAGCAGAATTAAACGACAGATTACGAGTAAATAAGTCGTTTCACTCTCGCTTCACGAATCAGCTCACTCCAATTTAATTGTAATTCCTGCAGATCTTCCTCATTCGTATTTTAAACTCGTTTAAGAGGTCGCAGTTAAATCGTGAAAATTTTATACGAGTATAACGAAAACTAAATCCTGCAATATTAATTTCAGTTTCGAGATGGAAAATTACATTCGAAGATATATCTGGGGCTACAGAGGTTGAATTATCACAATTAGCCAATTCGGTTGGATCCTCGTGCACCGCTCACAGGAAACCGTGGTAGAAAAGGTTCAAATTTCATCGTCCTTCGCTGGCATAACATGTCCATTTTTTCTTTTAATAAAATTCAAGCAAAGAGCCCGTCAGTCAGCTTGATACGACGCGATATGCATCGGCCACAGAGATTCGAGCTGTCTCAGCGTTTTTCAGAACTGTTCTCCCCTTTTTCCCTCCCTCGCTGTTCCTCACACCCTGTTCCCTCCCTGGGTGGATCATAAAACCCGGGTCACTTCGCCCCGGGGGTCCTCATTTAACTTCTCATGGAGCAATCGAGCAATTCGAACGTAATAAAAAAGGCGGCAACTTTCCGTGCGACTTGAAAGCGAAACGGGTTACTAACTGGAATACGGCGAAGAAAATACGGGCCAGGGGTTGAATGCGATTGTGGAAGGGATGGAATCCGGCGAAAAAGGGAATCGAATCGAACCAACGATCGGTCAACAGTCCGCTCGAATTGCGAGAGATAGCAGAGACCCTGGCCAGGGTGGATAGGGTTTCAGAAAAAGTCGTGTCGACAAAACTAACTAACATTTAAAAAAAGTTTCTGTATGTGTATAGTCGGCATTCTATTCTCTAACAATCGTCGATCTTTTAAAACGGGAAATGTGTTTGAAAAATATTTTTTCTTGGACGGTATAGAATACTTCAACTAGAGACCACGGTTTTGGATGTGTATTGAGGAAACACGTATTCACGTGTTCACGTGTACTAATATATATCCGTATTTTAATCCGTGTACTTCTTTATACACGGGTACTGAAGTAAACGTGTACACGTGTATCGAAATACGCAGATAACACACGGGCACACGTTTATCAAAATACACGGATAATACACGTGTACCCGTATATTCATGTTCACAGTTATACGTGTATTATCCGTATATATCCGTATATTTTGATACACGTGGACACGTGTACTTGTGGACACGTGTACTTCAGTACACGTGTATCCGTGTATTAAACAGTATCCGGACTTCTGCACGGATATATTAATTACACGTGCACACGTGTATTTTCAATACACGTGAAATGGGTATCTCTAGTTTCAACCCTCCAATCTGTGAAAGGGGTTGTTAAGAATTTTCAGCCTAACAGATTCGCGGATTAGAGTTCTAATAGAGGACTCTAAACTGATAGTGCTATTTTTTAAATACGCCAATGCAATTCTTTAACCAATTCATCCTCTTATTCATCCATTAAAAATAACAATAAACACGTAGCGATACATTTTTGATAAACAAAAATCGGAGGATTCGACATTTTGAAAAGACTGACATTATTAATAGCAAAAGAAATTATTCTCCGGATTTTGCAATTTGTTAAAAGTGAGATTTTTCACGTCCAATAATTGTACCTATTGTATTTATGTGACGCACGAGCAAAGATAGAAGCGTGAAAAAATATCCGGCAGCCGGACACGTTAGTGAATGCGCCGTTGAAATTAAACGAACTCTGGAAATACAGTGGTGTTGTTCTTGCCGCAACGAAAATGGTCGAGCTTCATAAATTGCTTTTTTACATGTTTTACTAATTGTTGCTGAGGCTTCAGCCTGGAAATTCCAACAAATTGGTTCGATTGCAAAGCACGGCCACTCGATAGTGTTTAATCATCTATTTAATGAACGACAAAACATTTTATGTAGGTAAAAAGTGTCACTCATATTCATATTATGAAATGCATAAAATATATAATTGCAAGCTTGACGCAGTAAACGTATAAATACCGACCAGTCACGGTTCGTTTCTCGTTAAAAGAATACACATGTTCATTATTTTTCAATCACGTTCGAAACGTTCAGGAACACTCCACTCCGCGATTTTTTTCAATTTAAAATTCTGTTAATTGGATCTTGTAAATGCAATTTCACTGACGTGCAGCGCGAAAGTAATTTTTCGATTATTGGTACGTTCGTTACATTCGATGGTGTGCTCGATCAATGACGGAAAAAACATCTCATACTATATTTAAAATAATTCTGGACTAAATGTAGTTTATTATTAATTTAGCTGCGTCCAGTTTCCTGGAATATTTATTTTCTGTGTAATTATTTCTCGACAGCTTTCTAATATTTATTCGCCGAGATTATTCGCTAAACAAATAAATTATCCGAAAGTAGTGACGAGAAAAACAAGAAGCCATGTATTTACACCATTTTCTAAAAAATTCTAGAAAAAATCTGATTCTGGAGCATATCGAACACGTTCGACAATTTTCTCCGAATTTCCAGTTGCACGCTCTTGTCGTAAAAAATGAAAACCCCGAAGAAATTGGAAAAAGTTAATAAAAAGATAAATGTTTCAAATATTTCTGCCAACAAATACAAGACATAGTTTACCACGAAAGGACGGTTGAAGGAGTTTTAAAAATATAAAAAACCGGGTTTTCACCCTATTTGAACGCGTCTAAAAAGCACGTGTCCGACAATTTTCTCACACTCTGGTTGTAAAAAGTCAAAACCCCCGAAAAAATGGTTAAAAATACTGGTTTCGTGTTGTGGAAATTATCAGGACAGCTTTCTAAATTAATTCGTGGAGATCCAGGACTCATTTGAGAGGCGGGATCCTAATTTTTTACACCGCCTCGTAAACAAGAAACGAGCTTACCGATGGGGCGACCGGTGATAGCGCGCGGACCAAGCCGCGGGGGTGGCAATTTAACTTGTGGCCACATCGGTGAAATCGCGTGAAACGTATTGTCGTTTTCGCAACCGGCTAGAACGCGATAAATTCGTCGGGAAGTTTCGCGCTTCTTTCTTTCGCGAGTCCGGCCAAAAAGCTCGCCGAAAGAAAAATGGTTTCCTGTCCGTAACATGACGTAAAAGAGCAACTTAATCCCGTAATATCCGCCCGCGCTGGTCTGGTCGGTCGGCTGGCTGGCTGGAAGGGAATTAATCTACCAAGTAATTAGCGATCCCACGCGAAAAGGCTAATAAAAACCGGCCGGAACAGATTACCATTAAATGGCGGCGATCCGGCTGTTTATGAAAAAATTTTTTCCCGGTTCCGAGAGCGACAAGGGATCCTGTTAATTGCGTCGGGAGCGCCCTTCAGCTCTCTCGCGATTTCTTGCCTCGCGAAACTTCGCCGGATGTCCTCCCGTTTAATCCTTTCGGGACGGATTTATTTTTTCACGGGAAAAGCGCGCTTTCCAATAATTATATTCCTCGGGAACTTGTCCCTGAAACAAACTTCGCTTTTGCATCGGTCAAATATTTATTCGGAGCTTCTCTTGTCCTTCTTGACAACAGTTATCCGAAGGATTTTCGCTTCATTCTTCAACGAAATTGTGCTTCGTTGTTTTACGGTTTTGGCGATGAAAAGAATTTATTCCTGTCCTTTAATTAACACTAGATTTACGCAGCATTAAATACGACTATTTGGTATTTGATTTTTATTAATTAAATTAATCGAATAATTCCTCAAAAAATTTCTAGTGCTAAATCGTATAGTCAGGCTGTTTTAATGAATAATAAATCATTTACATTTCAACGAGTCAATGTTTAATGTGTCTTAGGTACAAATGGTTCGTGAAATAACGCGTTTGACGAATAATAACGTACGTCATAGATGAAAACGTCACTGCTAGATTAGTAAAGTATGTCTGACCACAGGCAATCCGTGACCCCTTGCGCTTGATTTCTAATCCGCGTGACATTTCCAATTTTACCCTTTGCACGATTTAAACAGAGCTTTTTATGCACGTTTATGGTCTTAAGCGGTCAATAATGTCACCGCTTAAGCGAGTGGTTAGAAAATATTTAATTTTTTGCTCAGTGCAATTTCTTCTACAAAAATCTGTTTTTCCACAAAATTTGTCTTTTTATAGAGCAGCTAATACAATTTTTTCTTCTTCAACAATATTGACCAATCCAAAATAATATAGTCTAGTCTTAAAGTTCAGTAATGTTTTCACTGTATTAAATTTCGCCGACTCGTTGTTAATACACACATTAATCTCAGTCACAAAAATTAATTCTTAAAGCAAACTGACTCTAATTTCTATAAAATGATTAATGAAAACGTAAATTTGAAGCGACACTTTCAGTTACAAAAATATCCGCCTCGGCTTTGTTAAGATGTTATTAACGAAAACCACGGAGCAGTCATAGCGCCGCCTCGGCGGGACGTTTCACTGAGCGTAGCGACGGTGTCGCGCCGCGGTGAAGCATTGAACAAGAGAAGGAGCAGAAATTGATTTAAATCGAACTCACGCATTCAGCCGTAAATGCAGTTGCTGCTGTGAAATGTGTATTACTGGGCCATTGGGAGACGAATTGCACAGCTGATTTCGGAAATATGGCAGTGGCGAAAGCGGAGGGACGCGCGGTCAGGTCAACGCACTGCACAGCTGATGGTAGATCACAACCGCGAGCTTTGAATTGTCACGTCTTTAGAGATGTTCTCTTTACCGCGGTTAGAACGACACTGATTTTCCGCAAGATTTTTTTGAAGAGTTTAGGGAGGGGATTATGCATGTCACGAGGGAGGGGGCCGCTGCAGGGCTACAATTTATGGCAATCACATGGCTAAACATCGCATGACCTTCTTTCAGAAAGTTTCTTAAGGGAGGTATAGGACAATAGAGAGCCACAAACTTTTTTTCGAACAGTTACCCATCGACTCTGCGCACCAATTCGCAGGAAAACAACCGAAACATGTGGTTGCCATAAAATTCCAGTCTTAAAGCGGTCTTTCTCGTATCTTGTTTTTCGTCCTTCTCTTGTTCACTGCGCTCAGTGAAACCTGCCGCAGAGACCGCGCTCGGATTGGTCCGATTTTTCGATAATAACTCTTTAACCCCTTGCCGTATTTTAGCTAGTCAGACTCGTCATGAAGATTTCAACAAAGCCTAACGAATATGAATGTTATCTGTTTTTTTTTCGATGAAATAAAATTTTGGATTCGTTTGAAATCAATAAACAAATGTAGCCATACAAAAAGATCACTGTTACTGTAAAAAAAATGTACGGCAAGGGGTTTAATTCAGTGACCATTCCTTTTGAACTGTATATCATTGGAAAGCTCTGAATTTTGCGATTAATTTGATATGAAAAATACTCGTGCCTAAAAAATATATATAAATGACTTCGTTTGAGAAAATGTGGAGGTCGCGAACTTAGTTGCCAACCTAATAATTAATGAAAATGTATATTTGTATGTAGAAATGTAGACCCTATTCAAAATCAATTCACTGTACGTCTCGATAAATTAGCGACAAAAATGAAAAAATCCTTTCGACCAGGGTCGATATCTCGTTTATTAAAAATTCCATAAAACTTTCAGCATAAATTGCCGACTGCAATAAACAATAAATTTGATAAATTCCACGCGTTCGATAAAAACCAGTCGATTATTCGCGAGCATTCCTGACGAAAATAATTACACAATGCTCGCCAGAACAGGATTACTCGGTCAAATTCCACTGTTCCGCCTTTTAATTCGGATTCATAATTTTCTGGAACCGGTTCTCATTGAAATTCACTCTGATCGCGGGAGCGGTGCGGTACATATGCATGTCGGTGCGTGGGTGTTTGGACATATTCCGATTCTTGTTTCCCTTTTTCCAGCACTCGTTCCAGCAATCGCAGCTGGCAAACTGATGCAGCAAGCGAAGTTTGTTTGCATTAAATCTGGCTTGAGTTGAGGCGATAACATTTTGATTGAACGGTTCGCGTGTAAACGAATCAAATTGAAACGGCGCGGTGGCGCGCGATAAGCTCATAGCGGAGCACCGCCGGCATTCCCGCAATCTGCGACGAATGCGAGGCAAATTTGGCATAAACAATTTCCGTAATTCGGGTAACTTATGCCAACGAGCTCAGAAAGCTTCCGGATAGTCGACAGAAGCGTACCGGAGGTGACGAAACCGTTCAATGGATTCCCATCAAACAATTTCCGGTTGAAATTTATCTCGCGAATCCCCCGTTCTCCTTTTATTTTTAATCGATACCGTCGGTCGACCTACCGTGCTGCGATCCACGGCTTCGTAAAATCGCGTCGAATCAGCTTGAGGAGGAAATTATTCTTTCTCATGCATTCGAATATGAAGCAGCTCGCGGCGATACGCGGATCGACTCCGATCGAATAAAAGAGAACGGGCACAAATATCTTGTATGCAACATTTCCGCGATTCCTTCAAAGGAACCTTGCGGAGGTTTACTAATTCTCGACATTTGTAGCGGGCGCTATTTTATTTTTGTGTATGCAAGTCATCAAAAAGATTTCTCGCACAATTATTTAGTTGATATAATTTGTTGTGCTTTGTGCAGACTCGCATTATCTTACTTCACGGCATTGGTACTTTTATTGAAATTGTTGGGCTGTGGATTTGCAAAATAAAATCATGTGCACTAATTACGAAATACAAGGCCACGTAGGCATGTTTGTAAAATTCGAAGTTTAGTTATTGTATCATGCGATAGACGAGGAGACAGAGGAAAGACTCGCATTATTTTATTTCACGGCATTGGTACTTTTATTGAAATTATTGGGCTGTGGATTTGCAAAATAAAATCATGTGCACTAATTACGAGATACAGGGTCACGCAGGCATTTTTGTAAAATTCGGAATTTAGTCATTGTATCATGTGATAGACGAGGAGACAGAGGAAAGAATTGATTCAAGGTCTTTTTATTAAAAATAACGATGCGATTTCAACTCACAATGGAAGTTATCGAAAATTATGAACCTGTGTACACAAGTAGAATAAGTCACCCCTAATACAGTCCTATTTTTCCTCGCGCTCCTTCTCGCATTGAACGGGTGAAATCAGTCCTCGAATAAATTTAAATATTTTATTTCCGTGATATATCTCAAGAACATCGAGTGATATTAAAAGCAAGCTGCAACGAAGGTTGCATTTTACTATTGTCTCTATCAAAAACTGTGTAACAAAAAAATATTCTTAAATGCATTTTTTACATTTCTTCTGAGAAGTGCATATCAAAAATTTTTCTGAGACACGTAAGTTGGCAATTGACATTGTCTGAACAGAGAAGCGATATCAGTTGAATCGAAGGTGCTATTGCAATCTTTCTTTGTCGGACAAATTAGGAAGGAAGTCGAAGGGAACGGCAATGAATTCACTGTCAATTTTCCCAGCGATAAATACGAAATTCGCCCGGTGTAATGGGTTTCTTGTTGGCTCGACAAACAATACTATTCGGTGAAATAAATGTCCGTTTGTTCAGAACCGGTGGCCGTTGTTAGCAGCCCGGGCGAAATCCCCGTTTGGATTTAATGCGAATCGAAGGAACGTTTAACGGGGAACGGTGCAGTCGAAACTCGATCGTTCCGGTACGATTTATACGATTCAGTTAAGTGGAAATGGGCCTTAAGATCGGCTCATAAAAATATTTGGCCGGGAAAGATATTCCGGGCGGCGCGATTCTTTTTGCCCTGCTTCATTTCACCCCGATTCCATCCGATTCGATTCGATTACGCGCGTGCTCGAACCCTCTCGACGTTGTACGCGCCTGCCCGCCCGCGCATTATTCAAACGCACAGCTGCATTTGCGAAAAAAGCAACCTTTTTCGCTTCCGTTCCGCTCTATTTGATTCGATTTTGTTAACAAGTACCACCTCATCCTGTACCGTTGAATGCGTTCGATTCTTTCGCGGCAGTTAATAGCAAATAGCTCGAGGAGCGTAGAGTGGCCAATGAAACAATCAGTGGTGCGTTCTTCCGGGAATTTCAATCGGTTACCGTCTGCTTTGCTGTTATTGTTTAGCTCGAATTTATTGCAACATGTGCCAGATTAACTTTCACATGTTCCTACAAGTTTTTGCTCTGGTCAGATTTTTCGATGTACAAATTTTTACACAGGCTCGCTATGATAATGAAACAATTATTGTACTGTTCTTTAGGGAATTTATCGCAGTATGTGCTAGATTAATTTTTATGTATCGCTACAGAGCTTTTTTGAGATTTCAAGTCAGATTTTTCCCCAGGCTAATGAAATAATTATTGTACTGTTCTTTGTACAGTTTCAATCAGTTGGCAGCTGCTTCTGTTGTTTCTTGGCTCGAATTCACTGCAATAAATCGCAGATTAATTTTCATATGATCGTACAGATGACTGTGATGGTTTCTGGTTAGCATTCTCGACGTAGAAATTTTTATTGATTCATCGATTTTCGAAGAGGAAAACGATCCAGTTTCTATGAAAGTCTTGTAAAACGAGGCTGTGCGTGTTCGGATAAACGAGGTCAGTGTTCACCGAATAAGAAAAGATTACAGTGCGCGCAAGCAAACGAGGCGTCCTTCATTAGGGAGATTATAAGATTGGAAAAAAAATTACAGAGGAATACTACAAAGCGACGAATACAGTTGCTATTTATTATCACTTCTGCGACAACTTAATGCTCGCGTAATTGCCGCAGGCGATTAGAGCCGGAGGACCGTTCGAGGAATCGATCGAATCTCCGAGCACGGAATCGAAAAAAAAAGAGTTGAGAAGACGGAGAGGAACTCGTCATTATTTCTATCAATACTCTGCATAACTATTACGTAACGAGACTCGTGTTTTTCTCATTATTGCGCCTGTTAAGCTCGAAGAATCACCAATGTTGTAATAAATACGGACGACACGTAAATACAGACAAACTAATGCAACAACAAACTTCCGTAAGCAGAGAAAAAGGTTTTCCCACGGTAGAACAATGGTCGACAGGGATTTTGCAACATAGTGTTGGGCCAGTGGGATTTTGCAACATAGTTATGGCTGTACTGGTTCCACGAGAGCACGAAACACCATCGAAATGCGTAGAATTAAATTCTAATTATGTAGATGATACACAAACTGGTTGAAGAATAATTTTTAACACTGAATGTATCATCTGTCAGGATTCATAGACGATGGTTATGCTAAAGGATTTATCATTGAAATTGCGGCATCGAAATTAGTCTTTTGTTTCAGGGTTTATTTTAGCAAGAGTCGATTTTCTATTAAGACTTTCCCGATGGAGATTGAAATTATACAGTGAACGTGTGCGAAAGTTCAATATTCATGTATGCAAAATAATATCCATCTTGGATTGGTACGAATGTATTGGTACCAATTAAAAGGGACGCGAAAGAAAATATTGTTAATAATTATTTAATATTCATGCGGGTATATTCGAAGATTTCAATGAACTTTTATTATCTTATCAGGTTCCTGATGCAGCGAAGGAAAATCGAAGTCCATTTACCAATTTGGTAAGAGAGAATCAGTAAAATAATAATCACTCTTCAATCAATGTTAACCAAATTTTCATTGATCACGTCATTCTTAACACTGAACCCTTCACAGTCAAACAGTGCTTCTTCATTTCACGGTTAGACAGGCAAATCACGAAATTGCAAAATATCAGTAAATTCAATTTCTTAGGTATACAATATTGTTTTATGGAGAAAATATATTTGTTTGTTCTGCGAAAAAATGCGGTAGAAAATACAATACAAAATGCAGATGCAGTAGACGGGAATCGAAAAATACAGTAGAAAATACAGCATACACTGAAAGTGCGGTAGACACGAATTTAAGAGAGTACAGTAGGGAGAAATTAAAAAATATTAACCGAGTTGTTGCACTTTTGAGTGTTGAAAAATAGCGTCTTACAGCGAAAGAAAACAGTTTTAGCCGTTCAGTGGGAAACTGGATAGTTCGCGAACGCGGCGGAGAGTTTTGAAAAGTTGGCGAGAATCTGTGCACGGTATTTCGCGAGACGGAATAATGCGACGAAAAACAGCTGACACAGCGGGACCGGTTAATTTCGAAGCGGAAGCACGTGGCATGGCGCACGGAGGCACAAAGGAGGACACCCGTACACACGATTCCGAAAATTGCATCTTTCAATTAGGCGAGTGGGGGTCGAAGTGGATCCCGGCATCCAGTTTGCACGTCACCGCCCGCGGTAAATTTTTCGAAAATGCTCCGCCGGATTAATCCTGTTATCTTTTAATGCGAACGTCTCGCTCTGCCGGAAACTGACAACCTGCCAGCAAAACATGATTTCACCTCTTAATTATTTCGTTTTACTCGACGTCTTCAAATCTGCTTGAAGCGACAAAGAACGATTATCATTTTGTCCACGCCGAAACGTTTCTGGCTTAACTGACAACATATATTGTATCGTGTTTTATAAAACTTTTACTTTCCGCGGTATTAGACAGGGCGGAGTTTTATGCAAAATAAAAATTGTGTGAAAATTGCAGGACACGGAAACAATATAAGCACATGGAAATAATACATTTGTAAATCGTTTAAGTAGTTTTTCTATGTTGAATCGATTCACATTTTTTGATACTTTATGCAAAATAAAAAATGTTTGCATTGATTGCAGGACACAGGAGCCAAATAAAAATTGTATTCTTCTTTTATTTATCCTATTAAGCTGAAACTAATACGTTGATGTCCTTAAATATTTTAAAAATGTCCTCTACTTTAAATTACAAATACCCATTTTTGTCATAAATGCATAAAATCCGCAGTCTACTGATGTAAAATGATCCGAGGAGCCACGAGCATAACTTCACGATCTGTAAAGTATATTTCCGTGTTCACATTAATCGAACAATGCGGACCATTTGCTATTTGTGAATCAAGCGACGATTCATTTTCGAGTTCTGACTGCACTGAATAAAAACAGGCAACAATAGCGTTGCTAACCACAACTGAGAATGGTTGGATTTAATAAGAATCGCCTCTTTTTGATGAAAGATGCAACAATTGACAAGAAGAATTGCACGACGTGGCCGCAGTGTGGACACAGCTTAAGTTATCTTGTTTTCGTAGACGGCTCTAACGCGATAAGATCTTAATAACGATACCTCGCAGATTATCATAAATAATTACTGCGTAGCCGTGTATATAATTCTCTCCGGTTGCATAATAATAAAACGCACACGTTACTCGCCGCTCTCGCTCTTTCTCTCAATCGTGTGAACTATTTTCGACTCTTCTCTCTTTCTATTCTTGTTTCTTTCTCTCAGTTCGCAGAGAGAATTACGCAGGCGCGCTTTTTGTTTCCGTCGTGTTCATATATTTCCTTAAACCGTGCTCAAAATGAAAATTCCATTTCCAACGGGGCGCGGCTCGTTCGGCCAACGAAATTCTCGCAGGAATTAATGTTCCATTGTACATTTTTAATTACGCTCTTCGTCGGGATTTATCGCGGCCTCTTTCGCATCGTGTGACGCGTGTCTGACGCATTCGGGCTGCGCAAACTTTCGCGGAATGACAATCGCACGCAATCGATGCAAAATATATTTATCCGACAGCGGATCTTTATGCAAAATACAAATTCTCTGTACCCGAATTGCAACGGACTGAGGTGAAATAGAAATTTATTTTTTCTTTCTCGATATGTTCAATAGGTTGAACATAATATAACAGCATTTTAGCAAACATGTAATAGCGCTGGGAATATTTTCTAAAAAATAATATAAATTTATATTATTTTTCCCATAGTCACCATGCTAAGAATTTCTACATCTATTCAAGTGTGTGAACATGCATAACAGTTATTTCTCTCAAGTCGAATTTTATATACTACGTTCTTCTATTTCAAGAAATCTTATCATTTAAGAAGAATGAATAATATTCATATTCAGTCGGTTTAATGAGAGGTTAACGAGGGATTATTTTATAATCTGAGGGAAGTTACTCATAGCTGAGGATGTCTTGATGAATTTTTTAATAGTACCAACACACTCAATGGCGAAGCAACAAGTCACTCATAATATCATAATCTAATCATTTCTTTGGAGATCTTAAATCTGAAAAAATGCTCACTGGAGGAATGAGCTGATTAGTAAGTGATAAATACAAACATAATATGGAAAGCGACGAGAGTAAACATAAACTGAGACGCGCGCGCCCTAATTATGGCAACAACGAAAAATCTAATAATACAAAGAGCGGAGTTCTGCATCATAGAAGGTGGATCGCAGTTCGAACATCTGATGTAACTTGATTTATATTGTAAGAAATAATTTTTCATTACAATTATGTTTGCACAAAATTTTCAAGTTTGAGGTCATTTCAAGGTCATAGTATAGTACACTGTAAAATTCGTCTCGACGTCTGAAACAATCCCATGATGTCCAAAGCATGTGGTGCCATTTAAAAAAGTCAAGATGACCATTACTTTTTACGTAGACAGCATTTCTTCAGATTTAAGAATATGCGAACATGTAGCTCACCAAGTACTGAGAAACTTTTGTCCAAAACATATTTTAATTGCACTACTGGAAATGCCGAAAAAATGGTGACATAACTTAGCGGACACACCCTGTATATTTTGAGTTGTGTCAGTTTTCTTACGAATGACCGATACATCTCCAGTACAGCTCGACAATAGATCCCGAATCCCGAAGTTTGTCGATAGTTCCCATCGCGGTCACGTGCGCAGCTCCACGTGTGCTGCACGTTAGGGGTCTGTGTGAACGAGTTCAAGCAAAAAGTCAGCATTTGCCTAACCGGCAGGCTACAACTGGTGAAACTTCTCCTTTCTACGGGTCTGCGGGCCGCGACAATCACCTGGCGGCGAGAACCGAGCGTAGCCGAGCACGTTCGCCGAGGTGCTCAACGCTCGAGACACCTGAGATAGAAGGAGTCGCGGCCGTACGATCGCGTAGGCACGCGCTTCGTCGCGTTTCTCGATCGCTATATTCTTCGATCTCCGAGTGAAACTGTCGGGAACAGGTCCGGGACCTTTCTGGGACGAGGTCAGGAGTCCTGGATTAAAATCGGGAGCGAACCTACGGCCCGTGGATGCCGTTCCCAGTCCGATATCTCCGACACGTGAGCGCTCACCATTGTTACTTTCTACCAGCGATCCGGATCGCGTAATTAGGTTACTTGCTCGCTCCCACAAGCCGAGCCAGTTCCTTCCTAAATGGAGAAGACGCGAGGTCGTTCGCTCGAACACTTCGCCACGGGATCATCAATCCCGTACTGACACTCCAGCTCTCGACGCATGTAGAATATATCGTGTCTCTGTTTTTGTCAGCCCGGGCACCATGCTGATTGATTAATACAGTGTCGCGTGGATTCGGCCATGCTAGTCCTGTCGAGCCCGTTTTGAGCAGGATTGCTCTTCGGGGACTTGATCGAAGAGCCCCCGATCGCAGAGTGATTGTACCAGTCGCGAAGTGGATTAAGGGGTTCGACGCAACGCGCCGCGGTGGGTTCTGTTTTGGTAGATTGGGCTTTGTAGAAACCTGTTGAGTGCAGCTTTGTGGATGGTTGGGCTGGGGTTTGTTTGGACTTGTTGGGCACGTGGACCTTGTGGATCTAGGTGTGTGAGGGATTTATGGGTGTACAAGTGAATTCAAAGTTGGAACGCGTTTGCAGAGGCTTGGTTGGGCTTTGTAGAGACCTATTGAGTGGAGTCTTGTGGTGGTTGTGCGAGTGATTGTACGCCAAAAGTGATGATCGAGGCGATTTTTGCAGGTGTCAACTGTTCCGCTCTGTTATTTGTTTGATGAATCTTGTGGAACCGATTGTACGAGTGATTGCACGAGTGCAGAGGTGGATGAAGAGTTTGAATACTACTGCTTGGTTAGATTTGATTGGTTTTTGCACGGATCTTTTGATCGAAACGTGTTCTATCATTGTAACGAGGTGCAAGTTCAATTGTCTTTATAAATCATAATTGCTTCTTGTGCAATTTTTATGAGTGCAGAACCTGGGAAAAAGAGTAGAACAGAATTTGTCTTCTTTATTGTCGGTGTAATTTAACTGGTTAATTTGATTGCGCATTTTTCTGCAAATTTGTATTTTCATGAACCATTTTATAACAGCCAGGATGAGCGCAAACGTTTCTCTCTTGAATTATATAAGATCTGGGAAAGATCGTGTCATATTCCACAAACCAATTAAGTTATATAAAAATTAACGTTTCCTGTCGTTTGTGTTGTTATCACAATAACACTGCAGTAATTAAGCGGCCGCTTTCAATGCAAATTCTCATGTAGCTTCGCAGACATAAAGAAAAATTTCTTCCATTAACTAGAATGTGTCATTATGAATAGAAAGGCTCCTTTATTACATGTTACAGGTATATCATATCATTACAAATAGGACAGGTCTTTAGTTACACATAACCAGTTATCGCCAGCTGGCAATACCCAGTGCAATAATCGTATTTGACACAGAAAACATTCCGTGCGTGACATTTGAGTGCAGCAATGAAGTTGCCAAACAAATGCAGTTACTATAATACTACCTGTATTACTTATCTCTCTGAATGTAAAAATCTTCTCGCGTGTCCCACACTTGTATACACCACAAGTGCATTAAGATCTAACGATAATTCTATTCAAATAAAAATTGCTCGCTTCATTATACCTTGTATTTCTGCGAACGATACACGAACGACGCATTGTGCGCTGACAAGCCGTAACAATTCAAGTTTCTGTAAACGTTTCGAGGAATATTAGGTTTGACTAATGAGCAGATAATCTGACTGTAGATCTTCAGTCAAAACAATATCCTCCAGGTGTAATTTGCACAGAAGTTCTATCGATCCCAAGGATTCAATGATATTATCATTCATATTCAATAGAAATGGTTAACAATCTGCAGTGTAACGAAGGTGAAGATTTTCCAATTTTATTCCTAATAATTTCCTGTCTCTTTAAGACTTTTTTAATTTAAAGTGTACTTCAAAAAGCAGTTCCCTGATTGGTACTAATTTCAAAAGTTTCTTTCACGTGATCAAAGAGACTTTTAAGGAGAGTTTCAGCATTCATATATTTTCGAGAGGAATTATAAAAAATCTGCCGTGTGACCGAGGTGAAAGTTTCTTTCGAGATTTTTGTTGTTAATAATTTCCTATTACTTTTTCTTTACTTAAAATGTACTTCACAGGACTGTAAATGTAGTTCTTTCACTGACCAAATTGAAAATAGAGTAAAAAGTTATTTAAAAATGAATGTTACAAAATACAATGCACACGTAAACTGACAATTGAAAATTGCTTAGAGACATTGTACGTCAGAATACGTCCTCGCCAGCAAAGATAAAACAAAAGTAGGAGCAATTGACTGTGGACACAGTCATTAAACATGCAAATAATTACCCGAATTCCTATTCGACGTAAAACTTGAGTCAGTTTCAGCGATAAGATAAACGGTGCCTGGTCGATGGATCTTTGAAACTGTATTATTATTAGAATGCGGATTTTATGCATTTATGACAAAAATGGGCACGTACAATTTAAAGCAGAGAACGAATTAAGAAGATTCAAGGACATCTGTGTATTAATTTCAGCTTAATAAGACGATTAAAAGAAGAAAGAAATTGGCTCCTGTGTCTTGCAATCAATGCAAACATTTTTTATTTTGCATAAAGATCCACAGTCTAATTATTATATTATCATCGGCGAATAGAAAACGCCGGGGCTTGTTCACGTAACAGATAAATAAAATAATAACGAGAGTGTAATTTGGTTCGCCGACGCGTCCGCCCGGCGCTAATTTCATTGCTCTCTCCCCGGTCGGTCTTCGGATGATATAACAGTATAATTAAGCCGAAGCCGTGCTTATTTCGCCGTATAATATACATTGTACACGGAGAGCAATGAAGTTCTCTGGCGTTGTTATTATTATTTCGGCTAGGACTTACCGCGACGACGGGCATTCCTCGCGAGAATTCGGGCCAAGCGAGCGTGCGTTTCGAAACAGGTTTGCAACGTGTTCCCGAGGCGAACGCGGCTCATTGCACGATGTAGCCAGCGAGCCACCAGCTAACTACGCAAATTAGTCCGGATAAGTTTCCAATTTACCGGTGAATTTGAATGAGCATTTTCTTGCGCCAATGCGCTTCGATCACCGACTGTTTTCCTTCTCCGAAAGGTCACACATCGATCTGCCACACGAACGACAATCATTCTTATCGCTGCTCGAACGATCCATCGACTCGCGTCTTCGCTTCTCCCGATTTATAGTCGCTCCTCGATCCCGGGACTGTAAGCACACGCTCCTGCGAATTATTGCCACGCGAATTTACAGTTTCCCGAAATTTGTCGGCACCTAAACTCTTCCAATTTCGAAAACAAATGCGCGCGACGTCGAACCTTCGTTCAGTCTGAATATTAAAACCTCTAACAGAGACACATCTTCTCTTGGATATAATTCCTTTCGTTGCGAATTGAAACGTCCGCAGAATCGTTGGAAAATTTTTCTCGTAAACGAACACACCGCGGATTTATAGATCGAAGCTTCCCTCTTCACAACGACGTTTTCAAATTTAGTCACCGATGTTTTTTTTACATTTTTATCAATAAAAAATGAGGAATTCGTTCGCTAATGGAAAGATGGCAGCATACAGTGACTCCCACTAATATTCGGACTATGCGATAATATGGACTATGCAATTTGAACTTTTTTGGAAAGCTAGAGCAATTAGTTTACTACAGGATGTGACAAGAAATTTTTTCAAAAATTGCATTTGACCGGAATTGCAGAGGAAATACTAAATGTTGCATTTTACAACTTTTTTATGCGAGCCTATATTGAAATTTTGAAAAACATGTTTTGTAGATCTGTGTGGGTAATATGCATTGTGAAAGTTTCATCGAAATCGGTTGATGCGGGGAAAAATGACAGTCATTGAAAGATGTAAGAATTCGAAAATCGTGAAAATTTGCAATTTGTTACCATCTTTAAACGCTTGTAGCTCATTGCAACGTCGTCCGATTTTGACGAAATTATCAGGATATGTTTAATTGAAACAGATCTACAAAATGTATTTTTTAAATTTTCAGTATAGGCCTGCATAAAAAAGTTGTAAAATGGATCTATTAGTATTTTCTCTACAATTCCGACCAATTGCAATTTTCGAAAAAATTTCTTTTCACATCCTGTAGTGCTCTAAGTGCTCTAGCTTCCGAAAAAAGTTTGAATCGTATAGACCAATATTAAAAAGATTATCGCGTTTTTTAGAGCGTCCGAATATTAATGGGAGTCACTGTATCTGTTGATAAAAGCTCGATAACTCGGCCAAAAAGAATCGTACATCCATTTGCAACAGCCTGTTGGAAAGAGTTCGAATTCATAGTATGTTCCATCCCCAACAAATTTTTCAACGAGTTTAGAGACGGTTCTTTTTGTACCATTTTCGAGTAAAAACGTGTTCAGTTTCTTCTCTGTTTCATAACATGTACAAACATTTCGAAGAAGAAAATGATCAACTTTTAATTACTCGCATAGTGTACTTATTAATCTCAATGCTTTAAATTTAGTGTTTCGAGCATTAACAAAGGCGTCGACTACGCTAGCAAATATTTATTTTCTATTAATAATTTATTCATGTTGCAGTCGTATAAAGCTCCATGTAACCAATTGTATGGAAGGTGTGATTTCAAGCTTCGAATGAATCTATTTTTGCGAAACAACACCGTTTGATGTTCGACGATTCCCGTAAAACCTGTTTCAGTTTGCTCCGATTTGTCCGTGTGTAGCGTACAAAGGTCCGTGAAAATGGTTCTGATCGTCTGTAGGATGAACTTCGTTGGAACGCGAGTTCCCACAGGTGAATCGCGTTTTCCCCGGTGAGTTTTTCGATGCGACAGAGATCGTGGCGCAACTATTCTTTGTTCCGCGGTCCGTTTTGTACAAGTTTCCGGCCGCTGCCGCGAAGGCAATCAACTGTAATTTTCTCTTACTTCCTCCTTGACCGTTATTTCGTGATTGCTGTGGCTCGGGGAAACTTTGTCCTCGGTCGTTGTGTTTACCTTCGCAATTATCTGGGATCTGTATTGACTCATTTGAATTGGGTGCTTCAGTTATTGTGAATTTCATTTTTGATCCGTTCCGCTCAGAAGAATTGTATACTTCTCTGAGCTTTTAATATTCGAGTCCTTGTGTGTCGCAATCGAATTTTTTCAATGTGTATTGATGAAATAATCGAATATTTGGATTGTGAAGAATGAAGTGGTCGAGTGTGTAAAATATGCATTTGATCTGTGGAGTACCTCTGATTTTGAGGAAATACTTCAATTGTGGAGTACACTAGAATTATAGAGTACCTAACTTTAATGCCTGAGATGCCAAAATTAAAATTTTCAAGTACCAGACCTTGGATTCTAGAGTATCTGGATTCACATTCTAATTTGAATTCCGATGCACATGAGTTCTGAAGCTGTTGAACTTGAAAACTTAAATTCTGCAGGACTTGAACTTTGAAACTTGAATTCTGAAGAACTTGAACTTGAAAACTTGAATTCTGAAGAACTTGAACTTGAAAACTTGAATTCTGAAGAACTTGAACTTGAAAACTTGAATTCTGAAGCACTTGAACTTGAAAACTTGAATGCTGGAGCACTTGTTCTTGAACATGGCGGTTTTTGAATTCCAATTCTAGAGAATTTGTACAAAGCATTCAGTTACGAATCACGAGGCACTTGAATTTGTGTTCCGAAGCTGCTGAATAACGAAATGAATATGCGTCCAGGGAAACTCGAAGTTCCAATAGCCGGCAGCGTTCCGCCCATAATGTATCAGCCAATCTTCCCCGAAACAGCCTAACTTTTGCAGTTTTCTCGTTACCGGAAGTGCAGTCGGAAGACAATCCCTTAATTGTACGGTAATTATTCCGGCATCCCGAACGAAGCATTTACATTTCAATCTCCGCAGTTGGTACACGGTGGCGAGCGACGAGATTCAAATTATCCAGGAACAACCGTGTACATCTCGGCTCCGAAATCAAAAACCATAAGACACTCGTTGGTTGCTGAAGCGTATAGAAGAGGGAATGGAGGCTTATCTCTGTTCGTCAAGAGAGGAGAGGACGGTCGGGTGTGCAGGGAGCCACTTGGATTAATTTGGGAGCTTAATTATTCATTTCGCTTTGAGTCTCACGCCCCTAATCTCCGCGAGTTATTCGAAAGTTGAAAACCACGGAAACAGGAATCGTCGAGCGTTCTCCGTAACGCCTGCTTAAATCCTCCTGCGATGAATCGCGGCTTAAGTTTTTATCTCGAGTTTTATCGTGAATGCTCCTCCGACTTTCGTTCTTACCTCTCCATCGAGAGAGGCAGAGAGAGAGAGAGAGAGAGAGGGGGGAGAGGAGAGCGCAGGATTCTCGTAGCATCACTTTTTCAGTCCGTTAGCGTAACGCGGCCATTCATTACGCCTGTGTATATTGTCTTTCCCTTCGACTTTTTTCCGTCGATGGTATGAGCAAGTTTTCGCGCGTGTTACACGGGATCCCTCTCTTCTTCTCCAAACTTGTTTTACATCTTTCTTGTTTATTTGTTTAATGCCCCGGCCGTTCGTGAGCTCGCTGTTTACGACCGCCTTTGCGTCTGCGTGCATTAATCTTATGCTCGAGGAGACGAAGACAAAGCACTCCTCGAGCAGCTCTCCATTTTATTTTTCATTCTTTTCCTTTATTCTGTTGCATTTATTGCGATGTAGAACATTTTTGTTTCACCATAATTTTCTTCGTGAGCGCGTCCAACGTTTTCATGTTGAACAGTCGTTCCGAAAGGTTACTAAGATTCGCATGTTTGAAATTGTTTCACGCCACAGTTTCCAGACGTTGAAATCATTTCGAATTATTCAAAGCACGCTCGACCGAGTTGGCTGATTTTGTAAACAATTTACCAGAACAAGAGAAACCTCGGTAAGACCACCACAGACCGAAAAACCTTGGAAAACTACAGCCCAGATACTTCTCCGCGCTTTTTGGTGGTCTTTCTTCTGCTCTCGTATGGTTGCACGACATCCTTAAAGTACGTGTTCCAACAGATAGCTTCTCCGAGCAGTCGGTCTTTCGGATTTATCCATTAAACAACGGTTAGACTCGTATATTCAATCCTTAGCTCGGTGTTTACGATTTTCTCTTTTCTGCAGAAAGCTGCGGCGGATCTTTCGATGAATGTATTCTTGTCCATTGCAGTCACCTATATTTTTCTTTCTATGCATTTCTCTGCATCGCCATTGTTGCAGTTGATACATCATTGGCTTGTGTTGCTGCGTTTACCTCAGTTGTAGCGCGAATTTTCTGATGAATGCATCGTCTATTGCATTTTCCCGATGCAAGTCTGATCACGTTTATTTTCTTCGAATTCTCCACCCACAGTTGCAGTCAATTTATTTACTTCAGTGAATTTTTGCACCCAATTCAGTACATTTGCAATGCATTTTTCCGTTGCAGTTCTAATCACGTTTATTTTCTTCGAATTTTCCTCTGCATGCATTTTTGTGCATCTCCGCAATTGCAGTTGATGGATCATTCTGTCGTTGTATTTGCTTCATTGAATTTTTGAATGGGTGCATTTTCCACGGTATCCGATCGAATACGTTTACAATGCATTTTTCCGTTGCAGTTCTAATCACGTTCATTTTCTTCGAATGTTCCTCTGCCCGCATTTTTGTGCATCTCCGCAATTGCAGTTAATGGAATAAATTTTTGAATGGGTGCATTTTCCACGGTATCCAATCGAAAACGTTAACAATAAATTTTTCCATTGCAGTTCTAATCACGTTTGCTTTCTTCAAATTATCCTCTGAATGCATTTCAGTGCATCTTCACGGTCGCACTATAATCATCCAGTTGCGGCAGTGTCCACTAAAAAGTGACGAACTTCCTCGAACAGTCTTTGCACATTGTTGCACTCCAGTCTTCGTATGTAGGCCCCTAACTGGCCTCATTAATTAAACAGTCCTAATTGCACGGCGAATCGCGCGGCACTGTCGCGTTTTAAACAACCCGATTACGTTTCGTTAATAAATGATAGCCGGGTGGTCCGGTTCCAGGTTTCCATGCTTTTCATACCCTTGACACAAATCCGATAAAACGATTACATGGAAACAAGCCGTAAACGTGAACAGCGAAAATACGCGCGCTTCACATGAAACATTGCGCATTCCTGCGACACGTATACGCTCGGAGGTAGGTGAACGCCACTGTACACGCGAAGGTGTTCGCGCGAGTATGTTTGCATTTTGTCTGCGTGCGCGCGTGTGGACAGCATCGGTTTTGTGTAAACTCAATTAATAATGACGCTGTGTGGAACCCGTGTCTCCGGCTGCGAGACACGTTCGCACGCTATTGACGTTTCGATTTACAATGCCGTAAAAACACGGTCGCGTTTACAGAAAGCCACTTGCCGAACGAAAAACCGTGTGACACCCGATCGCGAATGCTATCCTCTTCGATTCGCGAGCCGCGCAGCTGAAGGTGCACCAAAGATCGAAATTTTAACCTTCCATCAGCCCGGGGAACTAACTTTCCCGTCACCAATGACGAAATACATCTTCCAACATTTTTTTGAAAAATCCGCGAGAATTTTCCAAGCGTTTTTTTTACCGAAATCAGCAGAAAGAATTGGGGAAACAAGGAGAACTTAAACGAAATTCCTGTCAACCTTCTTCAAACTGTGTATTGTACTCTTCATATTCGTATCCGACGTAAGATAACTTTTTTCATGGCTGAATCGACAGTAGAATTGGAGATGGAAGCTTTTTAAAATCACTCGAAAATTGCTGTACGATTCTTTAGAGCTGAAGTTACTCGAAGTTGGCCCACAGTCGATTTTATACACTTGGTTGTCTAAACTCATAACCAGAATGTTGATCTTCATGCACTTATGGCTTCTGTAAATCTTAAAAAAATGAGTATAAAATCCCACAGAATTTAACACGACTTTTTTCGAGTTGAAGTTTGAAATTTATTCGTAGTTGGCCAAGTGAAATTTATACATTTTCTTGTCGAAATTCATAACTAGACTGAAATAAAAATATTCTGCATCGATTGTGGAAAGCAGTAGTCGAACGAAAATTCATTTCACCCAGTTAATTTCTTCGTGCATGCATAAAAATCCGCAGTCTAGTCGTATCACATAATATTTCGAGAGTCTGTGGCTCTCGCTAAATTCTTTCGATATTTTATAATGGAGGTACTGGTGGCGTTGAATAAAATATTTTAATACTGGAGACGAGCACCGAAAGGATAAGCTGCTATAGACGTGTTAAGAAGAATTAACCCTTTGCACTCAAAACAATTTGAATTCTAAAATCAAGATATTTGTTTCAACCCAGATCATTTTTGTTCTATGTGATCTTTTTTACATTGTGCACATCAAATTGAACCTGTTTTCTTATATAACAGTTGAGCTTTTTACAATTTATAGAATACAGACAAATTTAATAATGTTGAAACTGTTTTGAATAATGGTGTGGCAATTTTTAGTGGCGCCTCAGACTCGCCATTCGAGTGCAAAGGGTTAAGGGAAAGGCTACGACACGTATGAAAATGATGTAACACACGACTGTTAACATTTTTCGCAAGCAGCACCGCAGAATGCCAGCTGTCTCCGCCGCGAACGATAATCGCACGACAATCACATGTGATTACGTCTTTAGTAACTTCCGACCTATGATCACACAATGCGGGCAATCAAATAGTCGGCATTTGTATCAATTGCTCATCGTTCGCAATTAATAATTGCCGAGTTCGGTGGAATTAGAACATGATCCGGAACCAATTCGCTATTGCTAATTAACCGATTCGACATTCCGCAGCAGCATGCGTAGTAATAGAAACACAGCTATTTAACAATACTCGCATCGATGTATGAAGCGCGTGAAACTTCATTGGAACTAATTGCTTCTTACAATGAGCATAGCACCAATAATTTACGTTCACCGATTCATCATGGAAGCATTTAGTATTTGTTCTAAGCTACCAAAGAAGCAAGCAAAAAGCAATAGAAAATGTCCAAATATCTGAATGAAAAATCAGGAAAATTCGCACGGATAGAAAAAGTATGCGTGCACTGATAAATTTCAAACAAAACTGTGAAATTGTTGTTTGTTAACTATTTCTTCTGTAAACAATGAATATGTACATATTCCGAGAAGTCTATAGAACAGATACAATGCAAAGAAAAAGTTAATTTCTTGATTAACTTGCGAATGTAATAAGGAAAAACAAAAAATCGACTGAATTAAAGATGATTTCGTTTTCATGCACGATAATGATCCGAAGCAGACTGCGTGTAATACCAGAATGTGGATACTACATAACACACCGGCGTATCTGAAAACTTCGCTACAATCTCCCGATATCAATTTTGTAGAACACCTGTGGGATTATTTAGACCGACAGATCAGAAAACATGAAATTTCTTCAAAAGTGGAACAAGATCCCACAACACGTGACCTCAAAATTTAGTAAATTCAATGCCGAGAAGAATTGCAGCGGTTATAAAGGCCAAAGGCTATCCGACCAAATGTTGATCAATAATTTTTTAATGTCACGTTAATTTACATTACGTTTTCTTTCTCAAATTGTAAAAAGTTCGAAACTGTACGAATACTTTTTGTTGGTGTATTTCAGTCGATTTTTTGTTTTTCCTTGTTACATTCGCAAGTTAATCAAGAAATTAACTTCTTTTTGCATTGCATCTATTCTATAGGCTTCTCGGAATATGTACATATTCATTGTTTGCAGAAAAAATAGTTAATAAACAACAATTTCACAGTTTTGTTTGAACTGCAGCTTCCTCCATTGATAGTTATGGTAAACTGGAGATGATAAAGCCGCGTTCCAACGGTATTTCGCGAGTCGTTAATTTCTTTCCGATTTTTATGGACTACAAATGCATAAAGATCCGCAGCCTGGAGATGAATGCCCGATAATAAATTCAGGAGAGGAAGAATCGCTAATCTCAGCCATCGATTGCAAGATTAAGTTTGCACGTGTGTGAGCTGGTGGTGTACGTGTGCGGTCTGTCTGTGTCTGTATGCATGTATGTCTATAACGAATGGCTTACAATCGCGTGCCGCCGGGAGTCGCTGAAGTTTTCTCTGTGCTCTTTCATTCTGCACATTTCATTCTGCACATTGTCGCGAAGGAACAATGCACGGGTGTGCGCGATAGCATGCAAGTTCCTCGACGGATCGACTCCCACAGAACACTGTGGACGCATCCCAGACCTTGGCAACTTTCACGCCGCGAGAAGACAACCTTTGTGTGTAGTGTGTGTGTGTGTTGCCCAATCCGCGAATTCGACCCTGATGAACACAACCGGTTCCCGGAACAACGCGTTAAACTTGTTCGCCAATGTCATTACGAATTGTGCAACGCGCCCGCGCGATATCCTAGCTACCTTGGATCGCCTTTCTAGATGCGGACGAGATATCGAGTGATTAAACTCGGTTTCAAAGGGCTGCGTGTTTCTGTGTCCGAGTACCTTGGGTCGCACGAGTACCTTCAATTCTGCACTATTTAATTCGGAATTTTCTCCGGAATTCCAGGCTTAAACAATCAGGCACAGAACGTCTTCTACACAGGCAGTCGGGTATAAATATTTCAGATATATTCGAAACTTTCTGCTCAGACGTGCCGCTATCTAAACTCCCCGGCTCCGTAACCGCATTATTAAACGTTTCGTAGCGTCTTCATTCGTCGCAAGAAAAATCGCAACGTGAAAGGTGCGTGCTGCGTGTCGATCAATTTTGCTACTTTCACCGACACGCGCCGTATTCGAGGCTGATATCCATGGGAATAGAACTGCTCGCACGTATCGGCCTCGGAGCGATGAGCATGGAATTTTTAGTATTAACATAAATAATCTCGAGGAGCTCATCAATCTCGAGAGAATCTCCCTCGCCCATGTAGCCGACAAGGAGATCCGAATGGTTCGCCTTTTGCACATCTACACCAAACATCCACACAAAATCTATGAATACAATGAACTACAAATATTAATGGAGATACAATGAAATACAAAAATGAATAAATACAATGAACCCACACAAAATGAATAAATACAATGAACCCACATAAAATCAATAAACACAATGAACCAACATAAAATGAATAAATACAATGAACCCACACAAAATGAATAAATACAATGAACCCACATAAAATCAATAAACACAATGAACCAACATGAAATCAATAAATATAATGAACCCACACAAAATGAATAAATACAATGAACCCACATAAAATCAATAAACACACGAACCAACATAAAATGAATAAATACAACGAACCCACACAAAACGAATAAATACAATAAAATACAAAACTGAATAAATGTAATAAAATACAAAACTTAATAAATGCAATTAAATATAAAACTGAATAGATACAATGAAATACAAAAATTAATGAAAACAATGTGATACAAAACCGAAGAAACAATTAATTTATATTGATTTCATTACACGACAATGTTTGGATCAACTCCACCACACATTCAGTAGAAATATGCATTTCTATAGCGCATCGCGCGGTGCATAAAGGTAGGCGCACACTAGACCGCACCGCTGCGGCACACCGATCGCCCGCTTCCGCTGTTTTGACTTTCTTCTATGTAGTTCATAGTTCTATGTTGTACTTTACGGCACTACGACCGCTACGTGTAGCGAGACGCGCGGCCGGGAGAAGTGGGGGTATCCCTTGAAAATGCCTCCGATCGAGCAAAAATTTGCCCATGCATGATGTAAAACATAGAACTATGAACTACATAGAATAAGATCCATGCATATCCGTGAACATTCGTGAATATCCGTGAACATCTGTGAACACGTCAGCCAAAGACCTGCTTTGAATCCAGTGTCGCGGCACGAATTTCCGTATTACTGGAACAAAGATTTCCCAATTAATTCCGGCAATTCCATTGTGCAGGCGGCTGAAGCGAATCCCTTAGTTTCTACAGAGATTCGTTCGGCCAGTAGAATCTCTTTTAACTCGGTCACGGATCGGTTATGATTTTCGACGGTACAGACGCGGCACGGTGGCCGTTAGTATCGGCGGCTAGGACGCATTCGAAACCAATTACCAATTGCAACGGCGGCAGTGGGACGCGGGGGGGGGGGGGGGGGTCAGGCAGGCTGTGGAACACTTGCACCGAAACTTGCACAATGCGCCAGTTGAATGACCTGGTTCGCTCCGGCGTGAAAGGGGCATTAATCTCCGAAAGGGTGAGCGCATCTCTCCGCATCTTCATTCGCTTGGCTGGCTTTCACTGACTGAGAGGAAGATAGGTGCGGGTACTTAATTGCATCCTTTCTCTTACCCGGGACCCGAATACCGAAGCACCTACTTATCTGTTCTTAATACGGCAGTCTCACGGCGATACGTGTCCGAGTCGCTCGTCCGTGAACCAAGATTTTCGTCGAGACCCTTTCCCTTTCGCTCCGTACACCCTTATCCGACAAAGAACCCGCCGCGTGAACTCGGAAATTCGATATTTCGCACGGCTGCCGGCCGGTTTCGCCGACGCGATTATGCGAGAGCGTATTCCCCAAGTGATAACATACGCGGAGGACTGATAAAATGTTTCACCGGTGTAACATTCGCGGCTCAGGAAGATGGAACGTGACGTAAGAGCCTTAGAAAGCGGCGAATAACTCCTTTTCGACGTTTCCTCATATTCTCTGTCATTTCGACGCGGAAAGACACCGGCGAATCGTGCAATCTTTCGACGCTGCGGCCCGCGGAAAATTAAAATTTCCATTCTAGACGGTCGGGATGTTTGGTCGCAGTAATTCGTTTGATGCGACTTCAAGGCAGCTTGAAGACGGACATTCAGCCCATTTGAGTGTTCGTTTTGAAGTACCTGAATTCGAGAATAATGTGGAACATTCAAGTTTCCTAGTTTCGGCGTTGGATAAAGTTGTATAGCGCTACAATGTATTAATTCGAATTGCGTCACACTTGAATTTGAAACTTTGGACTTTCAAGTACCTAAATCCGACGAACGATGTCCCATATTTGAGCATCACAACATCTGCATACCCGAATTAAACATTCTGAAGTACTCGAAGCTCAAAATAGCGATGGAATATAACATTCTGGATGCTCGTAGACTTGGATTGTTTCAAGTTAAAATTTGAATTATACGAAGTGCCTGAATTTCAGCTTTGATCTACCTGAACGTGAGCACCCGGATTAGGATTTTAAGTACCCGAAATTCAATTTTGAGTGTCTGGTATTCAATATAGAGTTTGAGAGAATCCAATTGAGTATTACGAGTGTCAATATCCGATTTTCTGTTTCGACGTCTCACACTCGAGTTTGTCAAGGTGTGAATACCTGAAATCCTCGTCCGCGATACCCGGATATGGAATTAATGGCACTCGAACGCGGAAGCGGGTAACTATATAATTATTACGTAATTGAGAATATTTTAATGAAATTCGTTTGTAGCGGTCTCGTAGAATCGCGGAGGGTTGGGTCATAATTTCTACAATTCCGCGAGTCCAATTAAAATTCCGTAATTACGGTCGACTCCGCGCGTTCGTTTATAATGATGTGCCCGCGTATCTCGCGGATTACTACTTACTTTCTCCCCTTTGACCCCACCCCTCTTAGCGTCCTTCTTCCTTTTCCAAGAAGGGAACGCAGAATTGTACCGTTGTTGAATATTTCTTAGTTTTTGCCGGATGCATTGTACGAACGGAGCCATTCTTCGGGCAGTAAATTCGTAGAATAAAATATACGGCGCGGAATAAATAATTAATGGAGAGAAACGGCCGTGCCCTCTCCGAGTAAAAAGACGAACTGCGAATCAATACTGTTTGATGGTGTGCCTCGTTTCTTTTACATTGACCGACTCCTCGTCGCATTAGCCATTTATGATCGGCAGAAACGACGCTAACGCCCACGCAAATTATTTATATAACCGTTCCCGAAAGCTAATATTGAGTCCCGCGGTGCTGAAACATAATCTTGTGTTTCATATTTATAGAAACTGGCACAGTGTGCCTGCATGCTATCTTTTGACAAAAATTAGTAGACGAGCAGACTGAACGACAGCAACATCAGAAAAATTTCAGAATGTCGTTACATTATTCCCCCACATGTCAAAATTATTAAATAATAAACTTCCATTCCATTCCCATTTCTTGCAGTGGACGCAGAGCATTTTTAATTTTGCTGAGAGATCCGCGGTCTAATTAAGCTTCTTTCAGACACAATTAAGGGACTCGGAAACCAATCGGTGCAAGTTCCCGAGCATCAAGACTACAATAATGAAATCATTCCAACAAATTGACGAAAGAGAAGATTGGAGGCTTACACGGATTGTCTTCTTATTCAATTATGAAAGGGTCTATTAACCTGGAATGAATTTTTCAATGATCCATCCGCGAGCTTTCCGCTCGAGTTTCCCGTCCAACGATGCTATCTAAACATTCGCCCGTTCTAATTAATTTAAAAATGGAAGCCTCGACAATAGCCGAGAATTCTGACGCACGCGGATGCGGAGCGTATACAATTCCGAAAAATCCGGAAGCGTCTTAAAAACCCGGAAAATTAAGCACCGCGGTTCCAGCGGGTCTCAGCTGCGGGGAACTACGATACGGTGTCGTTGCACCTGTTATCCGGGGTTAGGCGTTCGCCCCCCCCCCTAAACTCCCGTCCATTTTTCGTTATACCCTGGTAACAAAGTAATTGTTCGGCCGAAAGTTTATGTCTCCTTTTCCTCCGTATTCGAATCCCGTTACGGTTTTATGCGACGGCCCAATAAATCCTGACGACCGGCGCTCGCGTAAATCAGAAAAAATGGTCGGAACCACTTTAAAGGCGGCGACGAGAGGAGAGCGGAGAGGAGAGAGGGGAGAGAGAAGGGCCACGTCCGTCGACGCTCGTATCGACCGGTTAACCGACGATTTTCTTGAGGTATTCGAAGAGGGAGAGAGAGAGAGAAAAGGAGACCGAGGGAAAAGGAGACCAGGTGGAGCGTAGTTTCATCAATTCAGATAAATGAAATTACGTCGGGTGCGTCGTCTCTCGTTCTATTTCATCCACAGGCTCTCTATGTTTTGTCCTTGCCGCACCCGCCGCCCGCCACCGTGAATTAAGTCCACTCGACGGCACCGTAGACAACCGGGCCACTTTTCCTCGGGTCCCTTTTAAGACTTTTTAAGTCGTCCCCTAACGTATTAAAATAGAGGACAAGACACCGGTCCCTTTCGGGGTAATACCTGGCAATCGTTGAGAGCGATGAGATTAATTAGCATTAGTGGCACTCGTTCCGTGTTACCCGGGCACATCTGCCGAATTCCTGTCGATCGACACCTGGAAACAGGATTATACACGGTCTCTATGTGCTTGTAACTAAGCGATGATTACTCGGCTTTCTTCACGCTTTCTTGCGAATTACAAACTGGATTTCCAAAATGCGAGGATACAGAGCGAATCTGCAGGGAAAACGGAGTAAAAAATGTGCAGAGAAATATCTTCACATGATGCTTCATTTTCGAAATAATCCAAGTCAAAAATCCTTTAACATACGCGACGTTTTCACGATTTTTTAAGCGTACGATTTCACTTTGCCAAATGTGAGGATACGGGGTGAATCTACCGGGAAAACTGAGTCGCAAACGTAGAGAGAAGTGTTTCTGTAGGACCCTTTGTTTCCAAGATAATCGAAGTCGAAGATCCCTCCGTTACGCGTGGTAATGAATAGGAAGCGACGACGTGTCTGTTCATAACTTACCGTAACTACTTCTTCCGTGTACTAATGCGTGCGCGTCGAATGAACTTTCGAAGTCGATTATCTCCGAAACGAACGCTCGGATGGAGAAATTGTTTCAGGTCTTTTTGATACAGTTTTCCGCACTGAATCGTTCCCTCTTGGTTGCAGTTTGCTTGTAGGATATGCATTCTTAGAAATCGGTAAGCAAGTTATTAGATCGAGACATACATTCCATTTATATTCATTCAGTAACTCATGATTACGATCATGCATGCATCATTGTAATATTCTTTAAGAACATTGATACCAGTATTGATCGCTCAAACTTATAGAAAACTGGAATTGCAATGTACTAGTATTGTAAATAGAAAGTGAATAAATATTCGGAAGCAGTGGATTATTTGCTTAGATAAATATGTACGATTTGCATCAAAACTCGATTTCCAGTTTCACGTAAAACCGTCGAATTATATCGAAGCATCTGTAAGCATATAACCATTACACGTTGCTTAACCCGTCGCCTTTCAGTTTCTTTCGCAACAGTGCACGTCAGATCTACATCATCATCAATAGTCTGCTCGAAGTGAAAGGAGTTCACTCCTTATTGTTACTCTGTATTCACAGTGGAGATCCAATAACGATAACAGACAATTTTTATCGCTTTCTCTTTATTCGAATTCTCTCTACTAAAAGTCTCTTCGAAGTGATTTCTCAGTTGAGAATTTTATGCAAAATAAAAATTATATAATAATATTAGAAGATTGGAAGCCTTGCAAACAGTTTTAATCTTTTTACTATTTTTAATTGCTGCCACTCACTTTTCCAATTAATAAAATTTATTTATCAATACACGATTGAAATTATTCCTGCCATCAATAATTGTATTAAAGATCTGGCAAACGTCTGACAGTAGGTCTCACAGCCTTTCAATCTTTTTACTATTTTTAATTGCTGCCACTCACTTTTCCAATTAATAAAATTTATTTATCAATACACGATTGAAATTATTCTTGTCATCAATAATTGTATTAAAGATCTGGCAAACGTCTGACAGTAGGTCTCACAGCCTTTCAATCTTTTTACTATTTTTAATTGCTGCCACTCACTTTTCCAATTAATAAAATTTATTTATCAATACACGATTGAAATTATTCCTGCCATCAATAATTGTATTAAAGATCTGGCAAACGTCTGACAGTAGGTCTCACAGCCTTTCAATCTTTTGACTGTTTTTTTAATTGCTGCCACCTTACTTTAGTGAATCAAATTTATTTATCAATACCGACACGACCGAAATTATTCTTGCCATCAGTAATTGCATTAAAAATCTATCGAACACATGACAGTAGGCAACTGTTAAGCATAAAAATCCAGTTTCTGCTCGGAAACTGCGAGATCGAACGCACGAGTGTACGACGGACTGTGACCAGCTGTGCAACTACTTTCGCGCGCGTTCACCGTTCGTAGCTGAAGAATCGAGGACACAAAGTTGTCTAGAAAAAGGCGCTCGAGCCGGCGCATTAACGTAACAGAATGGCGATTGGGTCGGCGCGGACCCGACGCCATTAACAGGGTCAAGTATCTCCACTTTGTGCGATGCATGAGAGATAGTGCTCGATAAAAGGATCGAAATATTCCAACGAGGGCAGTCGGGTAGTATACGGCCAGGCCAAACATAAAGTGTCCTTCGGAAATAATTATTTCGCAAAATGAAATTCCGCGACGAGCTGCTCGTCCCTCACGCTGCCGGCTTGTAATAGGATCCATCGTGAATGGATGAGTCCATAGGGAGCCAAATTTAATTTTGATAAAAGAGGCTTATAACGAGCGCGCAGGATCGTTTAAGGACACGCAGGGCTGTTACTTTTCTGAGAATATGGAATCCAAGAGGCCGAGCGATAAGACTCGGCCCGATATTGCCTCACGCCTCGGCCATATATCCCTTATCGCGGTCCCAGAGTAGCTTGCGAATCCTCAATTACGGCTGTAAGGAGGTTCCTCTAACTCTCGTGGTTTGCCGATCTATCCTCCCGTTTCGCAGATAATCGCGGATACTTCTTTCTCTCGCGGCAGATCATCCGCGGATAACTCGCCGCGCCCTCTCCTTAATCTCGCGTTTGCCCCAAGCGTGACAGACGCATTCAATTTTACTCTAATACCCGTCCGGACTTTCTAAATCTCGACCCAGCAGTATTAGGCTGTATGTCTCAGCGTTTGTCTCCGTTCTCCCCGATTCTAAGTGCTGGTGTCCCTCTGTCGTGCAGGAATTATTGGGTTCACGGGGGAAAGTTCGTTCCGTTTCGTGCCGTGAAACCATAGTCTCACTTTTAACCTTTGCACGCCAGTGGAAAGCGGACGATTCGCATTTCCTTGCAGTCGGCGAGTCTTGGGTTCACTAACAACGAGAGGTCATTGTTAATGAAATTTTTCTCTGGCGAAACCAGAGCAAAAATAAGCAAACCCGTGTTCGAGCGTTTTTCACAATACTCGTTATTAGACTGCTGATTTTATGCATTTATGACAATAGTGGGTACGTACAATTTAAAAGAGTGGAGGTATTAAAAAGATTTAAAGCTACCAGTGTATTAGTTTTAGTGTATATATTAGTGTATATAGTTTTACCTTAACAAGATAATAAAATGAAGAATGAAATTTTGATTTGGCTCCTGTGTCTTGCAATCAATGCAGACGGTTTTTATTTTGCATAAAGATCCACAGTCCACTCGTTATTTATCAAGATAATTAACAATTAATTTTATGATGTCCAGAAAATATCTGGATATACTTCTTTTCGCCTTCGTATATTTTACGATCGAGTCAATTTGCTACGCTATCATCTGGAAGTTGAGTAATCTTCGGATTGAATTAGAAAGCTTAGGATCAACTGTTTGGAAATATCTTCAGATGGCTTATTTCTCTGCAGAAAAATCTGTACAAATATTATGTCTCCTATTGTTTGTCGATTTCTGATCAAACAGAACGACCCGATGAATCTCTGCAGGGAGTTGGGAAAGATAGCGAAGGGCAATAGAAGTAATTCATTAAAATCACATAATGTAATGAAATCATTTTACTTTCTCTACTGAAAGAAATCTCTGTATCAATGCAGTGCGCAAGAATCAGAAGATAGCAATTTGCTTCCCACAACCATTGGCCCATTTCTCAGGTGCCGGTACCGACGATTTCGTCGATGATCGACGAAGGATTTATTCGCCACGGCGAATCATCGGATCCGACACCCGGCACTGTAGTAATTTTTAGGTCGCACGTTAGGTACGAGCTGAAAGATCATTCCGGAATTTACGAGTGCCGGAGGAAAATGAAATTGTGCCCGGCGCTTAGATCTGCTCGCCGGCTTGGAAACCACGTTCTAATAAAAGGAACAATAAAACCGAGCACCATCTTCAGAAATCTCGCCCTTTCAGGTCGCGGTACTGCGGTCGGGAAAGTAGAACGATCCACCGGTGGCTCGCCGAGAAAAATAATCCTGTCAGTAGTCCTAGACAAATAGAATAATCTTGTCCCGTGGTCAGGGGAATAATGCTGTCGGTGACCAGACCGGTAGAATAATTTTGCGAGGTGTGGTACCGGTGGAGAGAAACGCTCTTTACGCGAAAATGTTCTGCCAATAGACAGACCAGTGAAATAGTTTTCTAAGCTATCTGCTGAATAGAATAACGTTGTTTGTGTCTAGGGGAATGTAGAATGTATTATTCCCGTGTTCAGACAAGTAGAATGAACTTCTTTCAGCGTTCAGTCGAGTAGAATAAATTTCTTTCAGCGTTCAGTCGAGTAGAATGAATTTTTTCCTGCGTTCAGACAAGTAGAATAAATTTTGTTTAGTGTTCAGGCGCGTAGGATGAATTTTTTCAGTGTTCAGCCAAGTAGAATGAATTTTTCTCAATATTCAGACAAGTAGAATGAATTTTTTCAGTCTTCAGACAAGTAACATGAATTTTTCTCAGTCTTCAGACAAGTAGACTGACTCTCACCACGGTGCGACGAAGAAGAATATCTTAAAAATGTCTAACTGAATTTAACAACCGTAGCAAACAAAATAATCTTATCACTTGTCAGACAAGTATGAAGAATCTTTCCAAAGCTCAGACAACTATAATAACCAGAGACAGGGTTTAGAAATGTCCAACGACCCTGCTTGTGATCCGACAAGTAAAATAATCCTCTTTGTCGACAGACAAGTGTACAATCCTGTTGCAATCCAGACAAGTATAATATCTCTGTCTGTGACAAATAGAATAACTTTTCCAATGTTAAGACCAACGTTCCAGTGGCCAGATAATTAGAATAGTCGCCTGAATAATCAAGCGAGATTACGAAAGTACGACCGGGCCAGTAATCTGACAAGTTCCAAAGTACAATAATCCCCCTCGTCGTCAGACAAGTGAAATATTCCTATTGGATACCACACAAGTAGAATATCCCCGTCTTTGATCAGTAGAATCATTTTACGAACGGCGAGACCAGTGGCGATCGGTGCCAGTGCCGAGAGAAGTAGAATAATCACTTCGATGGTCAGACGAGGGAAATTAGGAAAGTAGAATGACCCCGCCGGCGATCCGACAAGTGGAATGACCCTGCTCGTGGTCAGATAAGTAGAATCATCCCGTCGATGGGTCGGCAAGGAGGATCAGGAAGGTAGAGGGACCTTGCCATTGATCAGGAAAGTGCGAAAGACCCTTCGGTAACCGGATACTCGAAATATTCCTTTCAGGGGAGAGGGAAAATAAAATCAATAAACCAGAACTGTCTTTGCGAGCGAGGAAAAAATCCTGGAGGTGCTAAAACCAGTAGAATAATCCTGTCGATGGTCAGACGAGGGAAATAATCTTGTCAGTGGCCCGATACGAGAAAATGTAAAAGTAAAACACGTTCGTCAGAGATTTGCGAGCCTCTTTCACCGGCTGTATAACCAGCGGAGCGACGTGTTCCCAGACTAGCGGAATAATCCCGCCTGTAACCGAATGAACGATCATAAAGCAAACGCATTCTGCAAGAATTTGCGAGCCTCTTCCGCCCAGGTGTATAGCCTGTCGAGAGACGCGCGTTTCCACGATAAAAGTTTCAAGGCTCCACCTCTCGGATATCATATAATCGTTGAGGAGAAACGTGTCTCTCGGTCACGTCGCTCTACAAGCTCGCGATGGTCTATCGATCTCTCGTTTCGTCCGTAGGATAATTGAAAGGATCGGGCTCCTAGTTCAACGACAATCTCGAAGACCCGCGCCCGATCCCCATCGATATTTGTTCAAGATGAACCGCGGAAGAATCCGCTCGGCGATTTTAAAACCGCGATTATGACCGCGCGGACCACCATCCCCTCCCTCTTCTTTGAACCCCAGTCTCGCATTCGAAATTGATCGCGCGTAGCCAGCTTAAGGTCGCTCTCGCACGGCGCGGTTGAAATTTAATGACCAGGAACCTGGCGAGCCGAAATGGAGATCGAGGCGATCGAAACGCTGCTCGGAGACCGCGCCTGGCGTCCCTCCATTGTCATTTAAATCTCCGGATTATCCGACAACGATTCTCTATTTTCGAGTACATCTTTACGGCCGCGGTCTGCTCCCCTCGAATAATTAATGCGACTTTGCGTGCAACCTTTGTGGTGCGCCTGGTTAAACGGAGAATATTTATGCCAATTCACATTTTTGCGCAGCGAGGAGCCGCGGGACAAAGTTTCATTGGTTCGACAGTTTCCGATTCGAGTGGCTTCGAATTGAATCGAATATAAAGAAAAAGTAGATCTATACTTGGGCCCAAATAAGAAGGTACTTGTTCTGCGCATGTTGTTGCGCCGCAGCCATAAAATTCATGGCGTCAGCCAATGACCGCGAGGTCGGCAAAGTACGAGTATTAAAATTAAAATTAAAATTATTTGGGCTCAAGCATAGTGTTAAGAGTGGCAGAAATCATCTCATAAAAATCAAATAATGAATAAAAATCATAATAATTTAAATAGTTGTAAAATAAAAAATCCGAGACCTATAACTGGTGCTTGTAGGTTTAATGATAATTGTAAAGTGTAAAGAAAGAATCTCGCTCTCCGGATAAATAATTATTTTTATCATATTATTTTTCCGGGTGGGTGGCCGCCGCGCCGCTCTCTGCGAACGGAGTCTAAAGGGCGGTTTCTACTCCGCGGAGCGTTCGACGCATCCCGCGAATGGCTGAATGAAGTTCTCGTCAGGGAAGTTGAACGTCGCGTTAAATCGGTTCAGAAGGTAAATACGAGAAGGGTGGGCACAAAGGGAATCGATAGGGACGTCGAGGGACGTTGCCGTTGCCCGAGTACTATAACAAAAATCAGGGAACACCACGCCGCGCCGCGTCGCGTCGGTGCCATTAAGCGGCTTAACGCGAGCGAACAGTACTCGGCGTGAAAATGGCGACTCGCTTCGTCGACGGTGCTAATTATTAATGTCGCGTTAACGAAGATAACGGGCGGCGAAAGTCGAGTCGGAAACCGATAGAAATAAAGTTCGATGCTCTCTGTAATTACTTAATCAGATTTGATTTAATCTCCTCGCCGGCCACCGGTGATCGATAATGGGTCTCGTTCAACGGGGTAATTTAACATTTTTGTAAACGTGAAATTAGCCGCTGCCGGGAATTGATGTAGCTCGAAATACAACTTTCGAGGTTGATTAATTTCGTTGTTCGCTGGCTGGAGTCGTGTACAATTCCGTTTAATGTACGTATCTGGGGAATTTTAACGCATTTTTGATTAAACGTATAAACGGATTCCGCTGCCACGAGAAATCCAAAAGCTTGCGGGTCCTGTCGGATGATGATAAGTCACAGAAAACGCTATGTTAAATCCGTTTCAGTGCCCTTTCGTTAAGGACGGCTACTTGAAACGTACAGTTTCGCAGTTTTACAATCGTTAAGGGAAATGGTCAATGTGCCATAAAATAAAATGTGCTTCAATATTGCAATTTTATATTATTTACTACTGAAAAAATCTTACTTAATTCCGGCGTGAATCAAAGATTTTGAAGCCCTGTCCACACTGTTGGAAGTAGCCAGCGGAGATTTTATGTAACAGCACTAGAATAATTTAAAAACGCTACTGAACATATCAACGTATCGATCGCTATTTATTCCATGATTTTCAAATAGCAACAACAGCAATTCCAATTGCGAACAAACAAGTCACCACCAGTAATGTAAAAGCAGATTTATCAGCTCTATTTTCATATGGGTCAGTTATAGAATGGAAGAAAGTAAATTTCTACATCACAAGAAATTTTGATTTTGCATAAAGATAGTCGAAAGTTTACCGAATGTACTTTGCAAACATGTCAGATGAATAGCAGATCAAACACGAGACAAGTCTGCGGGCTAAGTCTGTTTGATGGTCTCGAGAGCCAGATGGGTGCAGTTAGGGCTGGCCGGGTCACAGGCGGCAAAGAGAAGTAGTGCGCGGCAAGCTTCTCGGGTTCAATAACAACGGAACAACAAGGACCCTGTCATAAACCGGGTCCTGGGATCTGTCTTGAGCAACGGTTTCTGACTCTCGAGCAACTCGGGCCGCGCGTGTATTGTTGCAAACGAGCCTGTTAGACGGAGGAACTAATGCGACCTTCTCGGATTTGTTGCAGGACCTGATGACGAAGAACAAGCAGAGGAACTGGCGGCGTTTGCTGGCCGGTGGCTTGATCGTCGCAGTCGTGCTCGGCTTGGTAGTCGCTGCGTCGGTTCTTTTAACCGGAGGCCCGGATTCCACCGGGCCGAAAACGCCAGCGGCACTTGGCATCTCACTTGAAGAATGGCTGGCTGGCTCGTTATCCCCGAAGAGCTTCAACGGCATGTGGATGAGCGGTAAATATCGTACATCTTTCCTCGGGCTTCTAGTCGGCAACCGTGTGCATACCATATCGATTCGATTAGAAAATTGCGATTGATTCGGCCGTTCCCTCGATTTCGGCGTTTCCTTACCGAGGCCGCTAGTGAATTGCACCTGTGAATTATAGAAACGGCGCGCGGCGCTTTCCGCGGAAGCACGTCGATTAATCTTGTCACCCTTGATCCTTGAAGCGGGATCGCAGGCACGACATTTCTCGAGGTTTCGGTACGGTGTACGGCGAGAAATATTCTTTAGACTTTAACCTTGTTTTGTACTTTGTACAAAAAGTTATAAACTGCTATTGTTAGGTTGCATATACGTTTCCAGTCAGAGAAACCGTACCTGGTTCGGACCATCAACATTTTCGACAGGTTCAATGTGCTAATGTCTCGTCAGACTAGTAGAATAGGTCAGCCAGCGACCAGCCATGTGAGTAGAATACGTGAGTCGAATACGTGACTCATTAATGAGACCAATAGAATACATTATTAACGCGTCAAGTAAAATAGATCGCTAAATAACCGAGCAAGTAGAATAAGCCTCTCCGTGGTCAGACAAGCGAACGATCCTCTTGTTAATGCATAAAATATATCTGAAGTAAATGTGCTCATAATTATGAAAGTGCTCTAAGTCAAAATTAAGAAAAGAGTTAATCAGTTATTTACTGTAATTACTAGACTGCTTAACAATTGACAATTTAAAACAGTGAAGGTATTAACAAGATTTAAGGCCACCAGTGTATTAGTTTCACCTTAATAAGATAATTAAAAGAAGAATGAAATTTTTATATGGCTCCTGTATCTGGCAATCAATGCAAACATTTTTTATTTTGCATAAAGATCCGCAGTCTAATAATAACTCAGTTAATTCAATGTAATTTCATGAATTTGTAATCTAATTCAAAGGAATAAAATAGATTTACAGACGTTAATCGAAAACGAGGCGAAGTCAGGTGAGGGACATCAGGAAATCGGTGTGAGAAGTGAAAATTGCAGGTCGAATAGTTCTAATGGTTACATTAGAGCGAACGAAAAATGGTAACGGTAGTTCCGGCGCGACGTTCTCGGCACGGTGTTCTTTAATGTGCCCCGGGTCCCGAATGTTCCCAAGTCTTGGATTTCACGGGAGTTCGAGGGTAAACAGTTTGAAAATTGATACGACTTCGAACCCCCGCCGGCACAATCGCCTCGGAATTCAAAGGGAAAACTTCTAAGCTCTGCGAGGCGCGACCAGACGCAATTAATTCTGGAAATGGTATCTTTGTTTCTCGAACAAACGCGTCTGCGGCCGCCAGCGAAAGTGAAGTTACACCAGAAACGTTCGAATAGTTTGTACAGCTTCCGGCGAGTGTTAGAACCGCGAACGCTCCTTTCAGGGATCGTCGAGGGATTTAAGGTGCGGAAAGAGGAGCGCTATAAATCAGTTCTGGTGAGTTCGATGGGGCAATCTGTTTCCGGAATCTTTTCCCTTCTAATGTTCGTCGCGGCGACGAACCAAGACGCGAAATCAATTTCCGAAAGAAACGTTCTGCAAAGATAGAACCCGATAATGTTCGCGCGTTTGCAGGGAATACGAATCTGTTACAAGGCGCACGGGGCGCACGCTTTTCGGAAAAATTTCATACAAAGAACGTTGATTTTTCGCGATTCAGAAATTCCAGCCCCGGCGAGAAGGATTTTCACGTTTTTCCTTTAGGGATTTTACGCTTTCGTCAAATAGAATAGGTGTCTTAATAGGAGGTTCTAAAGCGGAACGACTTAAGTTATATTCTCATAAAGTTTACGCGTATCCCGCAACCCGGCCGTAAAAGATAGAATCTTTGTCGCCAAGGGGAACGAGGTGTCATGAATGAGTAAGAGAAAATATTCCTCGATGTGTACTGGACAGTGTAGAGCTCGTACACCTAATAACTGGCGAACGGGAACATTGCTTTGAGATATGATAGCGGCTAAACAGCCAGGTGTCCGATCGATTTTAGCCTGTTAGACAATTTGATTCTGCCTATTACATGGCCGATCGGCGTCGCTCTTGCACGAAAAAGCTCAGTATTAATTCGGGAAGGTCGGCGACACCGTCCATTAAGGCGTAATTCAATGATTGTCGAAAATGATGTTTGCCATACGTAATGGCGCAAATCGATGGCTCGTATAAGCAGAGGGTAATTAACGTCATGCCGTCCGGCACACAGGACGTGTACCTGGTAGATACAACCGGCATCGAAACCCTCAATTTGCGGGAATAGCTTGGCCCTCCCGCAGCAAGGGACGAGTCGCACGGAGCCATGATCGCTCGCACGCTAATTGCTGCCTACGTCAAATTCCCTCGATTGCAAACCGCTGCACGGCCCGGCGGACAACCGCAATAAAGATTTCAGTCTATTAATCGGGATTGTAGCAACGATTGTCTCGGACCCTTTGCCCTCTCCGATCCATCGATCTTCCGGAGCAGCTCGATCCGGAGACGTTCCGCGCAAACCTTTGAGAAGATTAGAGTACTGAGTGCGCGAATACATTCCGGGACAGAAAGATAGATAGGGCCCGAAGAAAGTGAGTATTTTAATATGTCAACATATTCTGGCATGCCTGTATGTATATGTACTGAATGTCATCGACAATATTTATTTCAACGGAATTCTAGAATATTGCCAAATTAAAAAAATGTATTCCAGATGAGTGGGAGCAATTAGAGCAAAAAACTATTAAAGAACTCCATAAATCTTTGCGAAAGAGAATGATGGCTTAAATGTAAAGGAGGAGCCACAAAATATTAAGCATTAAATTCGTTGATTTTCTGTTATACGTATAACATAATTTTAAGTTAGATGTGCTATCACTTTGTCGCACCATATTTCCTTAAAAATTCTATTTTACCACGTTTTTTTTTTATATAAAATTGTATAGACTGGCGATATTCAATTCATTTTCATTTCTCTCTGTTCATAGAGGTGTTTTGCAAGAATGTGTAAAAACAAAACCTTGATTGTAATGTTAAATAAATAACCGTTACGTTAATTTTAAAGTGTGCTATCTTTTTGTTCCGGAGTCTATCTAAAGCACCGGATTTCATTCATACACGAGAAAAACGAGTAGGTATTATTCAGTAACACACGCAAGTAGAATATTTTACAAATATCCGTTGGATCACTTGTATTGTCAAGTCGAATAGGACTGTCTGCGGTGAGACAAGTACAACGAGTCTACTGTGGATAAGACAAGTAGAACGAGCTTGTTAAGGAGAAGACAGGCAGAATGGTTGTGTTAATGATTCGACAATGGTATGTACGTGTTCCGGCTGTCGGACAAGTAGAATTGGTTTGTTAACGGTCAGTCAAGGGTAATAGAACTGTCGATGGTGAGACAACAGGAACAGGTTTGTTGTCTGCTAGGCAAGTAGAATAGACATATTATTGCTGGGACAAGTAGTATAGAGTAGTCAATGATCAGGATAAGAGGATACCTCAATGACAAAATAATAAAATTGTTATACGAAAATGTATTTTCTCCTTTAATTGCCTTAAAAAGTCGAAAATATTGTAACGTTCTCGATTTCCACTAATATCCTTTGATACTTGTATTAGATCTATTCGTTTTTGTGCATAAAATCGAGGAATCAGTCTGCCAATCATACCCAGACTGCGGATTTTATGCAGTTACACCGAAGATGGGCCATTTTAATTTCAAACAGTGAAAAGATTGAAACCATTTTAGAAGATCAACAAGACTTATTAATAAAACCGCTAACGGGGAAATGAATTCCTATTCAGTCCCTACAACAATTTTGATTTCGCATAAAGCTCCCTCAGTCTGATCCTCTGCAATTAACTAGACGGATCGCGAATGCATTTATTCTTGCCAATAAAAACGCAGCGTATTCAGCAGAGGAGTGAGATAACGTTTCCGACTAAACAAGGTGATCAATTCATCCTGTATCGGTTGTCGTGCGTTCTTTTTTTGCGGGAAGAATGCGGCAGCTCAATATCTGTCGAGGCTGTCGTCGAGCAGATGCAGGGTGTAATGTAAGGGACGGCCGCGTCTCGCCGTTGCATAATCGATCTGCAAAGGTTGCTGCATCCCCACAGATAGGTGCAGTTGCGACTGTCACGTGGTGTAGTCCGCATGCCACCACGTAACAAGTGATACGAATCGTTCGGAGCAGAATTTTCTGCCTGGAAAGGAGACCAGCACAGGCGACCAGGTTTTGGCAAGTTGCCTCGGGGCCTCGAGAGGCAATCATGACGAGGCACTGAGGCCATCAGCTATTGGCCAACGGCAGGCTGATCATTTTAGAGAGCAGGCACTCCTTCTTGAAAGTTAACTGTCAGCTGGAGATATTTCTTCCCTCCTCTCCTCATTCTCATCCCTCTTTCCTCTTTCCTCGCCCTTCGGAGAAATTCTCTTATCGGGTTACTCTCACTCGATCAGAGTTTCTTGCGTCTTCCACTGGCGCATTTCATCGGTTAATCGAAGTTCTGCTTTCCCATTCGCGATACCGCCCTTCGGAACAAGTAACTGTGGTTCTTGTGTCTTCTCTGAATTCAATTGCACGGTTACTCGATACTCTGTTACGCGAATTCGGGCTGCATAACGCTCGAGAAGCTGTTGGGTATCGAGCGCAAGCTATCGCGAAACCCCTAATTACACCGACGAAAACACTCGCCGTGTGTCCAATCTGTAACTTTCGATTAAATATTCTCTGCGAAGAATAAAGAGAAATCTGAACGCTGACGGTAAATGATGGATAGCATCACTTAGCACGCGATCAACGATTAACGACGCACTGTCACAGCGGTACTGTCGCGTCTGAGTGTCCAGTATATCCGCGGTCGGGAGCCGCCGTGCTCGCGCGGTGCACGGCCATTTTTCAAGGGCTGTATTCCTCCGAAAACGAGGGCCATTACGTTGAAAATTTCATGCCGCGCTCACGACGTGTTTTGTCGTGAGGAATTATCCGGAGTGTAGCCGTCCGCCGAGAATAAACACCTCATAAATCTCGGCCGACGGATCCCTGGGAAGAAAGCCCGGCCCGTTTTCGGATTTCGCTCACGCTCTCTTAAACAGGCGGAACGGCACGAGATTGACTCGTCGTCCGGTTCACCTCCGTGACGCGCGGCATAAGTTCCCGGACCCGATCGCGGAACACGGCCAAGTTTCCGGAGCGGAGTCACGCGAAAAACGTAAAACTCGGGAAGTTCGTAAACAAGTCGCGGGCCAGCAGTTCGCGAACTGTTCGTCATACCGTGCGTGCAACCGGCCGGGACGGCCCGTACCCAGCCCGCACAAAGAAGACATTCGCGAGCAATTTCTTTGATCTTATCGCGCCGCTGAAGAACCCGTAAAAAACGTGCTCCCGGGGCCAGGGACGGCAGCCAACTTAGTTTGAAGCTGTTCGCGAAACTTATCCGCGCGGGCTCCGATCTCTCGCGAACGCCACGGTGCACGTCAGCGACTCGCTTCTACCGCGAGGATAACGAGCGACGGCTGCCGAAGGGCCAGCTTGTCAATTTTTTTCTGCTGAACGCCCGCCGCTGCTGCCCGGTTAACGGGCTTCTCGATATATGTTCCCAATGGTCGAACAGGTGCCGCCGTGGACATTTCGGAGTCGGTTTCGCGAGCGAATGTACGCGAGAAGACACTCAAAGAGACGAAATCGTGGTTTTATATTCAGACCTGTAAAACGATCTTCGCAATGGAAACACGAGGGAAATATGTCTACAGTCGGACGGGAATAGGGTTGCCATCTATAAAATCGCGAACCTAGCCTGAACGACATTTAATCAAAATAGGATGACACTTTTTTTTACATGTCTGTAAAATCAACTACCCGGACGGATGGCAATCCTAGACGGGGGGAATATCTGACCCATAGTTAAACAGGGAAAACGTCTTCTTATAATCAGACAGGTTAAAGTGTTAGGGGACATTCCATGCCAAATCGATCACTTTTTGCAGACACCACCGTCGATTTTGTTCTAAATGAAATATGTTGTAGTCTATCTGAAATTAGGGGTTGTTTAAGTGATCATTTTGCCGGTTTCGAGTTTTTTTAGAAATGGCAGGCCTTCAAAGTTTCCGAAGTCCTCCAAAGTCCTTCCCGAATAAAACAAAAAAAAATGTAGCTCAATCGGACACACAATTCCCGAGATAAAAATTCGTAAGCGAGGCCCGTTTTCGCCGAAATGGGCAAAAATTGAATACTTTGAAGGCCTGCCATTTCCAAAAAAATTCGAAACCGGCAAAATGATGACTTAAACCCCCCCTAATTTCAGATGGACTACAACATATTTCATTTAGAACAAAATCGACGGTGGTGTCTGCAAATAGTGATCGATTTGGCATGGAATGACCCTTAGGTTAGTAGCCACGCAAGTAAAATAATCACATCAATGGCCAAAGAAATGGAAGAACCTTGTCAGACAAGTAGTACAACCATGCCACTGGTCGGACCAGTGAAATAGGCTCGCGATTAATGCGGATTTCATGCACTTATATCAAAAATTAAATTTAAAACGGTGAAAATGTTCCACTTTATTGAACGTAAGTGAAACTCCAGTACTCTGCAACGAATGCGAGCTTTTTTGCAAATATTTAACAAATGATTAAGTGTAAGTAAGTAAAACAAGTAGAATATCCTCACCGTGGACAGACATTTAGGGTACATACCTTGCCAACAGTCATGGAGTAGTGGAACAGTGTCGTCGTCGACCGAACAAGTACAAAAGCTCTGACATTCGTCAGTCAAGTAGAATAGACCAGCAATTAATCTGGCAGGTGGTCCACTCCGGCATTGATCGGCCAAGTAGTACAGTTCACTCATTAGTCTGGCTAGTAGAATAATCCTGTCAAAGCCACGCGTGATTTGAGGGTTGCGCCGTGGCTAGACACGCGCGTGATTAGTGATCTGCTAAGTAGAATATCTCACCGATTATCCGACAAGTAGAATAGCCCTGTGAATTATCAAACAAATAGATTAACCATTTCTCGGCGATGAAACAAGATCAAGCGGAATCCGTGAATTAACAGTGACGGTAACGAAGCACCACTGCGTCGTACAGGAAACGATGTAGTGGCGGTATAGTTTGAAAGTTATCAGTGATACGAAATCTCTCGGCTCCGGTGACAATTTAATTTCTCCTGGTCAACGGAATCCGCCGTTCTTTTCCCTGTTACAGTCTACCAAAGCGGTCAGCGATTGCCGCAGCGATTCGTACGATTCTACAACCGGGGGGAAAAAAAGGTGGAAGGAACGTGGTCACACGGCCGCAGCCACCGCGCGATTTGCAAGTGAAAAACGAACGGGTCCGAATAAATAATCTCGCGCGGAAACGCGGACCGTAAAGCGGCGCGGTCAGTCGCGGACAATACAGACGATCTGCCCCCGGGGAATTCGTGTAGGAAAGGAGCAAACACGGGCGAGCGAACGATAAAGGAGCAAGGGATGAAAAAGAAGGCGAGGAATGGAGGGATGCGTAAATTTTTCGGAAAGAAGGCAAAAGCGCAACCCTGTAATTATTTCTGCCTCTTCTCGTAATCCTTTCTGAATCAACGATGCCCACGAAATAAAAAGAGAACCGGAACACCCACCACCGCACCGCACCGGTCTACGGGGGTGGGAAAAAGGGGTTACAAGGCTGGTCGGGAAAACGGAAACCGCACTGTCAGAGCATTCCCAGCCGAGCAACGCTCTCGTTCCCGGTATTTACATTCGTCCCCGGCGAGCAGCTCGACGATTCCCGTGCGAACAAAAGGAGAACCATCGACCGGAGACAAATTAGAGATTTCTGCGGAGCCAACCGGGTCGAAACGTTGGGATTTTTTCGGAAAATAACACGAAAACCGGGTCGACGTCGCCGCGGAATGAGACGTTCGACGACGCCGGAAGCGCCGCGCCGGTGATCGAACCGAAATCACCTCCGCCGGAAATGTGTCCCTTTCCGCGCGTTCCGGCGACGTCACCGGCCACGTCGTCGCTGGATATTAGATGATTCGTACCACTCGCTGGAAAAATGCGAGCACCACCGTGCCGGATTCCGCGCGTTCGACTCCCAATGACGTTCGGTTATCGGGAACAGATAATAATACGTTTCCGGCGATGTTGCGGCGGAGGAGCACCCTTCGAAAGTCTCTAGAGTGAACGTCGGTCGCTCCCCGAACACGCCAGTCACGGAAAATTAAAAATCTGACGTCCTCTGAAATATGAAAAAATCATTTGACGTCGTATGTCTTTTAAAAATTGGTATTACAGAATTCTTCGTGAAGGATACTGGCCTTGTCAAAATTTTGGAAACGGAGGATTATTTGTTTTATTCAGTTGAGGGCCAGTCTTTGAATTTGCAAGGTGCAGAGATTTTTTTCTGTTACTTTTTGTAATATCGGAACTCTTAAAACATTACCTATTATTTTAGTGGTGAACAAGAAATACTCTTTAATTGGTACAGTACTATCACTCAGTCGTGAAAATAAAACTACTATTATTCAAGGGAGTGTAAAGTGTTCTCTCCGTGGTTAAATATGTTAATTGGCCATTTATAAGACGTGTGAATTGTTCACTGGTAGTCAAAGAAGTAGTCAGGCAAGTAAATCGGTTCTCTATTAGCGAGATATGTTACAAACTTAAAAATTTTAAATATTGAGTTGTAAAGAAAGCAATGCAGGATTTATGTTCCTTTGTTTTAATTGCAATTTTGTACCCATAAATATTTACCTTAATTTAATGAGTTACATGTCATTTTAAAGCTTGTTTCACGCTTTATTTAATTATGCTTTTGATATTTGATTTTATTCAAATTTTTATTAAATTATTTGGCTTTTACATCGTCATACATGCAGTATTACGATTTCCTAATTAAACTGCGGATCACTATGCAAAATAAAAATTGTCTGCATCAATTGCAAGCAGATAACGCACTAAAATCTATGTTCCTCTTGAATGACCTTAATAAATTGAAAACAATCGACGTTCCTGAACTCTTTCGATGCATCTACCAGTTTAGATTGCACCAACTCATTGTTGTGATAAATGCATTAAAATCCTCAGTCTATTCGTTATCAATGGAATGTCTTTTATTTCCCAGAGTCGGTAAGCTTCGCGCCAGTTCTGAACATGTTCTGTGCGCACTGTTGGAATCGCTGGAATACCTTTAACGCGGAAACGGCTCGCCATGCGAAAACGCAATTACGCCCGAATTACACGAAATCCCCGAGCATCGATTCGCGCGCGTCTAATCTGCGAATTGAAATTAATTCACCGTTCTAAATTCGGCAAAACGCGTCATAAAACGGCATGATTGAGTTGTCGTTTGCTTCGACATCATTGGCGGAGCGCCGCGCCGGCGGGAGTCGGTCGCGCAATATTTGATTTCAGCGGCTAACAAGGAACAGCATCGCGTTGACAATTCCCGACGTCCGCGGGATTTCGCGCGATAAATCGGAAAAAGTTAAACACGGATTTTTTCACGGCTCGATGTTGGTTAGTTGCCGAACACCGCCTCGGAAATTTGATTAAAAATCACCGCTCTTTCACGCTCGTCACCAGGCATCGTTCCGTTTCTACTTTTCGAGCTCTATTCGATTTATCAACTTCATTATGTCCGTCGAATCTCGCCGGGGAATTTTCTTGTTGGAGCGGTGAATCGAGGCATTTGACATGCGACGAAGACGTTATTAGTACTATTATTATTACATTTGCGAGTCGGTGAGTTCAAACAGCCGAAAATCCGCGTATTTTCCAGGGGCAAACGTTCGCGGGCACGTGGACAAACATTCCGCGTCCGCGTCGCCCGCAGATTCGTTGATAGAGAGCGAGAGAAATAGAGAGAGAGAGAGAGAGAGAGAGAGAGAGAGAGAGAGAGAGAGAGAGAGAGAGAGAGAGAACTGGAAGTAACGTTTTCCTCGATACACCCGATACACTTTGTATTTCCGGGCAGCGCGGTTACAAGAAGTTCCGGAAGCTGGCCGCCGTCGAATACTTTTTCCGTCGCGGTTCGGTCAGCAAGAGTGTGCGAGAGGGAGAAACGGAGAGAGAGAAACGGAGAGAGAAGCTGGACGCGAAAGCAAATGTTTGAATTCTGTCGACCGAATAAAGCCTCTTAACGGTACAATGGGATCTGCGAACGAGAAACAGATTTCGGGGCGGGGGTGTGTATCGGGCGGGAGGGCGGCGGAAAGAGAGGAAAAAGAGGAGCAACAAAACGGGGCCGAAACGAAACAAAAATAAAAACAAAAGCGAAAAACGAAAACAAAAAGGAGGGGGAGAAAGATAAATCGTTGCGTCCGTTGGTTTTACGGCTTCACGCCCGCGCCCGCAACAGACCAGACACGTCGGCGTGTTCGATCGACGTGGCCCGGTATTTTTTTTGCCTTCGTTTCTGTCCCGACCACCGCCGAAAAAATTCCCCTTCCGTCGTAACGAGCGGTACTCTCTCCCTTTCTCTTTCTCTCCCGACGTTCGCGGCGCTGCCGGCTGCAGCCGGAAGCCTGTATCGTTCACGGTTTATCGGTGGAACGCAGACAGAACTAAATAGACCCAGGGGCTAGCCTCGATCTAGCAGTGGCTCGATGCCGAGCTGCTGCGGTTCGGCCTAGCGTGAAACTCTCATCAACCACCATAATTACCGCCATACAGCACGCCTTTCTCGCTCTCTTCCGCCCGCAGAACTGCGCCGCCCCGCGTACCTCGCGACTCTCCGCGCACACCCTTTCGCCTCGCTGCTAACCTCACCCGGCCTAATTCCGACCTCTCGCTTTTCTTTTTGCGATGTGGGTCAGACGCTGGAGTACTGCTGTTTGTGGTCGGACAGGTAGAATGATGGACCACTGGTCGGAACACTATTAGCACCGACTAGATTGCACCAGTAGATTGTGTCGTTATTCGTGGGCCGAGTAGATTGGGACTGTGTTCATCAGACATGCCAATTGCGCCACTGTTAGCCAAACGTGCGAGAGACTTTGCTTTTTATCACCTAGAGCACATTGGACCGCCATCTTGTTTTTGGTAGAACTGATTTTTTGTTCGGTAGGTATAAAGAAGCTCCCAATTCGTCAGATATTAGTTAATTTCATTCTCTAGATTCTAACATTTCATAGCTCATTTTATAAAAACCGGGAGAAATTTCTTTTCCAGTGGAGTGGGAACACGTAGTGGAGTAGGGAGGGCTGGCGCGCGGAGTGGGGATCGCTAAACGCGATCGAGCGTCGCGCGGCGAGGTGTGACGGTTAATATAAAAATTTCTTTTTTCTCCTAGACGCACAGTTTTTTAGAATTTGTTTTTTAATATTGCATTGTCATCCAGTTCTGAGCTATGTTTAAAGTTTCAAGTCTCTAGCTCATCGGGAAGTGGTTTAAAATTCAATTACAAGATTTGACGCATACAACAACTCGGCAAGCTAATATAAGCGTGGTAATACTAAAAATCGGCACATTCTATAAATGCATAAACTTCTACAGTCTGGTTATAAGATGCAGGAACCACTTTAAGAACGTTTCCCTCCCTTCAATAATTTTAGTAAGTCGAGAGTAATATTTATTTCAATTTTTAAACTGTGTCAGATTGCAGCTACTGATTTTTGTCATAAGTTTTGAACAATTGGTTGGAAATTTAGATCAGCTTTTAATAAAATGAATAGTAAATTTAGTTTCTTATTAGACTAATAGTATGTCTCATTAGACTAACAGTATGTCATAGAATGTGGGGCTCATTGTTGGTCAGACAAGTAGAACGAATCTGCAGTGATCGGGCAAGTTGAATCGGTTCAGTATTGGTCCACCATTATTCAGTCATGTAAATTGGTAAGCAGATGGGACCGCTATTGATCAGCCAAGTTGTAGTGCATTCTAGTAATCCAATCTGTGAAATGCTCCTTTCATTTGGCAGACAACAATGGGAATCGTTCAACGGTCACAAAAGTAGAACAGCAGCATTGTCAACGGGCGAGCAAGGAGAACTGCTCGGTGCACGAGCAGACAAATGGAAGGGACATTAACTTGTACAACTGTTAAGAAACCACGAGGAAAATAGCCTTGTTAATGATCACGTACGTGGAGTCGAGATATCATTAGTCAGACAGGTAGAATAGTCATGCCAGAGGTCAGACTAATGGAATCGTGCCTTCAATGGTTTGTTTTTCCCTTGAACTTCTTTCTGCTCCCTGTGCCAAATAATTGGTAATAAATCCCTGTATTAAATAATGGATGGACTTAATTTTATTTATACATAAAATTGTGTTATAAATATTGCTCTTATATGTACGTATCTTACTTATCTTGATCTTGAACAGTTTCTTTAACGGAAAGTCTTTAGTATCGCTTCAGCAAAAAGCTTTTGCATGACAATCAATTTCTTCAACGCTGTATCAACAGTTTCTCCCCCGTTTGATTTTTTTCCATAGTAATGCGGTACACTGTGATTAATAAAACAAGCGACAGCCGCTCCGACTATAAAAGGCCTACCGAGTGGCTATCTAACATCTCGACATATTTCTCTGAGCTGGTGTCACGCGAATGCTATGCAAACGCACGTAATTATTGCAGAATTTTATATGTGTCAAAAATATGACGTATGCGAGACCTTTATTGCGGTTTACTACTGAGCAGCGAGTACCATTATAAAAACTGATTTATTCACTGCAATAACAATCCAAGGATGGTAATTAAACCACCACCATCAATAACATTAAGGAGACACTCACGAATTATTTTTATTGTTCGAAACTTGAGAAATGGCATTATTTCCTAACGTAATAATCATAACTAGACTGCGGATTTTATTCATTTATGACAAAAATGGATATGCACAATTTAAAGCAGTGGACATATTAAAAAGATTTAAAGACATCAGCATATTAGTTTCGGCTTAATCAGATAATTAAAAGAGGAAAGAAATTTCTATTTCACTCCTGTGTCTTGCAATCAATGCAAACATTTTAATCATAACTTATTTGATGCAATGGAAACAATAAGTACTAAAACCATGAGGAAGCTTGTTCTCAGGTAAAATTACAAAAATTGTTAATAGCTAAAATAGTCTCATAGAAAAAAAAGTTTAATATCCCTACGAACCAATTGCACATTTTATTACTGTGTACAACGAAATGAACGATGTGGTCAGAAAATTGGACAAACCACCCGTGGCAGCGAACTCGTTGTCGCGAGATTAAAACAATGATAGAATTAGCCGCAGCGCGGGTTCAAGAAGAGAAAACTCTTGTTGTCTTGAGGCCGAGGAAATGGAAATGAAGAGAACCATCCTCGCGAGCAGTGGAGCAGCCGGGGCAAAAAGTTTGTGGGTTCATTGGACGGTCGTAGTCGTTCGTTCCAATTTTTCTCCGAGTGGGAAGAGGAGTCTTAAGAAAAACCCGACGCGAATGGACTTGTTGTCGTTAATTTTTGAGAACGGACTTACCTCTTTCTCCTGCGGGCCGACTGTCCGTGAAATCTACGGCTTCCGTGAGAATCGATTGACATTAATTTCGCGTCCGTTCCCTCTGTAATTGCATCCGCCGACGCTGTTTCTTCCAAGGGGAGGGAGAAGAAGAAGAAGAAGAAGAAGAAGAAGGAGGAGTGGTTCTATATATTTCTACGGTTCAGTCTGATCGCGAAAGATGGCTCGGTCGGGCTCCACCATTTCTCATTGTTACCGGGAAAATGTGAATGCCGGTTGCACGGTTCTGTTCCACGGTTCTTTTGGCCGCGAGGAAAAAATCGAACCCTGAAACAGATCCGCTCGCTGTATCTCTTCTCTTTGTCCGCGGGGGATCAGGCTTCCTTAACCCCTTCAATTAGGACGACTTCCGCGGATGTATTCTCTATTCTAGAAACCTTTCTTTCCTTCACCGGCAAGAAAACCCGACCGTGCTCTCTTTCGTTCGACTTATTTCGACGCGCCTTATTGCGCACGAGAATCAACTGCACAAAGAACCAGGGCCAAATAAGAAACTCTGCTCTCGGTACTGTAATCGCGCGTTCATCACTAGACTGCGGATTTTATGCATTTATGTCAAAAATGGGCACGTACAATTGAAAACAGTGGAGGTATTATAAAGATTTAAGGCCACCAGTGTATTAGTTTCACCTTAATAAGATAGTTAAAAGAAGAATGGAATTTTTATATGGCTCCTGTGTCCTGCAATCAATGCGAACATTTTTTATTTTGCATAAAGATCCGCAGTCTATTCATCACTGTCCAACAGCTGTGTCCCGCACCGACAGTGATCGCGCTGTACAACAAATACAACATGTTAAATAATTTCTTTTATTTGGTTGAACTCGTCTTAATGCCAGCTTTCTAGAACAATATTAAAAATAGAAATAATTGAGACACGCTATCATATTGCTAGTAAAATATACTACAACTTCCTCCTCTTCGGTTTTTTTCTAGTGTTTATTTTTACAAAAAAAAACGCTGGTACAATTTTCTGCATCGATTGCAACAAATGCAGATTATATAACAATAAATTTCTACTCCGAATAGGTGTTCTCTAGTAAATAATTTAAGAATATTTGATTATTTCTAATTAACCTATTGATAATAAAACTTTATTGTTCGTGTACCAATTTCGGAGAGAACTCTATTAACGCGAATATCATTTCATAATTATATACTGTTTTGCAATGAAAGATCACTTTTAAATTAGATGGAATTTAATCATTGCAAATATCGTTTTAATTTTCACGAGGCCGATTCCATTGTGCATTGAACTAAAATAAAGATTAATCAAATTACCGTTTGAACGCTGTATTTCGGGTCAAGTGGATTAAGAACCGTTATGGTCAGACATGTTGATGATAGACCGCGTATGATCGGACAGTGGATTAAGTCTACCCTTGATCGGACGAGTAGATTAAGCCAACACTTGGCGAGACAAGTAGATTAAGGCTGTTCTTGGTTGGACGAATAGATCGAGGCTGTTCTTGGCCGGACAAGTAAATTAAGTCTGCTCTTCGGCGAGCAAGTAGATTAAGGGTGATATGTGGTCGGACAAGTGAACGAGGAGCTGTTTTCGATCATACTAGAGCAATTAGACGGTTAATTAGGCTGGTCCTTAGCTGGACGAATCGATGGAAAATTTATTGGAAAGCACAACTGTGAAGGTGTTATTAACGTTAGGTTTCCGAGATGCGACAAAAGGGTTCAGTAGAGATCCAACCATGAGAAATCATTCAACAAAATTCCTTGGGGTGTTTATTATTTAAAAAAAAACAACGGCTAAAAATTTTGACATACACGTTCTCGTTAGTGAAAGTTATTGAACGAAGAGATACGTTTTCATCCGACTTCAGTTTCTTGTAATCGACTTACAAAACGTTTACTTTGCGCACAGATTCGCAGTACAGCTGTCGACTGACCCATTTCCGTGATCACGTACCCTGCCATCGCGAATTCTCATCTGGATATTGATGACACTATCATGCTGCTTTCATCGGGCTCAAAAAAAAAATTCGAGATCACCGCCACTTTTTTCCCCTGTCCGGCATAGTGCCGCGAAAATGCTCGATTATAACGCCAGGTTGAAATGGTTTTTTCGCTGCTTCGACGCTCGCGGAGCACCCACTTTATTCATGAACAATCTCGCCCGCTTGTCCGAAAAACTCGATCGGCAAGCTAAAATGTTTTGATCGCCGGCAACTTCAGAGGCGTGCCGCGCTCTTAGTCAACTTTTCGAATTTTCACGCTCGAAGCGCCGCGCCGAACCGAAATCAAGCTGTCGACATTCAATAAACTATTTGCTACCAGCGTTAATAATTCCGTGGTGCTTTCATTTTTATTCAACATTCGATGCAATGTTGAATACAATCAGTTCATTCCTGTTAATCTATTATTGAGGATGATCCTCAATATTTGCATAAACATCCGCAGCGTAACAATATATTTTTCTATATGTGAAGCAAAATCTGTCTTCCTCTCCATTTGAATATAAACGGACGAACAGAGTGTATTATTTAAGATTAATTGCACAAATTGATTGTCTCCGCAGTCTTCGCTATTTTTCACAATTTTGCAGCCTTCGACTTATTTGTCGGTAATTGCAAGATTAAATTATAAACGATGGGAGACGTAGCGAGACATTTATTGACACGAATGTCCAACGACCGCCAACGTGAAACGTCCACGCGCGACGTCCAACTTTCGGATAACCCGTACGTCACTGAAATTGTTATCCTCGCGAAAGTGCTGGGCGAAGCACGAAATTCGTGAAAAAATAAAGGAAAATATGTTCTCGTCCGAGGCCTGTCCGCGTTGTAAGCCCGTGAAATATGGATGCACGACAGTGGTCTATTTGCAATGCAATTGTTCTGCTGTCCCTAATTAAGTAAACATCACGCGATTCCTATTCCCGGCCAATCGGGCGTTACCGTCAGGTTAAGGGATAATCCTACAATTAGTCTCTATCGATCGAATGCGGTGAATACTTCCCCGCGCGCTGGTCAATCTGAGAGCTTTGCAGAACATGCCAATTGCTGCTGGCTAATTTCTGCGGGAAAATAATTGTTGTTGCGGCTGCCGTTGCCTGGCTCGATTGTTGCCGGATTTGTTGCAACGAGCATCGTTACATCGGGAAAAATCAGCGAAGTGTCATACGGATTTTAGATTATTTATTCGGATCAGTGGGTGAGTTGCTGAATAAATTAATGGATCTTTGCATTCGAATCCAAATGTAAATAGCATGGTATTTTATAATATTGTGATTGTGGCAAATTTTATGTATTTATAACCAGAAATAGTAGTCGAAACGTAAAACATAAATATCATAGTAATATTGTCAGCTGATTGAAATGATTAGAATTTTTCGGGTTCGCACAAGTGATCTCTTGATTCTTTTGAGGAGTGTATAATAAAGAAATTTAGGATTGTCCTCTGTGTCTATGGGCATTTCTATTCTGCATAAAGAATAGTCTGTCATCTTTAGTCAGAGAATATCAATTACGTGGATTATCTTGGCCGTACAAGCCAAGTAACCTAAACCTGGCAATTCCAAACAAGTTACAGACAGTACACCGAGCTCCCGGAAGTCCTCACCACCAAAATAGTCAACACTCGGCGTTCTTAGGTGCTCGAAACCGCTCGCGAGAGAGCTCCCGCGATATTCCTGCGTTCCGAAAAAGTTCGCGTTTCGATTTTCTTGGCGGTGAATAAAATCCAATAACATAAATTCCGCGCGTTCTACGGACACCTCGGAAACGTTGAAAGGGATCTCGGTTCTAGTCAGCGGGCTTCAGTCTCGTTCTCGAGTGTCTGAACTTGTTTTCTCTGGATCCCTAGCAAAATCCATCCGGTGAGAAGTTTAAAAGGAGTGTGGGGGGGGGGGTATAGAGTCGGCTAAACAGATTCAGTCACAATTCAATAATAGCGGAGGGAGGACAGCGAAGAAACCGTTGGGGACAAGTTTCGCAGCGAGATGGTTGAAAGTGAAATCATCGTTTTCTGATAGATGGACGACGATTCTCTTCGGGCGGTGTCGTTAATTAAGACGCGATAGAAAGATGGAGGCGAGAAAAAAGGAGCCCGGGCTCTCCGGGTGTCCGGAGAATAAGTTACCCAGGTGGTAATTGGTAACCTGGAGCACAGATAGCTCTTCTTTCAGAGCCGACGGCGCGAAAAGTCCCGGAGAAACTCGAACAAAACTGTATCATTCCAGCGAGAGGGCGCATAATGGCCGTTGATTAAATCCGCTTCTGCCGGGACACCCACTCTCGGATTAAAATAGCGTGAAGCTTTTCTTTTTCCCCCACTCTGATCCACGGAAACCCTCTCTCTCTCTCTCATTCTCTGTGCTCGCCGCCGGGTCTCTAGAACTTTTCTACTTCCTCGAGTTTCTCTTCCTGTTCCGTTTCTCCTTGTCCGCACCCTCGGCCCTCTTTCTCTCACCTTGCTTTCACCGAAATCCGAATGCAGTTAGCGTCTTTTATGGATGCACAATCGCGTCTCTCGTCGCTAGGCTCAAGCGGACCGATGTTAGCGCGCGATTCAGCCTGGTGGCGGTTTCCTTTGCAGAACGGATACTCCGATTTTAGGGTTTTTGAGGAGCGGACACTTTGATTTCCGGTGGAGATTAGCCCGAGGTCCTCACTTATATTCAACTTGAAGTGTGGAATTAAATGGGGCAGTGGTTGAAGTAGGGCATGGCTTTGTATGAGTTTCACTCGTGTCGTTAGCTGTAGTAAAATCAATCAGTTCTAGGATCAACGCCTGTTAAAAAATACAATGCAGAAGAGAAAATGATTTATAATTGGACCCAGTTCTCAAAACCATCAAGACCAATAACGTTAAGACTCCAAGGATAAAAAGAAGAAAATGTTCTAGAGACATATTCTTGTATCACGCGTATATTCTCTGGAAGTTTAAATGCAGTCCTGTGTATTAGAGTCCTCTACTCTCTCCACTAATAGAACCGGCCAATGATCAATCTTCCCCGGTAACCGAATTTCAAGCCAAAAATGGCTTCCGTTCTCTGGTCAGCGTATAAAGTAGACTCCGCAAGACAGAATGCACAGGCACACGGAAGATTGAGCGAGGCAAATAGTGGCGTCGAGGTATCGTAGACCACACAGCACGACCATATTCATGTCTTGTTTATTCCACCTTATTTTCACTTTCAATGCGTCTCCATCTTGACTTCGACGTGGCTAGATCGACCAGCCATATCTTATGTAATTTCTTTTCTCCATCTGACTACCTTCACGTAACTCTGTCTATAAACGTGATGCCGATACCGAGTAGTATATTTCTGCACAGGAATCACTGCATCTTCCGAGCCGTAGAATACAGATACACTACTGTACGAAAGAAAGAAGCGCCCAGTATAATTCTAAGATACAATGACGAACAATATCTTTATGTAGAAATTGTACAATGATTGTACAATGTATTTGATTGATTCATTGCATTTAAAGTATTAGATAATCCGTAATAAGTTATCAAAAAAAGGGGGAGGTACAATTTAAAATAGAATGAAGATTAAGAGAATCTAGAAACATGAATCTACTATTTTCAACGTGTTGAAATTATTAAAGAACGAAAGAATTCTTTACGTGGCCCTTCCTTCTTGAAATTAATGCACAAAATTTTGATCTTGCATAAAGATCCGCAGTCTAGTTTTATTGTGGCTTTTATGGCTTTTGAAAATTTTCAATAAATGCTGGGATACAAAATATGGCAGAATTTAGTGCGATTTTAATTTAAACAGATTGCTACCACGGAAAATGAGATTCTAATTTATTCCACTTTCTTAAAATTCGTTTACAAAGATTGAAAATTCCGTGAACATCCGCAGCCTACTAATAACACATAATATTCTCAGAACTGTTCAATTAAACAGCGAAATCCTTTTTCAAAACTTACTTAGCGTGTTTCTGATTTGATATTTCACGCTTTTCTATTAAACATGGCCGGGTGATCCTTTCTTTTGCACAGCAGTGTACGTGGAACATCGAGAGACAGCATAGACTCGTGAAAAATTTTGGGCTGTTCATAAAATATATCTTTTCAGTGTAATATTTCGCCGTAACAGAAGTAATTCGAGGTTGATTCATTAATTTCGCTACAAAGCCAGTGATAGTGGCGGGTACGTTAGCGACGGAAGTAAGTTTGACATTTGTAATTTTGGGTTGCAGTTCCGTAATTACTAGACTGCGGATCTACATGCGAGTTCGCATGTTACAAGCTGATTTACATGCATCTACACCTACGGAAAAGCTGCTGCTGCTTTTTGGCGGAGCTTTCATTAGATTAACATAAAATAAATATCTGGCTCATTCGCTGGGACGAATGTGTGATTACTACAGGATCTTTAAATTCTCTAATAAAAATTTCTTCGCTTCTAGAATGGTTTTAATAAATGGATAATAATGCATCGATATATTTTCAGGTTTTGTACACTACAATGTAGATCTGCATAATCTTGAAACACAAGATTATTATTTTAATATATCGAACGTTTAAAATAGAATGTGCATGATCGATGGCTGTTAGTAGATCACGATAAATCCACGAGTAATTCTCAATTCGATCTTAATACAAGATTGCAATTTTGTTTTGCTGCACACCTCAAATGATTCGTATTAAAAGTGGTCATTCGTCAATCACCGAGTACATCAAAATTCCAGATAAAATTCCTGTTTCATTTTCTCGGAAGAAGAAATATCTGAAGAATGAATTGTTGGTAATCGAGAGAATCATCGAGGGTCACCGCGTGCGATCATTTACAGTCCCTTTTCTTTCGGTTTTTGCGCGCTTCTTTTTTTTTTATCGCAAGCAAAACTTATCGGCGGCCATTATGACCGGCTCGCAGGCAAGAAAGCGTCGCATCCGGACGAAACTTGGACCTCCGGTTGGAGGCCAGCCACGAAACCGACGAAGAACTTAATGAGGTTCGCGCCGACCGGCCAACAAATCAGAAACCTTCCCGCGACGCGAATGGCCCCGAAATGTTTTGTCCATTTCGCGAGAAAGTTTCCGTTTTTGGCGCTCGAGGGGTTGGCTAGACTGGCTGGTTCGGCGTTTGTTGGCGACGCTGCCTTTTCTGAACACTGTCGACCGCTATACCGATCCCCTATTTCACTTTAACGGCCGGTGTCATGTGTGCGCGACTCCTCCCTGGCCAGCAGTTCACTCGAAAACCATAATACTAACTGAATAACAGGAGCACTGTCCTCGAAACCTGTTATTTTTGTAATTGGCGGGGACAGAGCTGCATCGTGTTTGTAGAAATCTTCTTCCGTTATACAGGATCATCCGTTTTTAAACGGCCAAACGTTAACCAGCTGTAGAGGACCCCAAATGGAACAACTTTTACCCATATCACTTTTTTTGTTTCGGCCTCGATTTCCAGATAATTTCAAAAAATCATCATTTTTTGAGTTTACGTAAAATTAAATATCTCAGGACTCCAATGATGAATCTTGATGGTTTTTCCTTTGTTTATACTGAAAACGATCTGAATGCTTAATAAAATGTATACTATTAATATTGTAATTCTAAATTGTTATTCTTTATAATTGGTATCAGCAAGACTGCATCGTGTGTACTGAGGGTTCTTTTGTTAGGGGACATGATCAGAATATCTAATAACATACAATCTTCACAATCACCGTAACCCGAGGTCTGTAAGCTGAATACCAACAGTACCGATTGGAAATTTTCATTTTTCATAATTACCGAAGGAACAAAGCTGCATTGTGTTCGCAGTGAAACAATTTCCGCTTCGGAAGGTAATTAGAGTGTTCAATACGATGACCAACGTTACTGACGCCAATAAAGCACGAATGCAAACGTTATATTCTGTAGTTGATATTATAAAGGTTTCATTAACTTGCGTTCACTTGAATGTATAAAATCACAGATAAGAGTTTTAATCAAATGTCAGTGAGAAATGTCACAGAAACAGAAATTCAGTTGCCTGTGCTTTCAACGAATACATTTTCCAAGCTGATACGTATGTTTCTCTTTGTTCCAAATCTGTGTTGCTTTGTTTAATAGTGTTTGCAGGAGACGCGAAGTCTGCAGTCGAGCTATAATAAATTATGGACAATAAAAGTGATGGCCTTCGGCATTAAGTCGGCTCGGATGCATTGAACTCGAGGCTGAGCTAAGCTTAACCCTAGCATGACCGACAGGGATACAATATCGAATTAGTCAGACGTCAGGAGATACGGCCGTCAGTGGTCAGACATTAGGCGATAAGACCGTCATTGGTCAGACGCATGCAACCTGAGACATTTATCTATGGGATGTTCCCGAACGAAAGGACGTTATCTGATGCGCAATTCGTTGCTCTAATTCTGGCCTAACGGATTCATATTAATTAAACCTCTAAAAAAACATCTAAAATTATTATAATGAACCACAGGCGCTGTTTATCACAAGAATCGATCGAAGAGATTGATACATCATTTAAATTAAGTGCTGAATAAATTTCATTTTCTAATATTCGTAGATCAAAGTACACAATTTTACATAGTCTGCAATTTATGAATTTATTTTTTCTTCGAGTCTCTTTTGTTCAGCGTAATTGCGACTATTACGTAATATTATTCAAGACGGAATCAAAGTGGATAATCACGTACGACCATAACGCGAGAACGACTTCCTGTTTATAGTCGACCGAAACGTGACGAGTCCTTTATAATTGAAAATTCCTTTACCGGCGCGGCGGTATCGAGTGTACAATAAAATGGCTTCGTTTAATTTAGCTACGAGCTCTTTCGACGGTACGCCTGTAAAAGGGAAGAAAGCGTGGCTGGAAATAAGCTCAATTAACAACGAAATAATACCGAATGCTGCAGTTGATCAGGGGCTCTAACAATCGTACCATTCAATGCACACCGTTCCAAAGCAGCTCGAAATTTTCGTAATTAACACATCCACGAGCGTTCAACGGCGATATTACGCTCGGCACAAATAGAATAATTTAAAACAAATATGTCTATCGAAAATTAATCCGTATTGTTACGTAAGATCTGGGTAGCGAAAATTCAATCACGATCCCCTGTGTTACGATGAAATGACTGCGATCGTTTGTAGATTACAATTTCATCGTAATAAAATATTCCTCGACGAATTAACAAAAGCGGATATTACGTACCCTCGATCCATATTAATTCCTCCGTTTTCAAGTCACAATGAACAATCACCGCGGGAATTTTAAATTCAGCGTCTCTTTAATTCGTGCTAGCTTTCTGTATCGAAAAGCGTAGACAATAAGAATGGTTTCCCGCTCGGACACATTTCTATCGCTACGCTATGTTCTATCTGATGGATATCGTTGTTTTAGAATTTTATTCCGACGCTGTATCGATCGTTCGTGCTGAACGTTTCTCGAAATGGAAATTAATTAAAGGGAATATCCCCGTCGAATCGAAATAGCAGTATTTTTCATGCGCCTGTGAAAGCTTCGGAATGGAACTATTGATATAGTTGGAGTACTCAAAAATTTTGCAGATAATTTGCAAGAGAATTTTTTGATGAGAAATAAATTTTACAGATAAATTAATTTCATATATACACGAATGTATGTTCCAGCAGAAAATTCGAGGCGGTTGGAGCGCTTATGAAACTTTCCGAGGGATTTTACAGATACGTCGAGGCTGTAGTTCGCGATTGAGCAACTTTTCGCACGATTCCAGCAATTGCCGCTCGCAATTAGGTTCTCAGCAGGAATCGGTGAGGAAGTATGGAAGGAATTGAACAGAGCAGGGTGAACATTTTTATCGGGAATGCGATTAACATCGAAACAGAGCCCCCTAACCATTACTCAGTGGGGAAAACGGAGGATTCGGGGACGTTTAAAGCGGCTCGTTAAAAGTATCGGCCGCTCTCTCTCTCTCTCTCTCTCTCTCTCTCTCTCTGTACGAGATTAGATCGTTTTATTGGCCGCGAGCGGATTCCTTAAACGGTATCCGCCGGTATCTGAGATATTAAAGATTAAGATGATTTAGCGAAGCCGACGCCCGGCTCGGAATTCCGCGACTGCCGGGGCAATTACGCCGATAAAAATTGTTATCGCCTCGAGATCCGCGGCGAGGCCTTAAAATCCGTTATAATCTTCCGGATGATAAAGTGGACACCCCTGCCGGGCCAGAAGCGACGTAATTGGCCGGCCGAGTTTCGAGGGACGCCTCGCCACCCCCTCCCCCCTTGGAACATGTACCTATAGTAATTTCATTATGGCACCGGCGGATGAAGCATCGCTCGCCCCGAGATAGAAATTTTTGCGAGCAATACTGCATATCGCAACTTTCGCCATTATTTCTGTTATTCATTTTTATTGACCGCCCCAATTTATTGAGCCCTTTTGCGTGGTCAAACTTCAACTCTCAAAAATTCAAATGATCGTTCAAACTTTGTTTTTCATGACTCCTGAATTGCGAAAAATCAACCCCCAGAAATTCCTACAAAATCCAAATAGTTGAATCGATGAAATCGAAATTGGACTTTTGCATTTTGCAAATCCTGATAAAACTTTCAAACCGTATAAACGATTAGTGTTGGGTTTTTCCGAGTTTTCTAATATACAATATTTTCTGTAATTATGTTCTTAACAGCGTTTATTTTGCTAATCCCGGAGGAGGAAGCGTAGAATGTCTGTGGAAAGGCGAAGTACTGGAATAAATTGCAGAAAATTTGTTAGGCAGCTGATTGCTCGGAAAGAGTGAAGGATTATCTCGAATCATAATCACGGCCGTCATCTTCCCGTAAGGGGTGGCACAGGCCAGCAGCGTCAAAGGCAGCTAACATAAGCAAGAAAAGCTACAACGTAGGGCTCAGCTTATGGGCTAACTCTTTAAAGCGAATGATGCCATTTAGAAAGAGGAACGATCCTGGAACCCTAGCTGCGTGTGCATGCTTTTATAAGGGACTCGCAACGGCCGCGTTGTAAAGTCAAGAAAATGCTTAGAGTGCTGCTACTAACAACTCTGTCGCGATTAAAACACAAGTGCTCCAATTTTGAGAGAGGACACTGTTCATGTTTGATGACCAGCCGTTTCGACACTCCGCTGCAAATTCGGCTGGAGTACAAGATCGAGTTAAACGAGAACTTTGTACGCTGCTCTGGGGAAACTATCTTTTTTATCTTGTAGAGAGCATGGGATAGCTTTTTGTCATTTTGGGTAATGCGCTCGCGATAAGGTGGGGCTTGTGATTTTTGCATGAGAGCCTCAATTTTTAATCACGATTTCCTTGCTTTAAGATACAGAGGCAATCTTGTCCTGGTCTCCCGCAAGCTCTATATTTCAAATAAGCATAGGCCATCTTGTGCTAGGCTCTTGGAAGCTCTATATTTTATACATGAAGCGTTCTAGTCGCAAGCGATGTTAGGAACTGTGATTTGAATGCGTAAATAATTTGTTGCAAGAGGAGTGGAAGGTTGACAGATAATAGATTGTTATTTTTTGTTCGCGAGCTTCAGTTTTAATGGCTCGATAAATGGACGTCTCGAAACTTTCAACTTCTCAAGATCAGGAGTTTTAAAAGCTCTGTTAAATCAACAGCTCTGCCGTGTGTATCTTAGCGATTGGACGAATAATTCTTCAGGACATTCCATAATTCAAACACGTGTTCGTTCCTCTTCGGGATACTCTTGAGTAAATGTTAGTTCCAGCTCAAAAGCTATTGTCCCAAAAGCTCTTCCACCCTTTTCAGCGTATGGAAAATCAGTCTTCAAAATTTGTACTCCATCAACTTCATCGAATTAATATTCCAACATTCTGAGCACCTCAAAATCTCCATCCGTCACATCTCAAAAGGCTCCATTCTTCCACTAATTAAATCCCCACTAGCCAACTCCTCATTCTCTCAGCATCCTCACAAAGTCTCCAACAATCTATAGCCCTATCGATCTTCCCTCCGGCAACGCTGATCAAAATTTACGGCACATCTTGGCCAACCCCCATAAATCCCGTTTCAAAAATTCACACCCCCGCGCGAAGTACCCGTGGCGCACACTAACTAGCGTAATCCGTTAGACAATACGTCGAACAACGCTCTCTCACTGCCGCCGCGGACAAAAGCTCGGATCGCACGAAACAAATAAATCGTGCGATGAGAAACGATCAGGGGAGGGCGGGCGGGGAGGGGAAGGGTCTGAGGCGAAATTTATTCACCCCGGGCAATCTTTCCCGAATTAATAGCCATATTCGCGGGTCTCCCTGGTGGCGCGTGATCGAGAGACGAATACATAAATATCGTCGCTCATAGATTTTACGAGTCGGCAAAGCGGCTCCATTATTTCGAGGATTCGGGATTGTATTCAGGGGGCCTGGCTGGCATTGCACGCTCGGGGCTTGTAGCGTGCTCATGGGACGTTCCCCATAGGAATCCACGATTCGTCCAGGTGTTCGTAATGGCGAGAAACAGCACGTCATTTCGAACGAGACCCACTCCCTCGCCGGCTAACATTCCCCGGCTACGAGGTTCATCGTTATCTTCTGAGGTAACAGGTCCCGCAGGGCGGCTCTTTCTCTCTGCCCCCTCTTCACCCTTTGACTTCCCTTCTCTCTCCCTCTCGAACTGTTTCCCTCTCCTTCTGAGCTTTCGTCTTTCGCCAACCAGGTCCGTTCTCCATAATTCTTCGTCTTCTCGTTCTTTTCCATTCGTTACGTCTCGACACCGAGCCCGGGCCGCTTTTTGCCCTCGTACATATATCCTGGCACACTGTTCCAGGATATCGCGTCTAGTACTCGGCCGTGCGCGTAAACGGGAACACCGCGCACGATGATGCGCGCGAGTAATGGCCACTAGGTTACAAGAGAGTTCCATTTGTAGAAAACGAAATTTTGTCCCCGGGAGCTTGTCCCCGCTATTTACGGGCAAGTATCGGGTCATCGGTTGGACGAACGCTTCTGAAAATCGCGCGGGACCGTTGCCATAGAGACTGGCAGTCTCGTAATATTTACAATTATGCTCCGGAGAATTGTGCCGGATATTCCACAGTTCACGCTGCATTTTGCTGGAAACAAGACATTTATTTCGTAACACCCGAGTGCCCTTTCAAGTATACAGGTTCCATTGTAAATCAGAGAACTTTTAGCTTCGATAACTTCGTAACGAATAAGTTTAGGGCATACGCATGTTAGTACTTTTATGTAGAGCACAACAAACTGCATCGATTGGTGCAGTCAAAAATGTAGGTTTCCATTTGAAAAAAAGTGCAGTTGCATTTTTCTGATGCACCGATGCACAAAAGTGCATAAAAGTTGCGTAGTATGCACCGTCTAATGCCATTCAACTATTCCTTATAACATATTCCTCTATTCCCGACCGTTTAGGAGGTACAACCTGTTCCAGTTGCGTGGGACACCCTGTATACCCAAAAGAAATAAATTTGGTAAATAATTCTTCAGGGAAGCATCTTTACAATTTTAACCCTTTGCACTAGGTTGTTCCCTCTGAGGCACCATTAAAAATTGCTGTACCATTATTCAAAATATTATTTACATTATCAAATATATCGGTATATTCTGGATCGGAAGAAATGTTTAATTTTCCAGTTAAAATAGGTCCGAGTGGAAAGGGTTAATAATTGCAAATTAAGAATATTAGAACCCATCATTCTGAACCTAGTGTTAAAATTGAATAGACGTACTCAAATCTGAGACCAGAGACCCGACAAACCAGGATTCCGTCGAGGATAAAAATACTTAAGAAGCATAATTCCAAGGGGACACCAATTTCCCAGCTGGCTGCGAGCCCACCCGTAGTATCGAGAGTCGCCAACAGTTTTCAAGATGATCCACTCGACGATCATCCCCATTTTTAACGAAGCGCTCGGCGCTCGCGCGTTCGTGCGCTGCATAATAGCTGAATGGTGTTCGAAAAACGCTGACAAACCGATAGCCGTGTTAGCTTCTAATTTGCGTCATCGCGACCCCTGTGCTTGCACACTCTCTCGAAACCCCCGCATCCCTTTCTGAAACGCACCCTCTCCTCGTCATACCAACCCCGCACTCTCAATCCCTATCGTACTGTCAGCGTCGCCCATTAATCGGGCTCGTTCGTACGGGAACAACATGCTCGTCCGACCGAGCACACCGATCTTTAAGTGCCTAGGTAGAACCGCGAATCATTCTCCTGTTCGCAGCCTGGGTCGTCTCTGACCCGAACTGCTTTTGCCCGGAAAACATACTCTTGCTAAGAAAGATTGACGTTAGTAATGTCTATTAATACAGAATTATATTCAATAAATTTTATCATTTCGAGCTGCACATAGCTGGTATTCAATCATTTTAACGTGTTCATTTTACGCAGTTATTTATCACATAAGTTAATTAATAATACATTTATTGCAGAATTATATTGAATAAATTTTGTAATTTCCAATCCCATTTATGTGCATTTACAATAAATCGTAACATATCAAAAAGAAGAGAGATCATGCCGAAATATATTTTATGTATTTACGTGAAATTGATTAAAATAATTTGAGCAGCGTGCACCGCAATGAAGATAATTGGACGCTGTTCTGGAAACAAGGAGAATCGTTACAGAATTTTTTGGTGCACGTTGAGGAAACATTAAAAAACTTGCAAGGACTTGGAGGTCGCAGTTATGCAGGCGACGACGTCGGAAATAAGGTTGCAAAATTAGGGTTATGGTAACCGCTGCTTTCCCTGCAAACGATTCGACGCCAGTGTAAACACCGAGCGCTCGGACCTGGCGATTGTTTCCGCGAAAAAAGATTCTTTCGCGAATCGACCATCGTTCCCCGAAGGTTAATTAACTCGCACGCGCGGTATTTGAAGTTCTTTTGTAGTACCGTTGTATTTGCGCCGAAGTCCCGGGGATACGGAAAACATAGTGCAGGAGTTGTTTGAATTTTTAATCGCGGCTCGATTTTCGTTCCCGATTATTGCACAGCCGCGAGCGACTGTGTTTGTTCAATTCGGAAAAATGGCTGAAAGGTTCTGCATGGTATATGAGTATTGGTTAATTCTTTAGAAATTGTGCTGGAATACAATCTGTATTGAAACGCCATTTCGCGAAAGCTGAAAAGCTTGTAATTCTTCGAGGAAGTAGATTTTGCTGAATGATTAACGTTTTCATATGAATTTTGTACTTTCAACGTTCGAGCATTTATTTATTCGTGGTCCATAAGGATTCAGAAACAATGTAACACCTGTGCAACAAAAGCTAGATGTAAAAACGTGTTTGTATCAGAAAAATTAGTATTTGAATTAAATGTGAAAATATCGTGTAAAAGTATTATGAAAAAGTGAAGCGAATTAAATTGAATATTCGTTTTTGATCTTTTTACAGATTTTTGTCTCTCTCTCTCGTCCCAAAAAGGTTCATTTATTCTCTAAAATTGAACAGATTCGCTGACAACGTTCCCTAAAAACATAAATAAATATTCTCCATTATACAGCATAATCACAGCTCATTGCTCATTAAAATTCATGGAAGTTTTTGTTATGAATATGATCATTATTGTAACAACAGATTTTATGAATTTTAATATATTCACGATAACTCTGCTTATCGATCTCCGCGGCTGTCCCTCGGCGCGGCTTATTTGCATTTTTATGCAAACAAGTACGAAAATATTTTTCCCCGGATTTCGTTCGAATTATAAATTTCTGTAAAGTGACCTAATTATACGAAAATCTCTGCGAAATGCCGGACGCGTTTGTTTCCAGTATTTCAGACAACCGAGATATGGGCACAAAAGAGGTGAATGTAGTCTTTTGTGACCGACTGTGTGGCCAGGGACGCGATTGTTACAGTGAGAATGAGGCGATGAAGTGGATTTTTTAGTTCATTGATTGAGGAAAAGTAGCACAAGCGTGGGACGTCGGGAAACTCGTACCACTGTGGGTTTTTCTTTTTTAGAAAAAGCTGAGATAATTAGAGGGAATAACGATGTGTAACCAGTATTTATCAACAGAAAAAATGGCGCACCGTCCAACACGCGATAATTTGCATGGATGTTTGGAGGCATACAGATTTCTCTATTAAAGCTTCACCGTGGCTGCGGTTTTCGCGAATTAAAGAATTTTTTAATTGTACCGCTCTGCGCCCCTCAATTATATTTAAGCACAATACCGCCATGTGGATTTTCATTTGTCCGACGAATAATAGGCTTCGCGCTTTCCCTGAAGAAGATACGAGTTTAAATCACGATTATACACTTTTTAAACGCCGAAGTACTTTCGACTGCTTTTGCCCCGCGGAATATAGTGTTCAAATTCGCGAAATAACACAGGGTGCATAAAAAGTAATGGTCCTCTGTCTTAGGGGTGACTCTACACCACATTTCCGTCATTTTGACGTATAAGTTCATTTCGATCGCTTGTTTATCCTTGTTTGTAACCGATACGATTGTAGTCGATGAAATACTTGTTATTCTATGACTTCCTTTCATTTTGGTTATAACAGATCCCTGGTTTAAATTGAATATTGGGGACTCGCGAGTATTGGACAACAAAAATTCTAATATTCCCTGTGCTCTCATGTTCCACAAATTGGTCCATAAGAATCCACATTTGCATAAACATCTGCAGTCTAATAATCGTTTCTCTGCGGATGTTTATGCGGTCGAAACGTGTCCAAATATGCCAGGAATATGCAGACAATATGCTAAAATTATGCGGAATGCGTATCGCACATGTTTTACACGTTCACGAAATATATCTGTTATTTTATCTTTGTCATTATGACAATGGTATTTCCAAGATTTTCCGCGTTGTAATATTGATTTCAGCAATCTAATTGGTAGAACGATATCGGTCCACGTTGCTCTGTCGGAATATACATTTCAATTTATCCGAATAACGAGAACATTTTCGGTATTTCTTCGCGAACCCAGGGAATTTCGCAAATTTCTATTATTGGTAGGCTTTCTGTTCATAACGCGATTAAATTCCCCTTGTGTTTTCGCATTGATCATTGTAAGTCACTGTGCTGTCCAACATTTCGGTTGTCGTGGAAACTGGGTCGTTGCGAAAATGCTAAAAAGGCGACCGACGAAATAAAAAAACAATAGTATAATTATTCTCATTGGTCGGGGTGTTCAGCCAACGGTTTTCTAGTGTGACAGTAAAAAATTGAGACACGGTTTTGGACAGCGGTGAAAAATGTTGCCAAGAGGATAAATGTACTTTTGAATTTTCAAGAGTGTGTTGTGCATTTTAAAATTATTGCAAGCACAAATTCTCCGATTTTTACATTTTTAAAAAATTGTCTATTGTCCGTCTACCGAACGGTGCCAGACATGGTTTATATATTTATTAATAACTCCCAGAATTGTTTATAAAATGTCTTACAAAAATTTGTGATATTACTTCAAATATGCGTGCATGTGTGTGAAAAATTTCAGCTCACTAGGTTCAGTCCTTTTCTTGTAATTTATTCCTTAATATCAGAGTTGGGCAAAAATCAACTAATAGTCTATTTAGTCTAGAATCGATTAATTCGAATTTATAGAAGTTCTAATAAATATAGAATTACAAAAGTAATGTTAACTTCCATGTACACGGTCACGAGAAGCAAATATTACACATTTTAATCGAGCTGTTACATTTTTCAAGTTGAGAATTCAAGGGTCGCGACATTCTCCAATTTTCCATTCGAGCCCGTGTCGTGTATTTTTGCGAGTGAATTTGATCGAACAAATGTTTGCGCTAAATATTACGATTGAAATGGATATCTGGCGAGGGCTCAACTCATGGACAATTAATCACGGTAAAATAGTATGTCGGTCTGAACGAGTCAACGACAAGGTGTCACTCGAGCGATTTTACCGTGATTTTACTGTGTACTCGAAACGGTACTGGCGTATTATCGGACACTGAACGCGATGACGTATCTTCGACCTGTGTGTTTGGAAATTATGCTTTGTAATGACGCGTGCGTGCACGTCGATAGATCCGGTGCTCCGTGAAATCTGACGCGATCGCGCAACGGATCACTATTGAAACGGATGAAAGAGGTTATGCGAAACTCAAATAGAACGTGGACTGTGAGATACTGTCGCGGTTGGTCGTCTAGACACGATTCTCGAAGACGACTTTTGTCCACGGAGGAATTCTATGAAAAGAATAATTTCTTGCCGGGTCATGTTTCCATGTTTCAGTCAAGGTCGCTCACATTTTTTTATCAATAGAATGTAAATGTTTCGCTGTATTGCATTTTGTAGTAGATGAAACAGTACGTTTGACTACATTTACTCTTAAATAGCCATATCTGAGGGAGGTGTTACACCGTATGAATTCTACAAATTTAGCTTTAGAAAGTACATTTAATTATTTATGGATTGTGACCTCCGAATGGCTTTGAACACCAACAATGGCAATTTTCTCTTAAATCACAATTTCAGAGGAAGTTGTTACACCGCATGAATTCTACAGATTTAGCTTTAGAAAGTACATTTAATTATTTATGGATTGTGACCTCCAGATGACCTGGAACACCAACATAAACAGTTTTATCTCAAGTAACATTTTCAGAAGAAGTTGTTACACCGTATAAATTCTAGTAGTTTAGCTTCAAAAAGTACATTTTACTATGACTGGATTATAATTTTGAACACCAGTAACGCCAATTTTCCCTTAAATCGCAATTTCAGAAGAAGCCGTTACACCGCACAAATTCTAAGAATTTTTTCTTCCGTGTGTTGAATGATACTGCTATTGTATTCGACCAATTTTAAGATTGGAGAATTCCCGGTAAACAATTGCGTTAATATTGTAGTACATGCTGTTTTCCATCAACGAGTAAAACGGTGTAGCAGATACGCATTTGAGAGATATGTATCTTGGTGTGGCAAGGGGTTGATCATTAGCCAATCTGCACGAATTAAGATGGCGTCCGCGGTGCATCCGGGATTCCGCAGCTGCACTCGATATCCGGCGAGCAGACGAGCAGACTCGGGCTGAATAAACGTCGATCGTCGGCGAACGCCCCGCGGTTATTTTTCCAAGTGCTTCCCCGTCGGGTTATTGCGTCACGCGACGTGACATAAACTATGACGCGTCCGTACCGCCGGATCAGAGGAGCTTTTAATATCCGGTCAGGACCGAGGAATAGGCGGAATCAGACCGATGACAGCGCGACCGGCAAACGCCAACATTCCGAAATTGTGGGTAACGGGCCAAGCCTGGGCTCGTCTAACCGGAACTACAAAGTTCGAACCGGTTTTGCCATCGGCGAACGACGTGCTTCGATCGGTGACAAGATGGCGTCACGAAAAATAGAACGATCCGATGACACTCTTTAAAATAACGCTCGGACATTTTATCGAGGCCAAAGTGAGCCCGTGTAGTTGGCGCTCTACCATTGCTGATTTTTAGTTCCGACATTTTATTCCACGCCGGGATTTATGCTGGAAATAATAGTGACTAAGTGGTCCTGCATGGATGTGGTTTAAACATTATCCTGGCTCGCATGACATTTTTTACTTTATTGTTTTAAGGGTCGTGCGGTGTTTATGTAACGCGAGGATTTGTTGTCTCTTGAAATAGGACGGAAATGAATTAGGGAGCTGTGATTGTTGTTTGAGTGTCGCGCATGATGGTGAGTCGAGTTTATTTTAAAGCTTATTCATATAGCTGATGAGATGAACGCTACGTTTACGATTCTACTGGCAGGAGTTCGGATATTCGAGGTGATAAATAATAATCTGAACTGCGTCGTGTTTGGTGCCGTTTCAATCAGAAAAATGTCACGAAAAATGTCTCGGAAATTGATATTGTTTCTCCATAGAACCTTTTAACCCCCCCATTCACCCCTATAGAGTTTTATTTTAATTGTATGTCATGTCGCCATCTTAGATTTAAAAACCCGTTTTCACCCCCTTGGGGGTTGGATTTCGAAATATCCTTTCTTATTCCTTGTATAGATCATAAAGGAAACCTCTGTGCAAAATTTCAGCTTCTAGGTCCAAGGGTTTAGCTTGGGCGTTGATGAGTCAGTGAGTCAGGACTTTCTTTTTCATCCGGAGAGTTCTATGATTTTGAAAGTTTACGTTTTTTGACTAGCCGTGTCCAGACATCGAATGCTGGTGCAAAGTAACGGGTTTCCAGGCGCGTCGCGGCCGCCACCTTAATTCCAGCAGATCGGTCGCGCAAACGGGTAATGATTAAAGACGGATTATTGCGGTTCGATCCCGGCAGAACTTTGTCAGTGTTGGTTAATTAAGAGCAGAAGTTCGGATTAAACGGATTAATGGCGTCGAAGCGAGCCGGATCAGGTAATGGCGGAGCGCAGGTTGATGGCTACAGGTACACTGGATAGCTTTGCTAACCATTCCCTATCGAACTTGGGAATTGTAGCTTCCGGTATAGTGAATGAGTGAATCGAGATTGGAACAGATAGATAGGGGAAGCGTTGATGGAGCAATTATTCTTCGGGAGATTCTATTCCGAAGATTTGCCTTCGAGGACACGTTCGCTCGAGACAATTTTGAACTGTGTCTTTAGGAACTTTTGGATGATAGCAGGAGAAGATTATCTAAGGAGGTATTGTGGGTATTGCGAAGATTCGTTGTTAAAGAGATTGTACTTCAAAAGTAGAAGTTTTTCATGAATTTTTTAATGCACAGTATTTTTGCTTTCAAGTGGTCCTCTCTGTTTTCAATTGATAGTCAACTGAAGGAGAATTTTATACAACATGTTGTACAGCAACATTGTTTAGTAGTAATTTCGAAATTTCGTTTTAAGTTGAGTTTTGTTTGTGGCTGACTGCTGAAGGAGATTTTTTCAAATAATGTACTACACTCTGTTTCCGAGTGGCATTTTGTTCAAACTTTGACGCTTGGTTTAAAATAGCGCGCTGTTGATAAATTCGTTCTCCCGAAATTATTGTGCAATGATACCGGTGTATTAGTGGCCGTATCCGGCGTATTACATCCGGATTTAACTGAGATTTAACAAGCTCAACCCTTCGCGTTGCCATTTATCCAGTGACTCTGCGGAATACGTGAGACTATTCGAATTTATATTCACTGTCAGAGAGAACAAATGTGTACATTGTAATTTGCTGCACCGTAGAAACATGCGTCATGAAACAATCGAGGAAAATAGCGGTGTGCTCTAACCGAAAAGTTTTATGCACGTGGCTGTGTACCTCCGTGTCTTGATCTAGATCAAGCCTGGTGTGTTAGACGCACTAAAACTTAAAATCTCTGGATTCATAAAACAGAGTCGTAAAACAGGTTCAGTCGCGTTACTGACTATTTCAGCTGACCTATTTCAGTCATGATCCAATTCTCCCCCCCCCCAGTCATGTCCTCAATTTAACAAGATTCAAAAAGAAACTCCGTGATTAGGGTACCCGTGCTTTAATGAGGCCTAATTCATAAAAATCAGATTCAATAAGCGATCTATTTTAGACGAAAATTAGAATCAACAAAATTTCACGATCTTGATTTCACAAAATTTATAAAGGAATTCTGCACTGTTATTGTCTCACTATTGGATCTGACAATTCCCCTAAACGTTAGTTGATCATAAACTTAAATATACGTAGCGAGAATGGGACCTAACTCAACGATGAAACATATTCAATGAACTTATAATTACACAAAATGTAACTAAACAGAATTGCAAAATTTACAACCAACTCAGCAGAGTTATAATCTGACTAATCAGCCTAATAGTTCCCCTAGATTTTATGGTGCCCAACACAGTCATAAACTTAAGTACACCCAGCTCCACCTAATTCAATCATGAACCAGATTAGACTTTCGACAAAATCTAGAATTAACAAAATGCAGTACAGACTTAAATTAACCAGAACTTACCTTGTATCTCAGACTTAGCGTGCACCAGCGTTCGGAGTCTCTGCGAGGCTTAATCCGATTAATTACAGTTATTACATCAACATAGATGGTATCTATTTCCGTTGTAAGCAGTAAACTGGATCTCAGACTTCCCTCGAAACATTTGTTACCGAGTAACAATTTTATTACAGTGCCTGCTCTCTTCCGGATTGTAGAAAAATACGTTATCTCTCTGTTCCAGGAAACGAGATACTGTACCGCGATGAGGCCGGAAATCTCGTGATCTACAACGTCACGTCGAAAGAGCCGAGGATAATCCTAAACGCCAGTAACCCGGTAAGCGTAGCCGCTTGTTTTTTCAAACAATTTCTCCGTTTACTCATCCTCTGAAATATGCAACATCCCCAGCACCAATGATTTTATTAAACAAAAATTTAAACGTCGATTCACCTGTTTTCCATTATCAGTGACTTTTACATTCCGTTTGTTTTACAATCGCTTCGTTCGAAAATACAACTTTCGACGTTACCACGAGGCAAAAACAAATATGCACAATTACAAATAAATACGAAAAACGTGTACGCATCGTAAATACATAAACGCAAGACCCATATTACATATTTGCATGTTTATTGTAGCGTTTAAAAATGCAAACGATACACTAAAATATTTATCGAAACAAGTATTCAGATAAATTGCGTGGAACAATTAAATAAAGGAATAATCCGATGGAGTTTCGTCGCTCAGAATTTTTTGTGGACAATCGAAATAGTCCACGAAGTTTTATCTAACTACTTAATGGTGCTTTTGATAATGTTCGTAAAAAAGATATTTTGTTAAAAGAAGTGTTAAAAGATCTATTAAAAAATCCATGGTGTTCCGAAAATTAGCGAGGAATTTCCTGTTAGGTGAATAACGTCAAAGATTATCAATGAGATCGAAGATTGCTGTCATTGGAAGGATCCAATTAATTTTCGTGACCCATGTTCGTTTTGCAGGCGCTTTCATCGAGCTTCGACCATCAAATCTCGGCCGACGGGAAGTATCTTCTGCTGGCCATCGATTACCAGAAGGTAACGTACCATTTACACGTCACAGTTCACGGTTACGATCCCCTAACTTTTGTCATCGGCCCCCGGAATAGTTCCCCGCCCCGCCCCCCCCCCCCATGAACCCCTGCGCCGACGGCACGCAGAAACGAAAATTTCGCTGTCACGTAGCCAGAACGGCGAATAAATTTTCTGCGGACTGCCCATGGAATTATCCCCCGTGATAAATTCCGATCAATAATCGCACCTGCACCCGTCCAACCCCCGCGGGGCTCGTAAAAGGAAGCGGATAACAATCGTAGGTGAAACGTGTGCGAATCCCGCGACATTGCGAACAGTTGTGCAATAATTAACTCGCGGACAAAAAACCATGAACCGGTCCCATTGCTCCGTTAGAGAAGTCCTGCTTTTTGTTTAATTTTTATTCGCGATTTTTACATCGACTTCTCCTTCTGAGGAAATTGAGTTTCGAGCTGTCTGACCGTGGCTGACTGTTTCTACTCGTGGCTGTTCTTCGACTAATTTTTGAGTTCCTAAGACTGTCGATTGAGGATAGTTCATTTCTCATTTTTAGTCACTATCGATTGATCACAACGATGTTCATTTGTAAATATGTTTCTTCTATCGATCGTATTCGCTGATAATAAATTTTTAAATGTTTTCGGCGCAACGGTTCGATCGTTTATTACGAATTATAAATCGTAATTATTTATAATTGGTAATAAACGATCGAACCGTTGCGCCGAAAACATTTAAAGATGTCCATTTATTTACGTTTTTGTCATTTTTTATTGTTTTATAATTGTATTTATTGGATGATAAATGGCTTCGTTCTCGTTCCTGTTTATTTGTGCCTGTATTATAGCACCGCATTCAATTCTTGCAACAAATGTATAGTATCGATATATAATATGTAATATATATAATATGTATAAACTATTAATAGTAATAATAGTATCGCAACGAATCAGTACAATCGACTTTTACAAATAGTCTGTCGAAGACCCCCGAATTCATGAGATAAAATTTCTGCGGTATAACGAAATCCGTAAATAAAGAAACAAAGTCGTGAGAAACAATACTGGTATCATAGAAAACGAGCATCGGGGAAGCACATTAAGCAAGATATACACGTGACATTAATTTTGAAATAGAAATAGTTCCACTCGCAGCAAGAATGGAACGACCATATACTCCGTTTTATATTTAAGTAGAATGGGTCTGCACTGGTCAGGCGCGAACAGTTTTCAGTTGCACGCTCGTTGGAAAAACTTCGAAACCCCCGGTTTTCTCTTGAACGAAACATAAAAAATTCAGTTTCATAATTTCACTTTATTTCTCCGAGCACTGTCGTCCGTTCTCCGCGATCTACCGAGATCTACGAGATCGATGCGAAAGGATGAAAGTATCTTTCTCGGATCTTTCTCGCGCGATTATACCAACGTTGAAAATTATATCGGCGAAGTAAACGTGGCCGCAGCACGAGTGTTCTTCTGTGCGAGTAGATTGTGAGGGCGTATCGAGCGTATCCCGTTGGCCTAGTTCGCCGATACCGAGAAAAAGCGGTAGAAATCGAGGGGTTCAAATTTTTCGAACGACTCGCTGCCAGTCGAGCGGCTCCACATATATTTTCAGAAGCTGGAATTTGCTGCGGGAATATCTTCCCGAGAGGGTTCGTAACGCACGGCGCAGCGCGGCGCCGCGTGGCGACAAAGCAATCATGATGAATCTGTGTCGCTACGCTTCGCGCTATCTGCTCGTCAGAATTTTTATTGCGATAACGTTCTCCGTCTTCCCGAGCAATTATTTCGATTCGAATTGCACTGTGGAATTATCAGGTCACCATTCGAACCTCACTGTTTGAGCCTTTCAATTTGTATTCTGAGTATTGGGAAAGCCAGGGATCGATCATGACAGATACAGACAGTTTTAAGCCTGTTACAAGTTTAGTCTCAGAACACTAATGACTAGACAGCGGATTTTATGCATTTATAACAAAAAGGGGTGCGTACAATTTAAAACAGTGGACATATTTAAAAGATTTAACGCCACCAGTGTATTAGATTCACCTTGATAAGAGAATTAAAAGAAGAAATAAATTTTTATTTGACTCCCGTGTCTCTCTTGCAATCAATGCAAACATTTTTTATTTTGCATAAAGATCCGCAGTCTACTGATGACCTAATTGTCGAGCCTCTTTGATGCTTTCTAGGAGAAGTCCAAGTTTTAGAGACAATGTCGCAGTGTGAGATTTTGAGCACCGTCTATGGGTTATCTCGTGTACGAACACCTCGAAATAATAGCTTTCGAGCCTTTCAATTTGTATGCTGAAAATTGGGAAAGCCAGGGATCGATCGTGACAGATACAGTCACTTTTGAGCCTGAAAATTCTTTGATCCCGAAACGTTTGAGTCTCGAGTCCATATTCGTTAGCCATTTAGATAAAACATTTTTCGGCTTTATGTGGCCTCTCTATTTTCGAGCCCCAGCAGATATTACGTCCCCATTTAAATCCCACATTTTTCGTAATTCGGAGACGCAGTGAATCGGAGCTGTCCGAGTCTTTGCGGAACGTTTTCCTTTGATCTGGAGTTTCGCGTGGCACGGGCAGCAACGTTGTCCAGCTCTCGCATGGCAACGTTTCCCGGCCGAATAATAAAGGTATTTGTCAAGAGCAGAGGCTTCCTGTCCAGCGAATCCATTAACACTTGCTTGGGACAGTCAGGCATCTCTAATCGGGTCATACGCACGATATTCTTGGAACACGTGTTCCACCCTAATTCCAGCTGCAGAATCCTAAACAACGGAGTGCGTGGAGCAGGAGATACACGTTAAATACCATATAATACCTGACATGCATGGCGTCTGCGTGCAGGTCGAAGCTGCTGCCGCTTGGACTGACTGCCTCAGCTTCCAAACGGCTCCTCGCCATTCAGCACCACGCATAATCGACCAACGGGCTGGCGGGGGGGGGGGGGGCTACCACCAAGCATGCTGCTCGCCCCAATTGCATATATTATGGTCACTGTGTATCTCGGATCTCTTCTACGCTGCTCGGGCTCGAGTCTAACAATTCGTCTCCACCTCTTATCTGCGAACCACAGCGTCTGCTACCCACCTCTCGATCGGTAGCTCGGTTTCCTCTATTCAATTTTCTTTCCGGAATTCCGGCGGCATTGACCCTCGACCAGCTGACGCTGGATCGCTTCTATTCCCTCGCACATAATCTACGGGAAGCTTTCCCATGTTTTCTGGAAACCGGGCTCTCGTTGCCTCGTAGCTTTACCGGTCTCGTTGCGTTCCCGAGCTTTTTCTGTGCTTTTGTCATGGAGAACGCTGCCTGAATCCTATTTCTATCATTTTCTGGCACGCTGTCGGTAAGATAAAAATATTACGTCTTGTCGGATTGGAGGTGTTTTGGAGCATGCTATTTTATTTGATTTTATTTCAGCAATACCTTTCTGCGATTTTAGAGGCTTTTTCGTAAACGTTGGTTATTTCGAAAATTACTGTTGTTCTCAGAAGAATAGTACACATGTGTGAAATTTTTTAAATGTTGTTCACAGTGTCTGAAAACGTTGTTCTAACAGCCTGAAGTAAAACTGATGTGTAGCCGGTCTTCGCAGATTTATTTTTCTATTTTCTATTTTATTTCACCCCTCTATTCCAGTCTCTTTTATTTATTCGCCCTGGCAGGACTACGTTGACATTCAATTCGGAACACTGCCGGCTTCCGAGTGTTTACTTACAGAACACCCTGTACGTAGCCCCGTGAGCCAACATCTCGCGTGTTTAGACCAGCCGTGTTCCATCTCCGTGTGTAATACAGCATTCACTGTAGCCGCGTTTCGTATTCAAATTCGGAATCCAATAGGTTTATTTTAGAATCTCGTTGCGCTTGTTCCATCCCCTTCCTACCGCGATCCCAACCCTCGCCCACACCCACGGCCCCGGTTGGTTCCTCCTCGTTTTGTCGTCAGCCGCGGATTCTCTGTCAGCGCCCCTTCGTCCACCGTTCTTCTTTTCCTGTTTGTCTGGAATCCACTGGCGCTCGGTTTTCCTACTTTGCGCTCTGGCTACGTTTTTGCGACCGGTGCTCTAGATTTGGCGACTTGTAAAACTCGCCACCTCGAGGATACGGCTCCGACGGGAAACAATTAATTCGGTCCTGATAAATTGGCAGAATAATGCTCCTTCAACTGGAATTAGTTCATTTTGATCTTCCTAGGCTAACTGGCGTTGCTGCTCAGCACTGTTTAATATTTCTTTCTAGGTTAACTGAAATTGCTACCTCATACCGTTTCAAATTACTCACAGATTCACCGAGGGCTGTCTAGACTTAGTTAGGCCTCTCTTCAGGGCCAGTCAGCCCTGCTTAGGGTCATTTAAGTTGCTCTGGACTTGCTCAGGATTATTTAGTCCTGATCAGAAACATTTAGGTCCACTTTGGCCCACTTAGAATTCCTTCAAACCCACTTGAACTCATTTAGGACCGCATAGTACCATTCAGCATCACTTCAGACACTCTAGACCTATCTAGAGTTACATAGGCCTGATTAGAAACACTTGGGTCCACTTTGGCTGACATAGAAATCCTTAAAATCTTGTTAGACACGTCCAGGACCACATAGTGCCACACAGGAGGCTTTAAGCTCCTTTAGGCTTGTTTAGGATCGTATAGACTTGATTTAAACCATTTATAGTGCCCTGGAACTCTTTTAAATCTTCTTAGACACGTTCAGAACCACGTAGTGCAATTCGGGATCATTTAAGCTCCCTTAAACCTGCTCACGTCCACTTACAAGTATTCTAGGCTACTCAGAGCTACGGCACGCTAGACTATTCACGCTACGATCGTCTTGTCAGCTCCAAGGGACAGGATTTTCGAAAGAAAACAAATATGTTAAGTCGACGACTCAACGTTCTCTGGTCTCGGTCCCTCCACTTACCGGGAGCACCCTTGTGTTCAGCCGGAATGCACGCGACTTAGAAAACCTCTGACCTCGGCTCTCGGTTCGTTGAACAAGTTGGACCCACCCTTTTCGGGAAACCGCTCACTTGGCCGACCCTCCAGGCTTCCGTGTAATCTGGAGTGTCGCTACCAACGGAGGTCGTATGGAGGCGGAGCTGCCAACATAAGCTGGATCCTCCAGCTGGACGGTCCTTTTGACGATTATTAGTTTGCGACAGCAGACCTCCGATTCACCTGCCCTATCAAAGCTGGTGCGTTCCGGAAGAATGACACTGGAATTGACAATGACTGCCGCTGTGAGCTGACCACCTGGTCGTGAATACCTATGAACCAGTTAGGTCAACCCTAAAACCTTTCGAGAGATTGTCAATCTTCCTTGATTTGTCAATTCAGTGACTTGCAAGTATTTTTTTGATTTCTTGTGGCCCAAGAAAGGTTTAATAATCCTCAGAGATAATAGAAATGAAATTTCCTTCCATAGGAAATTTGTTTTAATGTTGTCGAAGATTATCGAACTAGTTATGTTAATTTTTGGGTCCAGACTGCATCGGAGCATGGGTTTTGAATTTTTCAGTCACTCAGTGTAAAAGATAACTCTTCGATTCTTCTCAATTTCGAAGAAGTTAGGAAAGATGTAGTTATAACCTCGAGTTTAAGGACCACTTCTACCCCCTCAATATACCAATAAAAAGAAGTTCCGAGATACTATGAAAAATATAGCTCCAACCCCCATCTTCAGGGATCATTTTCACACCTTCGAAGTATACGATTGTCTATAAAAGATACGTTACTCGAGACTCCATAAAGAAAATTTCCGAGACATTAGGAAAGAACGTACCTCTAAGCCCAACTTCAAACATAATTTTTTATCCCTTCACCAAGCCAATAAAAAAAAGTATCCGGAACGTTACGAAAAATACAGTCTCACTCAACGTTCATAAACACCCCATAAAAATGTATATCTGTCCCTAAAAAAATCTTGCTCTATCAAACATCACTCTCTGAACTACCAAGTCAAAATGACTTGAAATTATAAAAAGCTTTCGCGTGAAATTTTGCTAATAAACTTCCTCGCTTAATAATAAATCCGATCTCGACGTCGCTACAAGGTGGTACATGTCAATCTCATTCAGTGCTCGGCAGTTCTGTCATCAAACGTAATCAAATTCCACAAATCGAGACCTCTAACTCGCTACGAGCACGATCAAGCTAGCTCTCACGCTCGTCACACCCCCATAAACACTTCGCTAGTCGACACGATTCCGACAGCAGTCGCCGTAATGATTAGAAAACAGCCATAATTCCGGTCTAGCAAAGTGATCGTGAAAATCTCGCCGTCGTCGCTGCCGAATTTAGAGGATCTACGAGGATCTACGGGTCGTTGGAAATTCGTGGGATCGTAAAAGACGAGTGAAATCGCTCCTCCGACAACGGGGATCGTTTCACCCTGGGGGCGATTGCCGGTCATCATTTGCCGACCGATTTTTGCGTGGCCGTCGCGATGACTAGTCGCGTCGAACGGCGCCGGCAGTTTTATCGGCGTCGAGCGAGGTGAATAAATAACGTCGGCGATCGGCGCCGCGACGCTGATGACGACCGCCGGCATTAAATCTTCATGGTCCACGCTCGAAAACCCGGGGACACGGTGTTTTATCGCCAGCCCGACACTCGCGTCAACTGCCTTGTACTCCGGCTAGATGGGGATCTTTAGAAAGGCTCGCGATGCTATGTGCCGTCCTCTAGCTCTCGAGATGTTATCAACATCGTTGATCGCAACCAACGCCGACAACACGCGGCGAGCAACCCTTCCGACCAGCAAGACTGTGTTTCTACGGCTATTAAGTCGTACACGATAACAGCGCTGAGCTGATGAAGCCGTGATCGATGTCCTCAGTGGTAGGCTACGCAGCCTGGACTTCTTGTTCCCTCATCAACGCTAATAACGAGTGTTGATACATGTTACTGTGAGGACTGTCTCTTTGCGAACCCATCTAAAAGACGGAATTCATTTTTGCTTTTGCTTTGAATGGCCCAAAGTGACAGTGCTGATGAATGTCTGAGTGCTAGGCTACCTTGACAACTTGCCAAAAAATTTCTTCTGTTCTGCTTAATAAAAAATTATGCAGAAATTCTTGAACGTTCTACTCAATGACGCGCACGACTGTGAACCGTTGCCGAATTTTTGATTTGCAAGTTAGACTTCAACATATTTTCTTTTTGTTATTTTTAACGATTATGAAGTTGATAAATTTTGAAATGTTTTCGGCGCAACTAATTATACAGCAACTTTGCTAATTGTCAAACAAATATATTCGTAAGTATATTCGTAAGAGTGCCTCCATAATGGGACCACCTCGTTAAAATGTCAAATCCTGGTTTTGTAAGTTGTACAATTTTGTTGAATGAATCCTAGACACGAAAAATGTTGTTCGACAACGGTAGAACAAAGACAACATTGCTGCCGCTCTGAAGAGTTTGATTTCAGTAGGAGCGCTGCCTGAGAGTGGTGTTTGGCGTGTTTAAAGAGGACACAGCGTTCGACTATCGGGAATTTTTCATTCCTGCGGTATCGACAGTGTTTTTGTTGTAAATAGACTAACAGCTGTTGTCACCGCGTGAAAGCTTACAGAGAGAGACCCATATCGGCCGGTATCTCGCTGGGTTTTTATCTTTCGCATTCGCGCCGGTTTGATCGGCGTCGCGTCGGGATGAATATTTTAAACGCGGCGGCGCCATTTATTCGACAAAAAGCGCGTGTGATGTATTCTTTAAATATTATGGAACCACGGGCCGATAACCACCTCCGGCTGCATCGTCGCGATATTTTGACGTTTATCGCCGATTTTGTAGAAACTAACAGCCCGTCAATCGGAACAAACTATTACCCGACTAAAAATCATAAATCACTCTTGCCGAGTATCGAATTCCTCGGTCACGGGGGAATGATAACCGGGAAGTCTGCTGAGCTGTTCGAAAATTTGATCGGTCTTTTCACCGAAAAATTTCCATTCGCCTGCAACATTTTATGGAATTAATTCTTGGAAAATTCGGCGCGCTCGGACCGCTACAATATTCGTTGTCCATATTGGAACACGCGCTCCGAGTGGAAAGCATAAACAGGAGACGATAACGATTTACTATCCTGCGAACAACATTTTTACACAGCCATAAATCTACTCGTGCGTTTTTGTGGCCCTATGAATTATGCATAAAACTCAACGTTGTACGTTGTGCTACGACGCCGCTGGCATTAACGCAAAAGTAAATTACAGTCCGTAGTCATTTTTACACAAACTGTAAAAAGTCGCTCGTAATCAAACCGCGGCCGTAATTAATCTCGAAGCTGTGTTTCGAAGTTAGGAAAATCGTGTCGGGAGTCTTTAACACGTTTTCTCGCAACGTCATGTGCGTAGTTTGCATACAGAAAGTCAACTCCCGGAGAATTAATGACCCTTATTTGTTGCATTTTTTGAATATTTCATAAGGAGAACGCGCGAAGCCAAAAGAGTGTTTGTTATTCTCGCGTCCACACGAGTTCCACGAATCCCGAGCATTTTATTCGACAAAACAAAGGGCCGCAAAGTTAAAATTCATCGCGGCCGCGGCTACTCTTTCAACCTTCCAGCACCTTGTAAATCTCAAGCAAGTTCTACACTCTCTGCAACGCCAACTAAAATCCTTAAATTTTATGAATGCGACAAGATAATTCAAAAATGTTCAAGTCTCTTGAAACACCATACTGTGTTTCTGCATGGAAAAACTCAGATGTCCGAACAATGGGAGCGCTAACGACGACAAACAAAAAAGATTGTATCACTCCATCTGTATCATATTATCCCGGGTTGGCTGGGTGCCGTGAACACCGAAACACGATCGCGAATTCATTTCACCGGAAACACGATACAAAGTTCCGCGGAACGTTAGGTCTCACCTACGCGACTCGTCCGCGGCAGCCTCCATTATTTAGTCCCGTTGCGACGTGACTGTAAAGCATTTACCTGGCGCGCACTCGGTGGCAGCGTCGTCGGAAAGAGGCAGAGAATGATTGTCGACGCGCGAAAGTATAACAAGTCCGACGTTAACGAGCAGAGATCGCGACGCGGCCGATTTTCCACGCTGGGTGTGCTCAGCTTTTTCCCCGGTATGTTCTCCCTATGCTACTTCCTTCGCGCGCCCATTCATTCGCCCGGTCGTTCACCCGAATCCCCCTTCTGTTTATTTAATCTCTCTAAATTTTATTCGCCTATGTTCATTCATACTTATACTTGATTGGTTACTCGCATCTCTGTTCCATCGGTCGTTGATTTACTCAATCTTTCATCTACTCACTCACTGGTTCGTTCATCCAGTGACTCGCGTACTCAGTGTTTCACTCACCGTCTCGATTAAATACTCTCTCATCTCTCTCGAGATTACTCATACCGACGACTACTCATAACCTCAACTTCACATACCCCCGACTGCTCATATCCCCGACTACTCGTATCCCTAACTACTCATTTCCCCCAATTCTCACCCCCAATTTACATACCTCCCACTAGTCATTCCCCCGAATTTTCATACCCCCTACTACTCATACCTCCAACTACTCATTTCCTCCAATTCTAAAACCCCCAACTACTCATACCCCCAATTACTCACACCCCCAAGTCCCATACCCCAACTCCTCAAGCTTCCAACTAGTGTCCCCGACTACTCACTCTCTCGTCCCAGCCACTCACTGACTCACTCTCCCACATTACTCCAACAACACCCATCACTACTCCATTGACCTCCTCTCTTTCACTGTTCCGTTCACTCATTTCCCCGCACTGCCGCAGACAGCCCTCACTCGCGGCACTTCATTAAAGTCAGCAGAGCGGCGGACGTTCGTCGGAAGATAAAACTCGAGGGAAAGAGTATACGGATGGTAACGTACACATTATACGAGGCATGACACGGTGCCGGCGTAAGCGGGTCGCGTACTCTAATGGTGCGCGGGAACCGGCAGCTCATAACACAGCAGCGAAACCCTTTCGCACGGTTTTCCACGGTTTTGCACGGTCTCCTTTCTGGCCCATCGCCGACCATCCGCCACGCTTCTCGCGATGGAAAATTCCAATAATCAGCAAATTCTGAACTACCCGCACGCGTGTACACACGTGCGCGACCGGAAATTCGTTAGACGGCTATTGTCGCGTTTAGCCGGCCGCCAATTAGTATTATTCCTCGTTGGCTCGTACCCACGCCATGGCAACCCGTTATATTTATTTTATCGGTGTTCGAGCGACGCTTCCGTTCGGATTCCCCTGATTACTCGGTGACTTCTTGTTTGTCGGCCGCTGATCGGTTCATTTGCATTTAGCTTCACCCTTTTACATCCACCCATACAATCGTGCACTTCGCTGTCGCCCGATGCACGGCGGTTGCGTTCGACTCGCTTCCGTTGCGACGATTCGGCAGACGTTTTTTGCGCGACGTATTATGCTCTCCTTTTTAAAGAAATAGGGAATGCTCGATGACGAATATCATCAGTTGGTGGACTCGGATTATGAAAAGCTCTTCGGGTATACATCAGCTCTTGTGGAATTGGTAAGAACTACGTACTTTTTTAATTGCGACAGGTTGAGATTAAACGGTGGAACAGCTTTTTAAAGGTTCATCCCTTAAAAAGGAAATCCTTTGGTTGCAAAGGATAAGGAACATACTTTTAGGACAGGCTATTGAAAGGGATCAAGTGAAATGAAAAAGTTCTTCGTACGTTACTTTAATCCTGAAAGGGTGTTCCTCGAAAAATTCTCGAAGTCAACGTAAAAATAATATTACGTTTTACAACGTTTGTGCACGTTATGCAATTCATGAAAATCCACGATCTACTTCTATGTTTGTGAGATCAATTGCGTAATTCGGAAGATCAACGACGAGATCATAAATTATAGTGAAAGCACTGCTTCAACAGGCTGAGTGTCGACACTTAATCTCTCACGTTTCTCCAGGATTATTCTTTCCGCAGTTCATTTTCGCGCGGACTCTCGCTGAGGGGTGAATTGATCCGACAAATAGAGACGTCCTAATTATTGTTACAACTTCTTCGGCTCCCGAGCTTTATTACCGCCGCGAGTATGATCTGATTTATAGTCTTGATCATCGGCCGAGCTTCCCTTTACTTATTTCATCCGGAGTAACCCGCGAGCAATAATAACATTTGTCATTAATTACACGCGTTAATTACTGCGCGGTACGGCATTAATCATAATGATTAATTGCGCGGTGGCGATGCCGAGCCCGCCACCGTCAGACAAACGCCACGCTCCATTTTCCTATTAACGAAAAACTGAACCCGGGGTTAGAAAGGTTATGGAATCCCTGCCCCTCAACTATCCAGAGGAAACTGGGATTTCTGCACAACGTGAAATCCATAAATGTCATAAATGAACATCCTGTAACCGGCATCTTCGAATTCTGCTGTTCAATGCACCAGTAAACTGTGGAATAGTGTATTTATTAAAAAGTGTTTATATTCATGCCCAACCTCTTCGTAATTTGGATTAAGATATGCAAGTGAATTTTTAATCTTTGCAATCCACTAAGTATGTGTAATAATTTTATTTTTATTTGTATTGGACCAGAGTGTATCCTCATAAATTGATAATCATGTCTGATATTGCCGATATTGATTGAAAGGTGCACTTTTAATGTACGATAGAATCGGGAGAAAAAATCAGAGAATAATTTCTGAGAAGGCATTGTGTAGGGGAGACGTTCTTTTGTAAGATCACATTGACACGATTCTGGAAAAAATTTTCTAACAGAGCTTTTTAATAAATTATGGTATATTATCTTGCATCGATCTTTATGAGTTATCTCAATTCATCGATATTAATATATAGACTGCGGATTTTATGCACTTATGACAAAAATGAGGAGGTGTAATTTAAAATAGCAAAAATATTAGGAAAATTTAGACACACATACCATTATATTATTTTCAACCGAGTAAACATGATAGGGAAGAAAATAAATTTCTATTTCACTCCAGTTTGTTGCAATTCAGGTAAGAAATTTTTATTTTGCATAAATTTCCGCAGTCTATTAATATATTAATACTGAAATCAACTATTTAGATTACAGTGTAAGGTGTAGACTTCATCAAGTACCTACAATTGTCATTTAAATTCGCGTTTAACTTACAAATTGTGTTATTCAACACTTAAAAGGAAATAATAGAAAAATAATAAAAAGGTTTATCAATATCGACATCAACTACATTAGACCGTAAGGTGTAGACTCTATTATGAAGACTTGAAAAACGTCACTGATCGTTCCCATGAATAAAACAGACTAAACTGCCGTTCAACTTACAAATGGCGCCATTCAACACATAAACAGAAATAATAGAAAAATAATGAAAATTGAGAGGATCCCCCGAGCCGCATAATTACCTTCCGCCAGTCCCTGTCTTTCGTCGCAACTTGACGAAAGAAAATCCTGAAGGGACCAGTGCGGAAATCGACAGGCAATAATTTATGTATAGAGTTGGCAGTCGTCGATTCGCCGCACACAGTCGGTTCCTAAATGACGATTCCCGGGCGGATGGTGGGTGGATCGAGGCACTCGAAGGCTATAGGAAAAAGTCACTTTCCCAGTCGGTCTGGCTCATGCATAGAAAGCGAAGTCGTTTGTTCATCGGGCGCATTAGCATCCGGCCAGCTGAGAACCGTTGCTTGCGAGGATCCTAGTCCCGTTTCCGAGGCGTTTCAACGCCAGCTGCTTGCTATTGGAAACCAACGGGGGACGATGGCCGCCGGTTCTCAGGATCATGCGGTAATATCGTAAATACAGCCCTTAAAATTCCTTTAACTAATACCGCTGCCGCAACTGCGGGCCCCACGGTCGCCGCTTCTTTTAATTTTCACGGCGGTTGGCCGGCCCGCAGCATCCGGGGGGGACGGGAACACGCGAAAAGTTCGTCGACGCCGGTCGCTATCGTAAATACGGAAGTTTAAAACGCCTGGAAATTATTCGCGCACCCGACCAGACCCGGGAAATAAAAGGGAATATCGGGCACGGGCCTGGAGTTGAAGAGGCAAGCTGGCGAATGCTGGCGCAAAGAGCCAGTCTCCGAGTATGCTCTCTGTTAGAGAAATGAAGGGACTTTTCAAGCAGGACGATGCACGGTGTCACTCATTTTTCGTGGCCAGAATCGAATTATTAAAGTTTCATATTTGGGAAAAATAGTTTGTACACGCCATTTGATCTTTGCTGTTCAACATCGAAAATATTAGCCATTTCATAAATTATTTAGCCCATTTGCCAATGTCGGAATGTTTACAACAATTCAGAAGTGTTAGACATGAGACTAGTTTCAGATGAAAGCGTAGACACTTATAAAGAGCAACAGGAATTTTGAAAACTAGATGTCCGAAGTACTAAGGGTGTGTTTCTGAAATTTTCAGTTAGCAACTGGGCGTTTGTTGGCTAATTTACTAAATAAACTATTTCAGTAACTTCATTTGGCGAAGAGTGATGAATTTGACATAACCTAATTGACCCATATACCACGCTATTACAGATTTATGCCTCGAATGTTTTGCTTCTGCATTAAAGTTTCAGTGCGACATCCATATTCGAGTCCAATCTGTAACAATTAAATTAATTCTCATCCCATGAATCGAACTCATCGGAAATTGAATAACCTATCTAATAATTTAAATAAACCAATTCGTCTCCTGAATTAGTCACGATCACGGCGAAAATAGAATCATCGGGAATGACAATAGTCGACAGATCGTCAGCAATTCTCGAAAATCGCATTTTCAATATCCGGTCGTGGAACAAAGCAACTGTTCGGCGTCGAGGCTTTGGGATTAGGGTGCTAAAAACTGTCGCCATTAGTTTGCCAGGCGCGAAGCCGGCTCATTAATTAATCATTGTTGTCGCGGTTGAACGTCGGGTGAATGCCGCGCCGGAGATTGAAACCGCGCGCGCACGCGCGCAACAACAATGAACCGTAGGAAACGGATGACCGATCAATTACCACGATGAGCCTTTGATGGCGATCGACAAAGAACATCGGACTCTGCCGCCGGCTTGCCGCAAGAACCCTTCGACGGAATTTCGGGCATCGCGACGCCAAGTACCGCGCCCCATTAAGAGGATAACCACTGATGAGAGCTGCTAAATATATAGGAAGAAGCCCGACGTGAGCTACTCAAAATTAAGGGGGCAATCTGATGTATGCTTCTAAAAATTCGGGGAGAGACAGTTTCTTAAAATTGAGGTGACAGCAACTGCTAAAAATTAAGGAGGCAACTGATAGAAATAAAGGGGATGAATTGTGAGTTATTGCAAATTAAGGGGGGCAACAACTGGAAATAATAAAGGGGGAGAGTTAAAAATTAAGGGGGCAACAACAAATAAAAATTAAGAGGGCAAGAATAACTAAAAATTGAGGAAGGTACGGGATGTGAACCAAATCCAAAATGGACGGGTCTTTAAGAAATTATTGTAAGCATTAGGTAGGACCAATCCTTTTGAAATTTTATAACTATTTTGCTACACTATTAACATATCTAAAAATAATGTTTCCACTCAATATTTTCCAAAGAAGGCACGCTGCATTTAATGGATCATTTGAAGCAAGCATCGGAAGAAATGCAATAAATAATGAAAATTACATCGAGGCAGCTAGAGTACATCCCGCAAAATCGTTACGGCAGTGAGCACGTTGAAATGTCAACTAGATCGAGGGAGCCTGGGATTGTATTGTATCGATTCCCTTTGGCCGATCTCGAATTCGTCGCTCGTCCGTCGGAGACCAATAAGCGCGGCGCCCACCCCCGCAAACGATTGAAACCGCCGCGCCGGTCTCTATGCTTTCTTTCTCTGTCCCCCACACCCCTTTTATCTTTCTCCGATCCGCTCGGACTGATATTGGAATTATTTGATCCTGGTTATTTATGATTCACTGCTTTTCTCTCGTCCACGAGAGCGCGCAAACGCTGCGAGAGGCCGATTTTCAATAATCGGTCGGCTGGTGAATTATGCATGGAGCCAATGAGATCTCGCATAATTTCAGCCGTGCTCCGACTCGTGAGACCGATCTCGCGACCAGAACATCCTCACCGTGAGACACGGTTAGGCGGTTTTCTGTTTACGCTGGTCGTTCGCGAAAGAGGCGATTCGCTACATTATTCCGAGCAGCGTGCCGGATCCGCGACGAGAAATATTGATATCCCAGTCCCAGCTGGGGAGATTATATTCGATCGAGGATGAGACGTGCTCCGTAGATTCGTGCCGGGTCGGGTCCGTTGCGAAATGCGATATGGGTATTCAGGATCCTAGCAGGTACCTATCCTGTAAGCAAGTCGGGTACTGGTGTGAAGAGAATTGTTAATTATTGTGCGATTGAAATGGGACTGTGGGCGAGATCGTGGCGACGGCTGTGAGTGAGTGATGAAAAAGGAGAGGAGCAATTGATCCTGGGTTTTTTGGAATTTCTGGGGTTGAATGCAACAAATGTAAGACGATCAGCCTTCTTCTTTTCAGAATTTCCAGGCTTCTTTCGAAAACAAGAGATATTTGAGAACAGGACACACAAGATACACCCACGAATTCCTGATAACTAAAGAAACCAACCGAAGTGCCCAACGTGCACCGTGATCAACAGTATTCAACATATTCTACTCGAATGTCCCAGATTCTCTGCACAAAGATCCAGACTTTCCATCGAAAATGACCTCATGACAAATCTAAGCGAGGATAACATTGTAAACGTACTCCTTTTTTTTAAAACCATAGATTTATAGAAACTGTTATAAATTTTGCTGTCCCCCATCAATGTACACAATAACTGTAACTATCTCCACAAGTAAAATGTAAGACACATCTGATTGTAAACCATGTGGTCGCTAATGACCTAGCTGTTAATGCGACCACATTACAATAAACCATGAAATACATAAATAAATAAATAAAAGAGATATTTGAGTTTGGGAAAGGAATGTAGTTAATTATTCAGTGGTCGAAATAGACTTACAGCAAAGCTGATAGTAATAGCTGCCAGTGAGTGGAGGGAGTGATTTACCTAGGACCCTAACCTTTAGAGGTCTCGAATTCAGAGAGTTGTGGTAGTGCCTGGTCTGTGGGGAGAATTGTTAACTGATAAGCAATCGAAATAAAGTAAAGGAAATGGGAAGAGAGAGCCTAGAGCCTAGACATTGGGAGTCTCTAGGATTAGGAGTGATGGTAGTGTCCAGTGACTGATCACTTGGCAGACCACCAAGGAAAATAGTCATTAATTATTAAGTGATCGAAATAGACTAGTCCCAAAGCTGATAGTTGCTTCTGTAAATGAGTGAAGAAGAGAAATAAGAACCTGTAGCCTAGACCTTGGGGTCTCTAAGACTGAGGGAGATGGCAAAGCTGAATTACTCGTCTACACTAGTCTGTAGAAAGAATGATTAATTACTAAGCGATCGAAGTAATAGGAAACAATTCCATCGGGTGTCTAGAACCTAGTAATACAGTTTCGTCTAACGACTCGCATAACACCAAAGATAGCTTACGTCAGGCAAGGATCTAGCTCGGGACTACCGTATTCCGCTGATCCCAGCATCTCCACCCGTTTTCGTTAATTATCTTCACGCTCTTATTTACCCACGACCCCCTCTGTATTCCGTCTTCGCTCTGTCGGCATGTCTGAAGCATCGCACAAAGATTCCAATCATGGCAGTCGATCAGTGAAGCTTTGGTACATTAGCGGCTGCCGGTAATTTCTACCAAGCTCGATAGAAGTCAATCAATCCACGATTATATTGACCAAACTATTTCGCCGGGCTTCTGCTAAACGAGATTCCGATCCGTGACAAATTTTCTTCGGGAAATTCCATGAAACAGTTCGGTAGCTCCATCGGCTGGAGTCCTCCTTAATGATCTACAGACGTTATCACCAGAATTTAACCCCTATCCCTCTCTCTTGTCAGTTCGAATGAATGGTGTGCTCTCCACATTATTTTATTGGTTACGAATTACTTGAATCAGTTAACTTACCGCTCGTTAGAATGCGGTTTTTCATTTATAAGAACGGAATTTACAAAGTACCTCTCTCTTTATCATCGCTATGTCCATTTCACTGGATTCAAATTGTTCATGTGCTTTTAAAATTCAAATTGAGTTGAAAAAATGACGAACCAGGGGTTAAATCAGGCGATGGACCGGTTAAAGGCAGTTCTGGGTTCGTCGAGTGGCCAAGGAAAGTTCTCGAAGTCCGAGCAGTTTTAATCAATTCCGAACTGGTGGGCCCCGGAAGTTCGGTCCGCGGCTCGCTTTGCCGTGTGTACAATTCACCTGTCGTGGGCAAAGTTCGCCGATTAGCGCGCGTCGATGCAGCGGAACAACTAATTGGCTTTTGAAAATACACCATTCTCCGGTCGCTCTTCCCCACTTCTACACAGAGAGCTTTCCCTGGAAAGACTCCACGCGTCGATCAACGCCGAAAGAAACACAAACTCCTCCAAGTTTCGAGCTCGGAAGACAAGCGCGACTGGCCTCCGTTGAAAATGTTAACATTACCCAAGTTTCCCCGGATTTCCTGGTGCTATTAGCCCTCGTAGCTGCCGGTGTATCGTTCCTCTTTAAACTGTGCAGCTAGCCCAGTTTCCTACTCGAGCTTGTCTCAACAAACCACTTTCAGCCGGCACGATTACTTTCTCGGCTGACTACTTTCGCTTTTTATCGACGTTTCTCTGGTTGTTCTCTCGTTTATCTCGTTTCAGGGATCAAATGTTCAAAAAGAACCACGTCTCTACGATGTATAGTTCGCTCGGAAATGAGAGCCAAAGATTCTTACCAATCCGGTTACGCGTGCGAGAGCGGTGGGCGGGGACTCTCCCCCTCCAGTGACGGCTCTCCGCCAGTCGCTGACGGAGTCTACTGGTGGAACTTTAATTGCGGTTTACTCGGGAACGGTTCATCCGATTTGTATAGGAAAAAATTACCGGGGATCACAAAGGAAAGGAGCAGAAATATCTTCATTACCTAAAATAATGAATTTATATCTGATATTGAATTTATAATTAAAACACATTTATGAATATTTAGCTATCCAAAGTTAAATTCCGAGGAAAGAGATCGTTAAAATATTCAGTAATACTTTCACGAGGACCGATGGAGACAGGCGAACGTGTCGTTGGCTTTTGGAAAAGACTAGTGGAAAATCATCGGATCACTGGCAGTAAATTTCGCGACAAAAGCGACGTATAGGAGGAATAGTCCGACCGGAACTCGGGTTCTACGACTTTTGTACGATATCCGCAGCTCGTGAACGAGCAGCGGCAACTGCATTTCTATTTCGTCCCGATCAAAATCGACCAGCACACCTCCACCCCCCCGCCCCTTTTCAAGCCCCCGGTGATCCAAAAAAAAATAAAAAAAAGACCAGCTCTAAGCAACGCGTCAACTATAAATCTCGGCCGGTGTCACAATAACTCGTTCCACCGCGAATGTAAATGTCGCGGTCCACGAAAAGCCAGCAAACAAACCTGGAAGAGACTGGCCGCATCGTTGCGCTGTTTGCAACGGTCACGGCGAACATTCGACGGGGCGCTAGATTTATGGCGAAATTAATTCATTCATTTACGTCGGATCAGCGTACACGTGGACCGTGCTACAGATTTTTTCTGTGTCATTCTTTTTTCCTGTGTCATGGAAAAACACAAATTCAAAGGTTGTTTGTATTTTCTGTGATCTCGAAGGTAGTACCAGTGATAATTCATTTTAATTAGAAGATCAATGGATAATAGACGAAGCGTCGCTAAAAATTTGTTCAAAGATATTATTGGAAAGTTTTTCAATCATTAAAATTGTCTTGAGAGTGTTAAATATTTTTTCTTGTGCAGTTTCATAGATTATGCGCACTTACTGAAAACCTCTGACATTTCCATAGAATTTATCATTTTATATCAGACATAATTTTATAAATTTCATTTAAACATTTTTGTCAGGATTGCATAAAATCCGCATTCTGCTAACGGTGAATATTAATATTGTTTGTATCTGGTTTTTTCATTTGTATAATCCGAAGGAAGAAAGTTGGGCAACCAATAAGAGGATTATATAAGGGTAAAAGAAAGCGTCTAACGAAGGAAGTGCGCCAGAGATTATGGGGCAACCATGTAAGGGCAGTAACAGTAAAAATGTAGCCCACTTGCCTAATTAGATTCTTTTTCTCTAATTAGAAACACGATATACGCGTGTGTTCGTCGTATCCTTATTATCACGTAGGTCATTGTTCTAATTAGAGCCTCTGTTGGTATATTTTTCGGAAAAGTCTTTTGCTTCGGTTCTGTTTATTAATATTCATTATGCGACTTCGTATTTCGCCAGGAACCCATCAAAAAGTTGTTTTTAATTTAAAATACAAACTCCGCAAGTACCGCTCGCAAGTATCAGCCCTTTTAACGGAGAAACATTTAACTTCTTCATTTTAAATTTCACTTTGGAATTTCCCGGTAAACAATCATAAATTTTACTCACCACTGCCTTTATTATGAAGTGTGCTGCTTCTGCCGCGGCTTTTTCAATAAAGCGTGACAAACGAGGCTGAATGAAGACTTGTGGCCAGCATAGTCGACCAACGGATACGCTCTTCACACCTGTAATAAACTAAGAAATTAGTACAATCTTTATACATTGTTACACGTTATTTAAACAGAATAATTTTTATAAAATTGGAGCCTTCAAAAATCGGTAAAGTCAAACTTCGTACGGTATTAAATTATTATAGATTTTCGCGTGGCATTAAATTATTTACGTGCATCAAAGCTACTGTTAAAGGGCGTAAAATTCCGGCATCAAAACTTTTTCAGAATTTCCCTATAAAAATGAGAATTTATAGGCTCCTTCTAATCCTCCTTTCAACCCTCTCACATTAACCCCTTGGGCTATCATTTCTTTCACGGCTGCTACGAAAACAATAGATCTTTTCCGATAATAATTTCCTACATGAAACAACATATTAAAATTACTAACACATTATCATGTAAAAATAAATTATTTTCTACTATATATGTACATATACGGGTTAAAATGACATTTATAAAATTAATTTGTTAATCTATTTACGATATTTGTCCAATAGGCAACAGAGTCTTCTTAATTTTCAATGTACTGTCCAGTGAAAGAGTAAATAAGTATTTATCTGTGACCGACGAATATCTGGCCACGGAATAAAATCGCGCGCGCGTTATTAGTTATTTACAAATTATCATAGTTGTTTGGGATTGGCTGAGCGTGTCGGCAGCGTGAACGCGCTGATTTACTGCGCCCCCCGCTATTGGCGGACCCGCACATTACAGCGAGATCGAGAGTCGATAAGCAGCTCGCAGTAGCTTAGACCAGCACCGTCGGACTTCGATTAGGATCGATTATCGACCCCAAAAATAGGATTCCTATTGGCTGATCGCTCTATCGATCTGCCAATCACTAGTTCGACGGTGACGGTAAACTGACAGCTGTTCGACTCCGATCTCAACGTTCTTCAATCGTTCTCGCTCTTTCTCACGGTAAACGTCACGCGTCTCTTGACCGGTTTTCGCGAGTAGGCAAGTCGATTCGATCTGGATTCACGGCGCTATACGTGAATATCTATCTAACAAAGTAAAACTCATCTTGTTATCATCTCACGCTTCTATTATACGTTTCGAGCCAGACAAGCTTGTGTTTTGGCCAGTAACATCTCGCATTTGGACAAAGTTCGTTAACAATTTCGAACGAACCCAAGTTGGGGGAATAAAGTTTATTTCACCGTGAAATTACTTGTTTTACCCCTTCTAATCCGTAACAATAGTAGAAATGCATAGTAGCAATATTTGTTCCTACGCCTATGAACGGTGAGAGCTCCGCGCGAGAAGTAAACACGTTCCACGGGGTAGCACGAGTCAATGGGTCAAAATAAATGAAAAGCACCATGAAGAGAATAAAGTTTTCGCTTTGGAAAAATAACGACGTGCCTGGTTACTGGTTCAGGCGTCAGAGGACGTGTTTTGGAGGAGAATTCCGACAAGAAAATCGGAAAACGTCGGGCGTCGGTTGTCGCGCGACTCGCGAATACTTAGTTTCGGGCTTCGCGCAAGAAACAGGGTTCGAGGGGGTGCGGGTGTGGGTTGCGCAAGATAAATTACGGTTTTAGTGGCCCTACCTCGTCCCGCTAATGTATTCGGTAGTCGCGCGAGGGGTGAGTGGGAAAGTTTATGGAATTAAAGAAGTTGTTCCGCTCGCGGAGCAGGCGAAAGGATTAAACCGAGGCGACGGCGAGCGTTACAACGCAATCAGAAAGTTTTGGCTTTTATTCGCGATTAGCGAGATCGCCGGGTTCGAATCGAACTGAAGCTCGAGCCACCAGAAGTCTCACGGTGATTTTCGATCGAGAACACAGCCCCCGTGTTTCGCGTTTCGCAAACCACCACCCTCTGGCTTCCCGGCGCGGCGCAGAGCCGGCACGCGATCCAACGCTTCGAGATTCGTTATCGAGGACGATCTAAACGACTGTGAAATTTATTTCTGCCGTTGCCAACGCTTTCTTGTCATTATTAGTCAATTGCCCAGTCGAGGATTAGCGCGCCTTCGGAATAATTTACGGAAAACTGTTACATGGACGCCGTGTACTTCGTTTTAACTGCCCTTCAACCCTGAGGTGCGTTTTATCCACTCGTTGAGAAACCGGGGCATTCAAGTGATTCAAAAAATAGTATATCCTCGACAATATTGTGTTAAACAATACAGGATTTGTTCAGAATTCTACACGAACTAATTACTACGAAAAAAATTGAAGAAGTATGGTAGTGTCAAGGTTAATGAGGAATGTTTTATAATAATTGAATATTGTGTAAACATTCTTATGACCACATGATTGTTGAAAGTTAATTATAAATGAATTATGAATTGATTTGTGATTGATGGGCTTTGTGGAAATTATGAATTATGGATTTTAATGGATTTCTTGAATACTTTCCTTGCCACAATCTTTTTTCAAATTGTTCCTAAACCAATATCCAAGAGAAATACAATCTGGAACATTTAATTAAGCTCATTTATGATGCTTCATCCAGAGTAATCATTCTTAACTGAATACATTACGAAGTCGCTAATAACATGGTTTCATCGACTACGAACGTAAATAGTTGATGCGGTAATTCATATTGTGTATATTAATGAGCACTGGTTAGTTATTCGTTAAGTTAATAACGCTGTTACAAACAATACCCGATACCCAAACAACAATAAACATTGTATTTGTCCAATTTCCTCAAAAATGATTGTTGACTGTTACTTGTTACTGTGAATATTCGACACAACAATAAACATCTGCGTGGAAGAAAGAGAACGAGAATACCTCTTGAGTAATCCCTGCTTCTTGTAAGAGGTGGCTGACAGAGAAAATCGATGAAAAAGGAGGTAGAAGAGTCTATCTCTGACAGCAACCGTGAATACAGCAAAAAGGCGAGGTTCTACCTTGTCACCCTGCAGGTACAGATAATATTATGGTGCGAGGTGACTTTTGAGATCGATAACCACCTTCTAAACTCTAAAAACTTTGTGCCAACTTCACAAGAAAATTCGATATCGTGGTTATAGAACTGAGAGTTAAGCAGCTAATTATTTGTCTTTGCCTAACATAATTTACACAAACAATATCGAAACAATTTATTCACTCGACTTTTGAAAGTTGCAATGCCGAAGATCTTGATATTTAATAATTCACGAATGAAATGATAGCAGTAGTATAATAACTACTAATTTTATATTATTTATTTTTAATTCACAGAATTCATATACATAATTGAGCGAAGTGCGAGTGAAAAAATAATAATAATGGGTAATAATTATTTATCTGAGTTCAACAGAACTTGCATGAATGACAGAAACACTGAACGCAACGTTTCCATTTATGTTTAAAATAATACACAGATAATATTAAATATAAAAGACATTTATTAACAATTAGGAATACTATAGTGCCCAGTAAATGTTCCATCAGCATCGCGAGAAATTCGGCGAACGATTAATGGTCGAGAATTAAATTCTTCGGCGTTCCTTCGCAAAAATAGAAATTTGAATCATCGTCCCGTGGCAACGGTCAGCGTACTGGAACTAAACGGGTCTGGCAGATAATTTTGTTGGTCGGTGGCGCACGTGTCGCCGCCGACAGGTGCGAGGAACGTTTGAAAAATTGCCGATGATTCGAGTGCGAGGGCGGCGGCGTCCGCTCGCGAAGAAATTAATCCAGGACTTAAACGCACGTCACGAGCCCGATGCACGTCCGATGGCCAATTTTCGTGATGCATTGCGGCCAGGCAACGTGCAAATTGCCTGCGCCATGTATTGTACAACCTTCCCTCAACGTTTCGATGACTGAGCATTGACGCCCCTGCAAGAATTTCGCTGACCAAATCACTGTAATACAAATCGTTCCAATTTTTCTCTAATTCGCCTCGAACCAAGCTTCCGTCTAATTTGCCCGCATGAAAAAATGATAAACAACAATTTTTAGTATTTTCTCGGTCATTCGGGCCAGTTTCACATGTAGTAAGCTAATCATTCTAACTTCTTAAGGAAATCTAAGTCGTATGGATCAATATTACTCCTTATGTCAATATCCAAAATTTTCTACGATATTCAATGGTGTTCTACTTTATGACTGTAATATAATATCAATGCTTATTGTTATTCCTCAAATGTAAATTAGTCTATAATGATTCAAGAGCATCAAATCTACAATACTTCTGATATTTATCAATAAGAATTATTAAAGAAGTTCTAGAGAGAAATTGAAAGTGGAAATATTACCGTGACACACTGTATATTTTATAAAAGCAGTGTTCGAATGCATTTTGCATGCAGAAGGACAATGGGTGATTCGCACAACGCTTTTATGCGGTTTAATTATGCGGTTCTCGAAACGTTGTCTAATTACCAGTCAGTATCACGCGCATTGTGAATGAAACCAGCTTCGCCGGAGCTATTTGGATTCGCGAACGCGTGCAGGATCAACGGGATTCGGCGATAGACAGCAGCCTTGTTTGGGGCTTGGTGTGGGAAACGTTCCTCCGAATTGGAAGACTCGGCTCGATCTATCGATGGGAAAAGCCTTATGGTTGAGCGAGTCCTCCTTTGTTCCGACGATTATGGATTAACACAATGAGTACAGCCGTGCTAATAGGCGTCCTCTCGGTGCACCGCGCCGCGCCGATCGGATTAAGAACCGTGCAACGACGATGACGACGACGACAGTTTCGCGAATCGCCCCGGCATTTTGCGGGCGCTGCTTTGTGCAGGGGCGGACGCGCGTGGCGCCGGAATATTGCGTTAATTAGTTAATCCGCGGGCGAGCGAAATCCGCGAAAACCGAGGCCTGCAATTTCGTTACCTAAATAAATCCCAGACCCGCGAAATTTCGCATCGTCGCTCCGATTCTTCACCATTTTTGCAACCTAGACTGCGGAGTATAATTTTTTTCAATTATTGGAAACCTAGAAGAGAGTCTGCGAGGATGAACGAACAGGTTCTGAGCTATTTTAGATGTCACGGAGTGCTTAGGCATTTTATTGTAGCTTCAGAAACACGTGGTGTTGTATATTGACCGGATTTGGGAAGTTTATAGGGGCCAGATGGATTTTCAAGGCTGTATACATTGGACATTTAGGTGAGTTCTAGGAATTATGCTCCATTTGACTGTAGGAATTTGACTGCTTCAATTTTGTTTTTATTTTAATTGAATCAATTTTGTTTTGTGTTACTGTTTGATTAATTCAGATTCAGACTGCGGTTTATAATATTTATGAAATGATTGCTACAAAGGATAATACTCTACTCGATCCCAAACTCTCGAAAATCATATATAAATATTTGCATAAACGTTTGAACATTAATTATAAATAATATCACCCACCGTAAATTGTAAATATAGATAATAAATTAATTTTGATGAAATATGACATGCAATTATGGAAAACAATTTCAAAATCCGATTATAATGTATATAAACTACTCATGCGTTATAATAATTATATATCTGCATCAGAAAATATGAATTTGGAAACGGGGACAATTATACAGAATTAATAAAACGATCTGTATAACAAAGTTTCATTTTTCGGGTCTCCTAGGAAGATTCGGAGCTCCCGCTTTTCAGCTTTTAATTAAAGTCGGAATGATCTACATGCTTTGTTGGACTCTGCGAGATCAAGTTCTTCGTCCCATTCTCAAAGGATTTAAATAATTCAAGCAAGAGATATTGCAAGAAATATTATTTAATCATTTGAAATATCCCTTATTCTCTGTAGTACATTGATATTCTAAATATAACAAGACACGAAATATACCGAAGTCTAACATTCAAAATATATTAATATATAAGGTAAGACACATTTCAAAATTTAGTCAATCTCTTGATTACGTCTTATCTTGTAATGTAGTATCTGAAAGAATTTAAAATATTGGGCGTAACAATTTCTAATGCATTGTAGAAGGTGTTAATCTCTAGTATGGTCATTAAAAAATTTAAATTCAAAATAAAGTTACATTTGATCCATCCCGTGTGAGTAACGAATTAATTTCTAAACTATAGTACCTAATAGATCTAATATATTAATACTAGAATAAAATGTAATCATGTAATATTTCGACGATCAATATTTCGAATATCACAAAAATTTAAAACGCGTCTAGTGCTTTTAACACTATTCAAACTATATATTCCCTAGTTTATCTTCCAGCTATTACGAAACAGAAACAGGAGCAGAAGAACAGTGACGCGCCTACAATTTCCGAATAATATTCGCCTACTGCGTTGCGCCGGGATAAAATAATTTCCGCGGATCGAGTCGAGCTTTGTAAAATTCATTTACAAACGACAGGGGCTCTCAATAAGCTCCAAAGAAAAGTACAAAAGCGTCGATAGGGTTTAACGATGCTTGCGTCGATCCCGCAGATAAAATCCCGTGTTTAATTTCTACTCCGGCGCGTTCGCCGTAACAAAAACGCGGTTCTGCATAAACGAAGCGGCGCGGGGCGCGGCGTCTATTCATTTCGTACGTAGCGCCGGCCGCCGGACGGACATTTATTTATAGCGATATCTGCTCGACCATTAAAAATGTACGGCGCATGGGTTCGGAACGAAGGCTGGGTTACGCAAACGGAATGCAAATAAAACCGTTCGCGATTAAACGCACGCGTTAAATTTCAGCCAGGAGAGAGGAGAGAGGAGAGAGAGAGAGAGAGAGAGAGAGACTTCTCATTTCGGACAGGCGGCGATTCTCGGTGAAATCGGGGGAAATCGGCGATCGATATGTACAGTTTTTTCCCTGTTTCGTCTGACCACATGCCAAGTAGGACCTACTGCGGTTTGGGGCTCTATAGCCGCGCGGACCGCCAGAGCGGTTAGCCTATACATCCTATAGCAAAGATGAATGGCAAACCTCCACCAAGGGTGGATGAGCTGGATAAATCAATTCCATCGTCGCCTCACTAGGCTTCGAACATTTTACACATTCACTTTGCTGATTCGCAAGTAACACGGTATCGCCTAATTCTTCTCTGAATGAGTTGATTCAGCGAATGAGCACGGACGAGCTTCACTTGGATTCAGTGTTCCGATATCGCGCATCGTTTTTCGTACGATGGATGGCCGCCAGAGGCGCTGCGCGGAAAAAACAGTAACGTATCTATGATGACGAGGTAGTGGAGCCCTGCGCCCTGCACCTTGAGACAGTTATATTGGCGCGGAAGTACCGAAACAATCTGTTCCGGACAAAAAAACTTCAGGACGTGTCCTACAAGTTACGAAATATACACAAATGCACATGTTATACATTCATTTCTCAGAATCAAATCATACAAATTTTTTCAATTTTTTGTTCCCCATTTTATCGAGAAGCTTATGTTACTGAGGCTGCAAGCGCCTATAGCGGCCATCAATCGTACGAAAAGCGATGCGCGATATCGGAACACTGCTTGGATTTGCCAACGAGAATTCATTTTAGACTGTTCCGCATACCGTGGACAACGGATTGAGAAGTATGAAGACTGGAATTAAAAATGGCTGTGTGTGCCATTTTTTCCGCAAAAAGGATGCAAATTCCTACGGTTGAAAGTTCTCTGAAGATTGGTTAAACAAGTTGTGAGTTGGTTACAAGACGATCTTACAAGTTTTACATGGATTTTCCTCGGAATTTCCATTTTGGCACTTCCAGTCTTTCTGTACGCAAAAGTCAGCCGAAAGGAGAGATTACATATATTTTTTCGAGAAAAACGAGTTTACTCAGACCCAATTCAGAGTAACTAGTGCAGCAACAATCAGAAAAATGTTGAAGCTGTTCACATCTCCACCTTGAAGTACGTAGAACGGAACCAGCATAAGAAATGCAGGTTCAGTTTAATCTTCGCGATCCTAGCCCACGTGTAACCAGAACTCGGCACAGCCTCGTACCAGTACGGTAAGAACCGCAACAATGCCCTTCTACGTCCTGGGCGGGGAATTCGTAGAACAAAACCGGTGTTAAAAATGTACGAGGAGGTTAAATTTCTCAGCCTCTTCTTAATCACTCCATTCAGCCGCGCCACCATGAAGTTCGGCTCTTCCGGCACGGCAAGAAAGTTTTCTCTCGGAAATGTCTCGGCTAAATGGATTATTCGAAGCCATCTTATTCGCAGATGTAACGCAGTCGGAGAGAGAGCGCGCGAGTGCCCCCAGCGCTGCGTCTCGCCCCGTTGACCGAAATATCCCGCGGTATGATTAAAAGCCATGAATAATTTCGGGACGCGGACCGCCACGATGAAATCTGTCCCTTTAACGCGCGACAAGACGAGCCGGGGGCGCCGCGGCGGCTTTTAAATTTCGCGAAACCGCATACACCGTTGAAAATTGCACCGCGGAGTTTGTTATGCGTCGAACGAACCGGCGAGCAGTGAACACCGGCGAGAAACGAGCGATGGAAATAATAAAGGGCTCGGTCGACGCGACGCGACGCGACGTCGCGATTCCGGGACCGTAACATTCGAGCAGCAGCGCCGGGAGACCCGACGAATGTTTGGTCGCCTCGCTTTGTCTCTCTCGCTACATCGAGGATTTTAGCTGTCTCCGACCAGCCACGTGTACATTTCACTAAGAGCATGCTGTTTTTAATACGCTTCAACCCCCCACCGGAAAAGAGCTGATATTTTACTGGCGAAGCATTTCGCGAGGAATATGCTAGACGTACTCACAGGAGTCGTGACGATAATCATTTTAATTGTTTCGCTCAATTTTTATCTCACAAAGAGAAGTCTCTGCGGCGGGTTCGCCGAATTTAATTAAACTTTTTCTGGCGAGTCTACAGGGTGTCTCAAAATTCTTTCAACATCCGAAAATGGGAGGTTTTCGAGATCATTCGAAGCAACATTTTGTTAAGGAGTTATTAACGAAAAACACGGTATAATCAGACCATTTTTGCAAAGGAACATGTTGCTTCGAATGATCTCAGGAACCTCCCATTTCCGGATGTTGTAGGAATTTTGAGACACCCTTAGAGCAAAAATAAGCTGACCCACTTCCAAGCGTTTTTAACAATACTCGACGAAGGCATCGAATCTTGCATAGTTCGCATGTCAAAGGGTTCGTAAACGTCGCAGGCTATAAAACTGCGGCACGATATTCGCACGTCCATGGAGACGCGTAGAACTGCATCGAAATAAGCAGAAGCTGAATGACGACGTGATGTTTGCGATCGATTTCCCCGGGAAGTTCAGCGTCTTCGTACGGGGATTAAACGCGCTTTTGAAACGTCTCGATATCTGTATATTCCGTGGCGAGAAAGAGGGAGAGCGACCGGAGGAAAGAGAATGAGAGGGATGTAGTATGTAAATAAGTTGAAATTGGATTTCGAAACTGTTCGCTCGGCGGCTTCGAGCGTCTTCGAGGCTCTGTTCGGAATCGCTGACCTCGAGTACGTGTTCTTACAGCTTTCGGTGCACTTCGGAGACCTGATCGACTAACTCCGGATTCGATTCGGGATCGTTCAGCCCGGCCAACTGTTGGCCATCTTCTGGTTTCGCTGGGATAGCGATCGCGCAACGCGAAACTTCGCCGAAGGAAATTTTCGAAAATTGTATTGTGATAAGCAGGGATTTTCATTAGACGCGTCGCGAACGACGTCGCTTTACTTCAGGGGGGAAACTTTTAAGCTGGACTGCTCGATCATTATTAACATCCGACTGGTATTAAACAACTTCGCCGAGTCCAGGACGACAGACATCTCCGGGCGAACTGCCGTGCCGTCTTCGACGCGGAGTTGGAGCCGGGTTTATTTACAAGGCAGATTAAACAAAAACTTACTTCTGTTGATCAGTCCTTCCAGCGAATTAAATCTCGAAGGATTTACAGAGTTTGCGAAATTGCCAGTTTTGCCGCGCATTTTATCAAGCGAGCCACTGCCACGGTCGATTTCAGATCGCTTACTCTGCAACTAATTGTTGGGGATCGAGTTGTTGTAGTTATTATACAGTTAAGAAAGAAAAGTAGTCTCCTCGGAAGCTGATCCTAAGATTTGCAACCCCACTCAGAGGCAAAGAGGACGTAACTTTTTCCCCTCGATTCGTGGGGAAATTCAAGGACGGTGTATCGTTCATTCATAAGAAAAATGACGCAACTCAAAATATATTTCTAAAAAAGTATATCAATAAATATATACATTGTGCTGTACTTTATAACTAATGTACTTACATGACACTTAACCCAGTATCTAAATAACAAGAAACTATTTTACATTTCTTTGTTGGTGATATACAATACACAAAATTGGCAATTTTAGGTAATTTTCAACTGGCTCTCCTGCAAAATTTCCCTTTTTTGACTTATGTCACTTTTCTTATGGATGAACGGTATAAGGATCGGTGACGGATCAAATAGTAGCGGAAAAAGCGTTGAATATCTTTAAAAAATTAAATGATAATTCTTGTTGGATCCAGCACTCTGTTCCAACGTTTAGAAATTATTCTTTCGAAAATTGACGGTGGAAAAAATGGAAAAGCGATTTGCGTGGTTAACGGTATCGAAAGCGTTCACCGGCTTGAAATCCTGTAGCCCAAAGAAAGTTATAAGAGCCGGCAGCCGGCAGTGTCTACACGTTGTAAAATTTCCATTAAACAAATGGGCCACGCTGCAGGAAGCGATGTCGCGTAATAAATAATGCGAGGCTCCCTCCATTTTCCCGTATCTGGCTGTATCAAAAATGTATGAGAACTGGATGCGACGATCCCGAGGCCATCTTGGATGTAAAATTCTCTGTCTCCGCGTTCGATTCGATCTCTCGAATTCCCGGTTGCGTAAGTCACCGTGGATTTCCATGAAAATCGGCCGAATTCGTCAAAGCCTGGCAAACGAATGAAAGCTTCGCTGGAATTTTTCGTCGGCACGCACAACCACTTAAATTTCAATTATGTATTTCAGCTCGCGTTTCCCTTTTTTTCACAAGCTTTTTTTGTGCACCGAGCTTGCGTAGTGTTGCAAGAGAATTGTTAGGTTAATCAGGATTTATCGACGGGAACCACCGTCCACGCGAAACTCACTTTCCTTCGTCATGCGATGCTTTATTGTACGGGGCGCTCGTTGCCTACAGTCTTTGAAGTACAGCGCGACCGTGGCTCGCGAGAAGCTAATTGCTTTCCTCATGCAATTCCCAGGCTCTTAAGCTGAGTCGACGCTTAGGGTATTAACGTCGAGATCTTAGGCACAACTTTCCCGGAAAAGGTTCCCTGTAAGCTGACACTAATTTGGATTTCGAGCCGATCCTTCTTTCGCACGAATAAATGGAGGTGGTAGCTAACTATGCGCCACGGTTCATCTGCGACTCTAATTTGCCGCTGGGAGTCCATAAATTTTTTCCAAGTCTTTTTGGGAAATTGTTTACTGTATAATGGTTGTACTATTTCGTAGAAACAAATGATAGGATACTTTTACAAATTCTAAAACGTTATAAAATTTTGTAAAAACATTTTGCTGTCACAAAACAATAATTAAATTGCAGGTCTGCATACAGACACAATTTTCGGGTTATTGAATTATCAGAACGGCTTGCGTGAACTATTATCGTTTAGTATTAAAACAAACAATTTTCACACGACAGCTCCACTGGATTTTTTAGCACTCGAATGACGACACTGTTGGTGACCATTATTAGAAATATTGTTTAGATTATTAAATATAGGGAATGGAAATATTTTAAATCGACAGAAATGTTTAACTTTCGAGTTAGAATAGCTTCGAGTGCAAAGGATTAATTATTGCAAATTTCATTCGTCATCCCGTCCAGTAATCGAACCATCCACTTCAAAAAGGGGATTCTATCTATAGCCCGGTAGACTCTTTGTTAAAAATTCCTGAAACATTCTTTGATACAAAGTTTGTTCAAGAAGTATTTTATTCATCTTATTCCAAATATTCCAGTATACGAAGTTCAGATTTATTGAAGTTTTCTTCGGCGAAAGTTCTTAAAATTCGTGGAGGGTATTGGGAAACTTGTTTATGGCAGTCTAAATATTCCAGTTGATGAAAAATAAAATTATGCGCTATTAACTCTTCCTTGTTTAATATAGACGACGACAATAATGGTTTTTGGAAGAGAGCCAGCAGACGAGATGGCCACAGTTTCATTTGAATAATTTATTCAATCAAGAAGTAGTATCTCAAAATTCTACTCTTTCGTCATTGCTTTTGTAGACTTGTGGGGATCATCATAATCTACAAAAATGAAGTCCTCGAAACCTGGCATATATCACTATTCATATATCATTGGCTCCGGTCTCGTTGTCAGTGACTTTATCTAAGGTGAAATACAAAGTTATCTTTCTTAACATATCTAATAGGCTAAAAATAGTACAACATTTCAAATTGCACCTACTGATTCATCAGTATTATTATACTACTGATGGGTTACAATTTTGGAGGCAGAGTTGGGCATTAATCGATTAAAATTTTAATCACGACTGATTGATTAATGTGTACGATTAAAAAAAGAAATCGTCGAAAAAGCGACGATTGATTGAGTCGATTCATGAAGTTAATCGTCAATCGTTGATTAAAGGAAGAAATCATCGAAAAAACATAAAAACACGTAAACAGGGCATGTTCCGGCCGATCTAGACTCGGCTGATGCGCTCCAAACGAGGTCGGGTAGCCGAGCGAATGACGTCACGTCAGCCGCGCGACCCCCCACTTCGCGATACGCCGAACGATTTTCGGCACGCACCGGCGGATCAAGAGGCATTCGTTCGGTTAACGGTCACCGTCTCAGCTGGTTATCACCGCTTCGTACGACCGTTGATATCTCGTCTCACACCGCGTTCGCTACACCTCATGGTTTGCACATCGTCTAACACAGTCATTCTTCACCCAGTTGTACAGTTTATACAGTGAATACAGTTACTACAACCATTCTCGTTACGCTAATACAGTGTTCCGTTCTGTCACCCACTAACGATCCCAGACTCTCGATCCGATCTCAAACAGGGCATTAAATTTCGAAATTGCAGCAGTTAATCATTAATCAATTATCCGATTGACGATTACAATTGAAACTAGGAGATTAATTGTTAATTGCGATTAACGATTGCATTAGAAATTTAGTCAAAAAAAGAAATAAACTGGTTTCCAAAAACGTATTTTCTAACGAAATGGATATTCAATTTACATTTCAATTTCTAACACGTACATAGATCACTACCTCTTCAGATCTATGCCCTGATGCACTAGTTTGTCTTCTAACCGAGCAGCTTGCAATAAGGAAAATGGCGTTCCAGTAACAGGAAGCCGTTTAATTAGCAGCGAATTTGGTCAATGAGCCAAAGAGGATCCCGAATTTGACGAGCAGATTGCTAACAAGTATAAACCAGGCCAATTAGGTCTAGCTTGGAAGAAACGTAAGCCGTAATCGAGTTTCCATTGAGCAGAGGGGAGCCGTGTTTCCGTGTGTTTCCCGGTGTTCGCCGGAACTCATTTTCCTTGAAACACCGCGACCCATCAAATTCCGTGTCTGCCAAAGACTCCGGGACGCTCCGGAGCCAGTGCACAAACTTTACGACTTCCGGCATGAATTGGTAGAGAGCTGCTGGCTGCGGCGTTTCCGAACGACAGAAGTAGCATCAGCTATTCTCCTTCAGACGTAGCTGATGCTTAGATCTGCTTTGCCCCCGGTGCTGCTTGTATTAATCTCGGATGTGGCGGAGAGGCCATTAACGGCGTAGCCGTTCTGGGAATCGAATCGGCGAATGCAGCGCGGGCTGATTATGATAATGAATTGCCTCGGGCAATTTCTGTCCCGCGATCCCGATCTCCAGACAGATGCTTCGTTAGCCTGCCATACCTATCGAACGCCGCGCACGGTAACGATGTCGTTTCGTTCGGTTTCGTTCCGTTGCAAAAGCCACTCGCGAAAATAAAAATTGCCCCGCGCGTCATTATCGGGCCCCGAGGGCGCCATTGTTTCAGCCGAGAATGGCTCTTCCATCCTATTTAGATCGAACGCCGCCGCTCCTAGATCCTCGCGGATAGAACACCCGTGAAATGCTACTTTTGGATAGTTGCGCGGCCCGAGAACAAATTGCGCGGCAATTTGCCGCACAATGCCGGCCACCTGGTGATTCAGCATGTGAAACCGAATCGAAAAGGCGGAATAAAATTTTTTTTCATCCCCCCCACCCCGCAGCTTCATTTTCAACGAAATCGATATCGAATGCTGCGAGCATGTGCTCGCATTACTCCGCGACGCCGACTGTTTCCACCGGGAATTTTTGTAAATACAGGTGAGATGGTAATTTGATGGGAACCGTGAGATGGGGCTCGGATCGATGGGGAATGGCGGTACTGATTTATTCGGGGTAAGGGGATACGGCCCAGGTATAGGGGTAGACCAATCCATTTTTCTGCCCCGAATACGAATTAATAGGTAAAAATAATTCAAGTTGAACGACACGAATTTACGGCAACGCGACTCGAAAATAAATCGAAATCAATGGGAAATAAATAATTCACTTGAACACATAAATTATGATAAATAATCCTGATTTCCAGCGAACGATGGGACACAGAAATCGACAGAAATAGACTCTCTCATGGTCTTGCTTCATGCTCCGTATTAACAAAGTACGTCCATGAAGTTTTAACTTCCTCGTACGAATTTTAAAGTCGTTTCTCTCCATCGCCTTTCCCAGTTCTTCAGAATTTCGAAGCAGACGTCAAACTTCGTGCTTTACGAATTTATTCTGCTTTAAGCTGAAAGCTACAGGAATGAATTTTACATAGAAGAACCGTGTTCCGTAGACTCTCCCAAATAAAACAGTGTCGAGTTTGATCTCATTATAAACATTTACACGCGTAAATAATGTGTTCGCCGAGACAGACATGAATAATTTCAGATTACAAAAATATGCGTATCTTGTATTCCGTAAGGTCTACAGAATTAGTCAACGTAAGAGTCGCTGGTGTAACATTTATAATGAATGTGAGTAAATTTTCCGGCTTTCAAGTCCGTGCATCATCGACGAAGCCGAGAAGCTCGAAATCGTCGAATCGGTGAAACTACTCGAAACATCATTTTACGGAAGCGGAACGCGCGAGAGCAATTAATTGCACGAAATTATTTATAAACGCGCTCGGGTGTATCGGTGAGTTACGGCGCGTGTAATGCCATCGCACCGAAAACATCGCAGCCGCCTGCAGGACGTCCGGCACGTCTGCAATTAAAGCTGCACGTTTTTCCGACTCGCCGTTCGGAGCACCTGTTCGAAACCGAGAGTCGATCGTTCGTGCTGAATTTTGAAATGATCGCGGACGCCCCGCGCCTGACCTAATAAAACTCCCATTCCAGGCTGTCGTTACACGTACCGCTGAAACTGCCGAATTTTCGAGCGCGAAAGCGTCCAGAAGAAGCCGATTTCAAGCTCCGTCCGTTCCATTAGCGATTTAAGGGGTCATTCTAATGTAAAAGGTCAGCTTAATCGATTTCTTATATCGACAAGCACGGTGCTCGAAAAACACGCCCCTAAAACTTTGTAAGTATATTCGAGAGAGTAACGAAGTTATAGATCGTTTCGATTGGTTCGGATACTCGAGGTCCCACAATACTGTGGATTCAACGAGTAAATATTATCCAAACTGTGTCGTGTTTGGACTCATTTTAATCAGAAAGACGTCACGTATATGTTGGCAAACGATTTACAAAACAATAATTAAAATAGAACATTTCTGTGATCAGTATCGCCTCACCGATGCTGTGTTTGCTCGTTATCCTTCTCTACGTTCGTCGGCCGGATAAGAGATCAAGGAATAATGTTGTTACACGCTATAAGCGACATTTCGGTCCCGAAGTTTCCACATACATCCAGCAAGTGCAGCAGTAGTCTGACCGTTAGTTTGCAAACTTCGCGTTATACACTGCAGCTCGTAAATAATTCGAAAATAGTCGCCGGCGATGTGCAAATTCGACTGGAAGGCAGTCGAATTTCTGGTTGAAAAACGCGACTGGATCTCTCCCGGGTGAACAGATAAGAGGTGCAACGGGCAGCTTCTTGATTTACATGGCTCTGCTTCGTCTGAATTTCTGACCGGCCGCCCCCAAATCATGTCGAACTATAAGTGCTCGAGTCAGGAATCCTCGTGACCCTCGTGTATCGTCCCTAATCCGCGGTAATTCCGACTGCATTAGGATTAATTCTTAACGTATTGGAGCAGATAGTGCCCCTCTCCGGCTCGTTGAAATTTATCCTTCTGCTTGGCCGTACGTTCCTACTCTGCTTGTTTGCGACCCGGGGGATTTCGCTGCTCTTGAACGAACTTTGAACAGCTGATTGATCGCTGGATAATCTTCCCCTTATAGATCCCGCTGTACGTCACAAACCAGCTCCTTAACACTTTTCCAATTTTCCCTGCGAGGTGGACGCTCCCTAGGTCTTTTTAATCAGGAAGGGAAACTTTACTATTCTTTCTAGCTGGTTTCTCCACTTGGGCGAATTTGGACAGCTTCTTTGCATTTTTCGTTCAACGGTCTTTGCATTTTCGATTTCATCGGTATTTTAATCTCCATGAAGATTAACTTCTCCTTCAACATCCTGGAGATTTTCTTCTATGGACACCTCTCTTCAGAATCGGCCACGAAGTGTAGAGAAACACTGGCTTCAATTTCCTGTTTTCCACTTGCAATCAATTTTGAAACATTCGTCTTCCACGTGTACCTAATCAATTTTGAAACATTGCTTAGACTCGATACCGTGCATGGACGTCCCTAAAGGGTTAGTGCGGAGAACAATGGTCTACAAAAGATGGAGGAACAGTGTATCCACATCTTTTCCACTCGATAGCTATCGGCGTGAAATCGACGATACCCGCAGCGCGGAACAAAGGCAAACAATTTACACGCGCCTGGCCAAGATAAAAGAAGAGAGAAACGATCCGGCCGCGGTCTGTCTATCGGCACCAGTGGCTTACGTGTAAATCGTTAACCCCGATCGCTGCAGTTTCACCGGAATTGCTGAATTCATCGTTTCACGTTGGCCACGGTTATCGGTGTGCACCCTTCGCCACCCCCGCTTTTGCCTATGAAAGCGACAAAATGGAAGCCGGCGGGATCTGATGGCCGGCAGATGTTCCGAGCGATCATCGGCGGCGGTCCTCCATTTTTAGAAAATCCCGCGGATCCGTAAATTGCCCGCGGAAATTCAATCTTCCGGCGACTCCGCCAGGAATTCAGGAAACCAGCACTGACCCCCATTCCCCTCGGTTCTCGGTTCGTAGAACTTTTATACGGAGTCCTCGCTGGAATTCGTCTGACCCGAATTTTTACGATGGATCTCCCAATTTTGCCGAGATCCCGGAGATCCGCTTCGGCAACCTATAATTACTCGTTCTGCATAGATTTTTCCACAAATGTGGTTCGTTACAAAACTCAGTATATGAAGAAAATTTTGTTCGGAGCATTGTAGAAGAGATCCTTCAAGAAAGTGCAACTGTCTTCTTTAAATATTTGTTTTTCATTGGTGAACATATTTGATTTTTTATTCTGAAGGATGCTTGAAAAATGTTACTTGTGCAGCTTAGCTTAAGGGTGGACACCAACACTATCGAGACATATGTTGTCGGGAATTTATGTTGAGGATAACTAGCGAGTGAAAACTACCAGTTTTTTGCATTTTTTCGAAAACAAAATATGAAAAAATAGCTGAGTTATTCGCTGTTATCAGCAATATCGAACGAGAGAACCAATAATTAATTTACAATTGATTTTGTTGTGGATTCCCCAGTTAAATTGCGAAAGGTGAAAAACAAAGTTAGTGATTTCGCTTTCATCGGGCGAGGGGAAATCGTTGAACTTTCACTCGGAGGACAAACGCGCTGGAAATTTGGAGCGCGTCGATTCCACTCGTACTTATGACCGTCGAAAGTGCAAGTAGATAATTAGCCATCGACGGTGCAACGATTCGGAAACTTTCATTGGCCCGGCGGAATTTTCTGCGGCAACGAATAAATAAATTACGAGCGCGTTGTCCACGTGCCGTGCATTGATCTTCGTTTTGTATCAATTCGACGCGCTGTGCAACACCTCGACCACCCCGGACGATAATTCGGCTCGGTAAATAAATTATCTCCGGAACAGTGACACGAACGAAATTCATTATCGATCCCACGGGGGGATTCGAAGGAATTCCCAGTGTAGAATCGTCCTCCCTGCTAGCCAGGAACAACAGCGGCGTTCATAATCGCCCGAAACTGGTCCGACCGCGTCAACGAAATCAACGCCGCGCCGCGCCGCCGCGCGCCGGTGCAGAAATTATATTTACATGTATTTGTGTGCAACTGAGACTAATGCTAATTCGCTAAAGTGCGCAAACATCGCGACGGGTAGCACTTTGGCGAAAGTGAAAATTTTCCTATTCTTATAGATACCTAATAATAATTATTATATCACATCTAATGAATTATTTATCCAACCCAGACATAACCTCGCCTTCTCGGCCACGTGACACCTAACCTCACAATTATAGATTTATGTGCGAAAGAAAAATAATCTGCATCATTTGCAAGGTACAGGAGCTACAGTGCTTCCTTTTCTTAACAATTTTAGTGGACTGAAAATGACATAACAGTATTTCTGATTTCCTTAAACCTTAAGTCTAATTAGGACGATAGAAATTAATTAGGAACTGCGAAAATGTGCAAGACATGCAGAAATATGTAGAGTGCAAATGTAGATGAAATTCTAAACATTTGAGCGACGAACGCAAAGTTTACTCTTTCTCGTAATCGTTGTTCCAAACGTCTCTTTGTTTAGGATGCGCGGAGTGAGCGAAAATTTGCATGACACAAGATAGTAGGTCAGAGAGTGTGCGAAAGTAAAACAAGGAGAATTGCATCGCGCTTTGTTTTAATTTTCTAGTCTACTTGCTTCAAGTCTACGTATCAGCGAACTGCATTAAAAATGAACATTCCTCATTTAAATAAATTTGTATTGACAATATAATGTTGAATACGCGCAAAATACTGTTAAACATAGCTGACAGACTGTATTATTATTAAATACAGACAGCAGCCTATTAAACTGTAGTTAACGCAATATTAAATACATTAAATATCAAAACAAAATTTCGAAACCGTCCTGTACACGTGAACAGGACGTTCGTAGCCCGTGAAAGAAGCCATCAGAAATTCGTTAACGGAACAGGGCGGAGTGGCATTCGTGGGTGCTAATTGAATTTTCGCATCGATAATTAGCCGCGCCGGTGCGGAAAAGTGTGTTGAAAGTATTTTAATTGAATCGTCACACGGAAAATATTTACGGCGACGAAGTAATACGTCGCCGCCTAGTAACGTTAATTATTCAAAATGGATTCCCGGTCCCGTTAATTACCGATTACGATCGCCGATCGGTTCGGATCGTGCGAAAACGTCAGGGTAAGAAGGAAAGCGGAAAATAAAAGAAAACGGAAAAAATTGCCGGATAATGGAAAGCCGACTTCGGAGGCCGCTGCCGTATTTATCGCGTAACCCCAATTTCATCGTCGCGGGCCATGAATTCCACGCGTTGAATGCGCGATGCATTATGTATCCTCGGAATGTGTAAACTCGCCGAACAGAATTGCCCGCATTTATTGCGATTTAACGCGCCGCCTTGAATAAAACATCATCGTCGTCTAACGACCGGCATTGCTCGCGTTTTTCGCGCTCCCCGGCAAAACGCTGACCCGGCCAGTCATCGTTTTGCACGATCGTCGATTGAAAACCCGCCTTAAATTCCCTTTTTTCCTGCCCCCCGATGCCTCGTTTTCGTTCGGAGCGAATATGCTTTGAATCTTCATTGGTTCATCTAGTAGAAAGAAGGAGAAGCTTTGTCTCGTCCTGTTCTTGTAAACGCGCATTAAAATTTGACTACGTTCTTGTTCCTGTGTGAGCACTGTAAAGTACCATTTTCATTAATATCCAGCAGCTGTGAATGTACTTGGATTCTTTAGGAAAATTGGATGTCCATTTGATTCTTCAAAAGCTGCTTCAAAGACCATTTTCATTAAAAGGTTACTTTAAAGACCCATTTTCATTAAAACGCTGCTACCAATCAACTATGTTGCCAATAAACCCAGTTTAATTTCGAATTAAAGTACCATTTGAGAACTCGACTTTAACTCTCTGCGTTATTAAAAAGCCGCTTCGAAGTTCCATTTTCATTAACATTCTTTGCTATGATAGAAAATAAATTGATTTCAATTTGAAGCACTATTTCTGTTGAGAAACGAATATACTAAGAAATTATTGAAATATTTTTTATGAAAACGGTGCTGTGCTTAACTCGATTTAATATATTATATAGTGCCATTTCGTGGAAACAATATTCGCATACAGTTCGCCTATTCGATTCTCATACGAAACGAAATTTACACATTTCTATTAACCACGTGGCGTGCTCCCGAATACCGTGCATTAATAACAACGGTATTAATATTAATAAGATTCCGCTAAACGTCACACAACGGGAAACGGATGCAAATACGGTCGCGCGGATAAAATGACTGCGATCGAGTAATAATCGCAAAGCTATGTTACCGCGTCGGCTGATAAACTGCGGATTTATAGAGCCTCGCTAAATAAACGAGTGTGCGAGGGAACGGGAATAATTATCTGGCCCACGGACCAAAGCAAATAATTCTAAGTGCCCGAGTGAATCTTTATTTTCCGCGTTTACGAGAAATAAACGGTCGGATGATGCGGAGTTACGATTCATAAATCAAATCTAAATTATGCAACGATAATACCTCGTCGCGTCGCGTCCTGAGCTTCGCTTGAGCCCCGGTCGCTGTGTGTGTATATAGACTGTGCCTGCTCAAACACATTTTCATGTTTAGTCCTGATCATTTATATTCATTCGTGGCTGGTTCGTGCATCATGTCTAAGCGAACTATGCTTTAATCGACGCGCAGCCATGTTTCTCATTTTACCTGAAAAAGTTAGATGGTCGTAGACACGTAGACGATTTCGACGGAAACGTCACAAGAAAATTGAAAGATTTTTTGAACAGTTGAACGATGAATATTTTTTATTAGAAGCAATGTAGCAAACTATGTCAGCACACTTTGTGTAATACAGGGTCTGTCCGGAAAGTAATGCAACCACATTTTTAAAAAAAAAATCTATTAAACATATGGGTACAAACCTTTAAATTTCTTCAAAGTAGGATCCTTGGGCGTCGACATATTTTTTCCAGCGCGATTTCCATGATTCGTATGCTCCCTGGCAAGCGTTTTTTGGAACCTCTCGTAGTACCCTCGTCACAGCCTCTTTGACGCGTTCCACGCTTTCAAAATGGCATCCTTTTAGCACATTTTTAATTTTTGGAAACAAGAACAAGTCTGCGGGAGACAAGTCGGGACTGTACGGGGATTGAGGAAGTGTTGTGATCCAACTAAGAAATACCGTTTACTGTTTTCCCCGTAATATACGGAAAAGTTTTGGTTGGAAGTGCTCGACGAGGCTGCGCCGAGGGTACTACGTGAGGCTCCAGATAACGCCTTCCAGGGAGCATACGAAGCATGAAAATCGCGCTGGAAAAAATGTGTCGACGCCCAAGGGTCCTACTTTGAAGAATTTTAAAGGTTTGTACTCATATGTTCAATAGATTTAAAACAAAAGAAATGTGGTCGCATTACTTTCCGGACAGACCCTGTATAATGTGTCACACATTACAATTCTTTCAATTCATTAGCATGATTACTGAGTAACCAAGTAAACATTTCGATTTCAAAGGCACGCAATACTAGCAGAGTATACTGGTACACATTCTGTAACATATAGTAAATGTCGGCAATTGGCGGACGAAAAGTGCATCGTGTAAGTGTCCCACTTGTGTCCCGTGCCCATTAAGTACACGAGAAGTAACACACCAGGTGGCTGGTGTGTTGCCTGGTTTTTAAGCATTTTATTTATCGGTGGTGTATCGATCTCGTCGACAGGGACGCTGAAAGTTCCATGGTTTTTTATCGGCGCTCTGATTTATTACAAGAACCGCGGGCCGACTATATATGAGCCACTTCTGTTGGAACGCTGCCAGCTGAACTGAATAGGTGGTGGCTCGCCTCTGGGAAATTAAGTGTGTACACGGAAAAACGTGCGAAACCGAAAACGCCGCGCCGTGCCTACGCCCACCCGCATCGCCCGTCAGACCCGTGGCCGCTCTCGGTTACATCCGAGAAACAGTTTAATGGGGTCCGTGGAACCGTTTATTCGGTACCCGACGATCCAGTTACACGGAACAGGAGGACCGGATGTCTTCGTTTCTTCTGGAACCGGAAGTCGATGGTTTTCTGGGAGCTTTCCCTGGAATTCGACTGACACCTCTTTCTTGCCTCTTCACTGTCCAATCATCTCCTTTCTTGGCAACCGCGCTGCCTTTTCTTTATCTTCCTAGTTACATAACAGCTCCAAAGTATGTACTGTATGCTTGATTATACATATACAATCGTCTCCTCTTGACACTCTTCTTCTTCTTTTTATTTCCCTGGCCTTTCTGGTCAGACTTTCTTGGCACTTCTTATACGCCATTTTATTCGTTCCGAGGTGCTGAATATGAATTTCGTTTTTGGCGGAAATTGCAAGTTACCGAGATATTTACGAAGAACATTACTTTGTTTTTATAATAGAAAAATTAATTTCCTTCAAGATGTGAATTAGGTGGACGTTCCGAGATAAATTGGCGGCGGTCATCGATCGCGGGATTCGTTTTCCATTTAGATACGGTTTATTCGTATCGAGTCCGGCGTTTCGAGTCGATTACGGCGATTCACAGTCGCGATGGGGAGGATGCGATGGTAATCGGGGGTGGCCGGCCACCTTTAGCGAAATGCTAACGCCTCCGCCCGGATAGCTACGAGCTCGGGAATGGCGGACGGTTTGCGGATAAGGGAAGAAAAACAGAAGCTCGCTGGAATTTTAAGGAAATGCCACGGCGCGCGGTTCCGTACCGGTGGAATGGCGGAAAATTAGCCGCGGCGCAGCAAAGGCAAGAGCGACGCGCGGCCACCGAACCTTTAAGGAAATTGCTCGGCTCCTTTTCCAGGAGTTCAAGAAATTTTAGGGACCCCGCTGCATCGTAAAGTATTCTTTAATTCTCCGAGTATCGTCAAATTTACAAACGCCCTCCACCCCCTGCAACCCCCCAGCGTACAATATTGCGAGCCCCTCGCCGCAGATGAATAAAGTAACCTCGTTCTCTTCCCCTCTTCTTTTTTATATATTCTTCTGCTTCGTCGTCTGCTTCTTCTACTTCGAGGAATAATTTAAAAGGTTGTGCGCACACCGAGTACTATCGGAAATAAAAATTTTATTCGGCTCCCGATGTCGCGGTATATGTATAACCGAGACCATCTGTCCTCGATTTCGATATACGATGGCCGAACACTTTCGCACACCCGTTCTTTAAAAATAATTTTATGGATTCGTAAATACGTGGGTCCGGCACTGAATAAGGTTTTTCGTTGTTTCGTTCTGACTGCGGCGACCTTTCGAATAAATACGGGTGGGATGGAGGGATGGAAGGATAGATGGGTCCGCGCATTCGGCGACGAGCTTCCGACGAAGCAAGTTCATTTTGTAATTCATACGTTGTGCGTTGTGATGTCCGAAAATAAGTAAACTGCGGATTTTTATGCATTTGCAATTTTTGTAGACACATTTTAAAGAAGTGGAATATACATTAAGATCTCATTTTCAGTGGTTGTAGATCTGAAACAAGTCAAAATTGTACTAAATTCTATCGAATTTCACACTAGCATTCCTTGAAAATTTTCAGAAGCCATAAATGCATAAAAATCCGCAGTTTAGTAATTATTTTTGCAATTTTTTCGGTTTAACTAAACTGCAAAATTTTATGTATCTATTATGAAAATTTTCCGTGTCAATTGGAACAAACAGAAGTCGAGCTCTTGTTTCTTTGATAATTTTGATCGTTTGAGAACGAGGATTTTTTTTAATGTCTTTATTTGAACGCGGATTGTACAATAAACACTGTCAGTTGTAGGGAACGGTTTGCATATCGGCGGCCGGAAAATTCTATATGCAAAAATACTATCGTATCTCTGTTCGAGCTACATAATTTCAAACAGAGAATATTTGAATGAAATATAAATATTTATATATTCAGAAGAGCTGGTATTAAATAAATATTTATTCACTGTATCAGAGGCTTTAGCGAAGCGCGCAAGAACTGTAAAAAAATCGTTTTATTATTATTTCTAATAACATATATATTACGAAGTCAGAAACCGGGAAAACATGCTTCGAGGAATTTAACCAATTAAAAGATCTAAGCATTTATCGATAAAGAGAGATTGAAATTAGATAAATAGTGACAGCTAATCAATTGCAACTTCATTTTGAAATGGTTCAACCACTGTATTCAAGATATATACATCATTCCCTACTTCCAATTTTTATTCAAAATAAAAATTGTCTGCATTATTTTCAAGCTACTGAAGCTACATAGACAATATAGACATTCATTTCGTTAATATTCTTCAAATGATTTTACTGTTTTACGTTTGATCAATTTTTGTAAATGCATACAATTCGCAGTATGATCATAAGAACACTGTTACATTATTTGTCAATTTACTAAAACTACTGGAAGCATATTCATATGTACCTCCTGTGTCTTATAAACGATGCAGAAAATTTTATCAATCACCAGCAGACAAAAATGTCTGCAGTGATCGCAGGAAGCAGAAGTAAAATAGAAACTGTTCTCGTCCCTGAATGATATTTTTGCATGAAAAACAACATTACAATATTTAAAAATTTGTCTAATCTTTTACATTTCATCCAACCAATTTCTTCATAAATGTTTCCATTGTTTGACATTGTTTTGCAGAATATAGTTTTGTCGATTCGCGAGAAAGACAAATAAATTCGCACACCCGAGAAATAGCGAGGCAAGGGATTAGTCCGAAATTCAGAATGCCGTACTGGAAACGCGAGAGCAGGCAGAAAAGAAATGCCGCGCCGATACGTCCCATTAGAAGGTGCAAACGACACCGAGTCGGGTTTATCCGCGGAGTTGCATCACTCGCAGGATGCTGCACATTCTTGTTTAGGAAAAGAGGCGCGCAAGAGGGTTTAAAAGCATGACGCCACCCCTTTCATCCCCGTGTTCACCCTCGCGCACCCTGCGCCGTAAAGAGCAGAGATAAACTTGCTCGGGAAATGTAAATTAGATGGAAAAGTATGGAAAAGTACGCGGTTCGCGCGTACACTCGCATTTAGAGCACGCATTTGGCCCGCGGCCAAAGTGCACGGATTACGTTCTGTTTTAAATCGCGTTTTTATTATCCTCTGCGGCGTTCGCAATCAACCGGGATTCGATACGGCCATCCTTCCTCCCACCGCGATATAATATTGCTCGAGGACCACCCTCTCGCCATCCCTACCACCCTCCGCATTTTCCGGTTAAGTAATAATTCCTGTATCGATATTATCGTTTCGCTCGAATCGGATAAAAGCTGCGCGCGGCCTAGCCGTAATTACGACTGCGGAGAGCGGCGCGGCGGTTAGATTCGTCGGGTATCACTGAACACGAGCTTCTTGATAGTCTATCGTGTTTCGCACTCGAAACGAAGCTCGATTAGTCGAATTAATCGGGAAACACGAGCTTGATCGAATTCGACGGTTCGCGAGCAATGATACGCTGCCGATTCCTGTTGCCATTTACACGCTCGCGGAAATAAAACGAGATGCAGCAAGCTTCCTTTCTCGCGAGCTGAATTTCGAGCCGCAAATACGCGATTCGTTTGTGTCGCTATAGACCCTGGATTTTCTGTATTTTCAACGAAAACGAATGGTGGATCCAATATATTTGGTGGTAACGTAAATCCGTTCGGTTATCCTCGATATTTTATTCTCATTTATTATATTATCAGAGTAGCGAGTTGCAATCAATCAATTAATTATGAAATTATAGACTACACGTGGCCTTTATTTAATCCTCTGTGCATTTCTAATGAGTCAGAACTAAATCGTTGAAATGAAAACTGTATATCATTCATTTCATTTCAATTATCTAAAGAGGTAATGCATTTTAATTGAATCTCTATCACGTACGATTTACTTGGACGATTTTTATTTTACATCAAGATCCGCAGTCTAATCGAGCAACTTCTCAAAATAAATTGGAAAAGCAAATTGCCGAATTGTACGAAAAAGATGCCGTAGACGTCACGATCAAGCGATTGTTGTTCAAACAGCCGCGGTTAGTCGGTGACGTTCCACTTTCAGGTTCAGTCGCCGGCGAAATCGATGGGCCACGGGGATGAAAACATTTCGGGCAAGTTTTACGCGTCCCAGGACCGTTTCCGTATCGTTTTTACGTACGGGGGAGTGAAAACGATGCTCTAACCGATTTCAATATTTTACGGGCGTCAGCTCGCAAAAGGCAAACTGTAATTTAACAATCGCGATTACACTTTTCAATGAGCGGAAGCTGAACGTAAACGAGAGCGCGGCCGTTTTTGTTTGCCGTTCGCGAGGTAGGAAAATTATAGCGGTGCTCGATTAAAACTTGCGATTTAATTTAACGTCGAATGAACCTATGAAAATTTCTATGGAACAATAACCCGCGAATTTGTCGGCCTATTCAAGTAGCGGACATCGGGAGCCGTTATTAGCTTGAAACATTCTTTTTCTCGTCGACGATATTTTTCAACGAACTTTCCATTCGTTTACGGGTTTTTGTTGCAATTTTTAATTTAAATGAGATGAAGCTGGGTTGAGCTCTTCTTGTTCTCGGGAAATTAACACCGGCGACAAACCTTTGTCTACCTGTGCTTTGAATAATATTTATGACCCCCGGAATGTCCACAGGATGTCAGTTGTCCATCGGTGATGGGACTGTGAGTGCCGACAGTTCTCTGTGGTTGTGAATTATTGCGCGCGCGTGAAACGGTGACAGTTTAGTTTAATTGTTTACGAGTAGACTCCTAGCTTTCTAGAAATAGGAGATGCATCGAAGTGCATCTATTTCTTCTCGTATTGATTATAATGTGTTAACATGAGAGAAATTGTTGATTTCCCCTTACATTCATTATAATATGATCAAAATAATGTATTCGCCTGCGCATTTTTCTTATAAATGCATAACATCTATTTATAGCGATTAAATGGACCTGATAAAATTTCCATTAAAATCTGCAGAGACAATAAACCAACAATTTAAACCAAATTTGACAAAGTTCCCAACGTCAACAGACAAACAGATCTAAAATTTGATACTTCCTGATCGATATTACAAAGACAGCGATTTGGGTCAAATTGCAAACACAATGGCGGCTCGCTGATGACAGATGAACGCAAAAAGGGGTCGCACATAAATCCTTATGATCGCGATACGTGCGTTTAATGCGTACGCAGGTGAACCGTTGTGGTAGCGACGAAAAAACGGTCGCCCATGCAACTGCCTATTAAAATCGCGAGTCTCTGCAATAATCGCCAGCGGGAAATTTGTCCTGTCTGCGCGGGAAAAAAGGTTCGCGTCCCCATCAATCACACGAAACCTTCCTGCCGGCAAATTTTATTCGACGGTTTTCGCGAGAGGCTCGCGAATAATTATTTCGTGCGAGGGAGAGAATCGATGCCGCCGCCGGTTTCCGCTCGGCAATTCCGACTAAACGATTAAATTTATTTAGCGTTTCGCTCATTTTGAGCGGCTGTCGCGACACGATTAAACGGTAAAATTTGTTTACCAGAATTTCCAATGCGTCCGCGCAGCCGTGTTCTGAAAATAGAGTGAGAGTGGAGGGGCGTGGACATGGGACAATCGCGAACGGAATTTTCGGTCGCAGAAAAATGCAGATTTTTATCGGAACGATAAGCGAGTCCCCGTGGCAATTCCCAAACGAGGTGCAGTAGGTGTTGGGGAAACGTATGATTGTATTCCTGCGAGCGAACGCGGTCCGGAATACGATAACCGAATGCTTGCGCATGGAAAATGGCGCTGGAGATAGTCAGCCGACGGGATTTTAATTCGATGCCGGTGGTATTAGGTGAAATTAGTGTAGTTTGTGGGTGGCGAAGCTGTTGGCGATTGGGGAATGCTGGGGGAGTCGGAAATCCTTTTCTGGAACGTCCTGTAGATTTGTCTGGAAGAAAATTCGACCAATCACAGTAAAAAAAATCATCAGAATGTACCTATACATTGTTTAATTACTAGACTGCGGATTTTATGCATTTATGACAAAAATGGACAAGTACCATTTAAAGCAGTGGACATGTGAAAAATATTCAAGGACATCAAGGTATTAGTTTCAGATTAATGTTTAATAGGATAATTAAAAGAAGAATACCATTTTTATCTGGCTCTTGTGTTCTGCAATCAATGCGAACATTTTTTATTTTGCATAAGAATCCGCAGTCTATTAATTACATACTATGGTTTGTTCTTTCTTCCAAGCGCCACATTATGAATCAATTCTGAATCACCCTGTAACGTTTCCTTGATCACTGACATAAGAATATTATTTCCCAGCGATGCATGCCGGATTTTCTCGACTTTTTATTTTAACAATGTCACTGCATACCAGGTTTGAACCACTTTTGTACAGACCTGTAGAGAGTGGACGGACAGTTTAATTTGAAGCGGGGGGAGGGGCTTCCAGCAGTGTGCCCGGCGCGGTGTCTTCGTTTCCCGCGTTTTCATTCGGGGGCTGACGGGTCGAATTGCGTTTTCACGTGCCGGCAACTTCGCTTAATGAGTAATGTCGCGGGAATACCGATTTAGATCGAGTCCGGTGGTCCGTGTCGTTTAATAACGCCAATTGCGCCGGCACCGAGCAGATGCAAATTGCGCACTGCATTGATAATAACAGTTGATCCGCGGCCATGGAAAAAGGGAAAAACCAGATCCAACACCCCCGCTACCAATTTCCCCCGATGCACGGGCCGCGATGTCGCAGATAAACGAATCCGCGGAATGATCAAACTCTGCATGCCCGGTTTGCGTTTCACGCTTTCCAAATTTTTCGGCCACCCACCGAACGAACGAACGGCTGCCAACTTTTCCGCCCGGAAACCGAATATTTACTGCCCAGGCGACTCCGAATTTTTCGAATTCCTCGCGGTGCGGTGGTTCCTTCGCGTTTCCTCGGAAGCTTCTTTGAATTTTTTCGCGACACTCGTCATCGTTCTCGACGATTCTCCCCACCGGCCACCACGGATCTAATCGGATTTCTTGGCGCCCTGCAACCCTTTGAGACCAGCACAGTCTCACAGGGCTCTAGAATCTCACAGGAATTTCCCGTCGAGTCCTCGGCGCACACCGGGTTGTCATCTTTTTTGATCGACGAGTCTCTGGATCGTTCCTTCCGCCTCGAGCGTTTCTTTGCGGCTCTTCACAATTTTATCTGTCAACGGCCCTCGACCTTCCCAGTCCCTTTGAATTTTAGATCACCCTTGGCTTCTTTAATCGTTCCTCGAACCCAGAGTTATTTCGTTCTCCGTGGATCTTCTGGAAGTTCCTCGAACCCTGCTACTTTTTAAAATTTCTCTGGGCTTCCATCGGCGTCTTCCGGCAGCTTCTGACATGTTACATTTTTGTACGTCATAGCTTCTTTAATTATTCATTTAAGAATTCTCTAGGATAATATGAACCTTTTAGTAATCACTATTTTAATTCTCCTGTGTTTTTGAATATTTCCATACGGTTCGTAGACTTTCTTGACAGTTCTTGTACTCGGAAATCTTTTTGATTTGTAGAGTTTTTAAATTTTGTATACGGTCTAAAAAATTTTCTTCAAATTAAATATTAATTTATTTGTTAAGATATTATTAAGAGATATTAGTGAAATTAGAATTGAATTTACCGTGAACATGTTAGGAAATCCTTCCAATCCTTTTAAAATTATTAACAGGCTCACAAATGTGTACAGACGTCCGTCGAAGTCTGTTCATCGAATCTGATGATGTTCCTTCGCCCTCTGCGAACCTTTCCGAAGAATTCCCCGCAGTATTGTGCTTTGTAAAATTTTGTAGGGTCCGGGACAATCTTTACCGACACGTCCCGACAATTTCGTGAAATCGTATTGTATCTCCGAGTGTTCTTGGATTTTCTAAGATCCCCCAAGAACTTCCCGAAGTTCTTCGAATTTCCCGCAGTTCGTAATTTCTATTGTAAGTCCCGGGGATCTCTTACCAATTTCTTAGAGCCTCCGGGACAGTCCCCAAGGTGTGGTGTTCCCAAGCTCTTTGTAGTAGACACTGTTCTCTCTCTCTCTCTCTCTCTCTCTCGAAATTTTTCGCAGTTCATAATCTCTTGGAATCCCGTAGATCTCTCTACACCTATCTTAGAATCCATCAGGATACTCTGAATTTCCACTGAAATTTCTAGCAGGGTTTCCTCGAGTCTCTGGAACCTCTTTAAATTTTCTACGGATCATAATCTTCTCTGGGACGACGGATCTGCGATTTCTCGAGCCTACCATCTCCTCGAGGCTTCTTCGTTTTCTGAAGCTTCAGGATCTTCAGGATCGGTGAAAAAGTCCTCCAATTCTCCTCGAGTTTCAAGGATAATTTCCTGGCCCTACAAAGTATCTGAAGGACCACTGTTTCCTGAAGAATACTAGTAATACCATTTATTAATCGTGTAAATCAGCTTTTAAAGGAAAACTGTAAACCTAATCTAAGAAATCTTTCGGCATATAATAGTGTCTATGTTGGACAGTATTTCGTAATTTTTTTATTAAAAAATATTTACGAATCGCGAAGCTGCAGGACCACTTATAATCGTCCTGTAGGTCGATGTCTTTTAAGGAGTTGTGCTCACTCAAGAGGCTAAGGAAGCTGAAAATTAAAAATTTTTTCTCGAAAATTGCCAGACTTGAAAAAATGTTTTGGCATTTAAAAGCTCATTAGAGAGTGCCTCGCAATTTCTTTAATTAAAACGTATTCATCGGCCACAATAATGTTAGAAACCGATTTATAATTATCCTGCTGATCGATTTCTTACAAATTTGATCTGCAAATTTCAATTTTCCGGCGGCAAGAACATGGGAGTTCTCACTTTCTTGATGCTTCGAGGAATCAGAGAATTAATTTCGAGGAAATTTCTCGATGTCTAACGATTTCCCCATTCGCCTACTCTTCCCCGAATCTTCAGGATCTCTTCAAGCTCGTCGCGGTCCCGCTTAAGGACAATTCCCCGGTTCCCGGCAGCTAGCAGAACGCGCATTGTTCCGGACGATCTCGTGCAGCGTCCGATTAGGGCCTCTATCAATTGATCTTTCGTTGCATGCTTAGCTCTCTGTGCTTCCCGAAGAAGACACGACACAGAGAGATCTGGATCGTTTGAGCCTGAAATTAGAAGCGGGGGAAAGTTCTTGTATAGACGTGTCCGTATCACTATAGCGAGAAACGTGGTGCATGGGGTATGGAGGTACGTGGGACACGTGAGTTGTGGTTATGCGGTATGCGGGCATGCGAATAACCCGAGGGAAGATTGGCTTGCAAGGCTGCCATCGGATGGAGCGTTTGTTGAAACGATCACGCGAAATGAACCGACCGAATTTCCCTGCGACTCGAGTACCCCCGGGGATCACCTTCAATGGCTCTTTCCTCACGGCCTTCGTGGCTTTTACCATGGACCGTTGTTTGCACCGCGGTAAAATTGAATAGCAATTAATATGTACCTGTCCCTCTCCAGTTATCTTCTTCGCGAATCTCCGTTACCGTATACCGTTATCGAATTATTGGTCGAAATAGAAATTGTTCGAAAGTACACTTCCTGCCACACCTATAACTCCTCCCACAATTTCAGGTATTTTGACTTGAAAAAATTCTGTTGTGTAGTCCAAATAATAGGAAATATGTACGCAAAATCTAAATTGCAAACAATCGCCCGAATTCCTTAAAAAAAAATTTGAAAGACTACCACTGAAGAGTCCCTTAACCCTCTTGGATTCTTCAAACCAAAGAACTACAACTCCCACAATTTTAGGTATTTTGACTTGAAAAAATTCTGTGGTGTAGTCCAAGTAATTGGAAATATGTACGCAAAATTTCGACACAAAGTGGTCGATCGATTTCTTTAAAAAAAATTTTCAAAGCTCACAAAATGACACTAGATCAGAAGACTTAAATGATTTTTTGGTGGCGTTATATTCTGAGGACTTTTACAGGTCATTGTAACCTAACTAAACGGTCGCGATCATGGCGGACAGCTGTCCCCTAAATCACGGCACGATTCCCGGGCCATTTCAACGCTGTCAAACACCGTTATCGAAACACAGAAGGGAGAGAGGTCGCGTGCGCGCATTGGCGCTCTGCGATCTTGATGCGCAAAGATAATAATTGCGTTACACAGCCCTGTCTAAACGGTTCGCAGCCGAGACACGAGAATTCTCGTGATTCCCGCGGCCCATCCATTATGTACGGGTCACAAGAACACCGTCGCGTCGCCCACCCACGAGTTTTAGATTTAATTGTCTCGACAGGCGAACAAGCGCCAGGCATAATTACATGCGCCACAGTGGAAAAAAATATCGAACCGAACACGTTCACTTGTTCAGTCTTTGTTGCACCATTTGGATTATTTTTATAGTCGGTTTGTGATTGTTATTATTATACTACGGATGTTTATGAATGTATGACAAAGATGGATTAATCAAATACAAGATTGCAAAGATTTATGCTGTTTTTGGCTCATTAAAATTATTAAAAGAGGAAATACAGGTTCGTTTAGCTTCTGTTCTTTACAGTTGATCCGCAGTCTAATTTTTATCGTGTGATATGTCAACGAAATAATTATTTTAGATTGATAGACTTAATTATTCCACTGCGGATTTTATGCATAGATGAGGGAGATGGATTGAAGCAATTTGAAACAGTACAAGTACTAAAGGAATTCGTAATTTTCAAAATTATTAAAGCAGGAAATTTATTTCTTGTCTTGCAATTGATCGAGACAATTTTTATTTTGCATAAAGATTAATTTTTACATACGAACTCCAAAAGAAATTGTTGAACGTCATTCGAGGAAGCTTATTGAGCTAAGGAACCTCTGTTTCTTTCTTCAATGATTGTAATTAGTTGTGGAAGTATTGTACATATAAAAATTATTGGAAATAATGCAACAGTAACTCCTACAACGAATGCGAGTATGGACACTACAGGTCGAGCAATATTTAATTTACAACGGGTATCAGAGCAATGTTTTTGACAGAATATAAGTTGCTGAAATTGCATTAAGACGAATGTAAAATAAATGCATAACATGACAGAATGCATTTGAATATCGAACTGAAAAGAATATAATTTTACTAAATAAACTCGATGAGAAATGAGGAGCTTCTGTGTAGCACGGCTGTGTAAGGTAATCAAAGCAGGAAAAAATTTGTTTATTGAAAATACATGTTTGCGAATTTTTTGTAATTACTGCACGGAATATTCGTTTTGCTCGAAGGTTTGCAGTCTGGTTAGTAATTACTGATAATATACTTCGATGTAAAAACACATAGTTTGCGTTATCTTATTTTATTATCAAAGCTACAAGTATGCGTCCAATCCACTTCCCTTTTATACGAACATAGAGAAACAAAAGTAAAAATAATTTCATGTAGTGTACAGTTTAAAGAAAAAGAAGATTACGCACAGCTTGAAGTCGTATAAAAATTGTCGAATAGCGTGTTACGACTCCTTGAATGCATACATTGACGTCTAAAAATTTATTTCAAAACCTCGTTCCACGTCGAAATGCTCGGAACGCGTATTCATTTCACAAAATAATAAAACTCCGCTAACGAAGGGTGTCAGAACTGTTTCAACTCGGCAAATGTACCCGGAACGTGATCAAAAATTTTGCACATATATTTATCACTTCAAAGAAAAGAATATCAAATAACGAAACTCGGCTAATGAAGAGCGTTCGAAATAATAGGGCAGCGGCCGAACGGGAGTCTGAAACAGAAAACCATCCGCGCATTTACTGGAAATAACAATAATAAAAGTTCGTTAACGAGCGGTATCGCAAATTTTTGAGCGACAGAGACACCCGCGAATTGAGCCGTTCCGGTGTTAAATTACAAGCCCCGTCTGTTAATCACTGGACTTATGAAAGTTCCTGAAAATCGATTTGCGTGGATTTTTTGGAAATGAATCGGCCGAACGAGTGGCCGCAGTAAATTCCGACGGCCGATAATTCGATGCGTAATTATTCTTAAATAAACAGCATTATCGTTCGACGTCCATAAACTTTTTAATTACGCGCGGCGTGCTCCGATGGAAATTGATTGGTCCGTTAAAACTTCGTTACAGCGAACACCGCGCACAGTCGTTCGTCACTCGTAATGAACTTGGTTTCGGGGCGTAATATACTGCCGCGGCAGTGATTATTGTCATCGAATGACCGGGTTATTGTTGAGTACTCTAATTACACCTTTCACACGGCCCCTCCTCGCCTCTGTTTGAACAGGATTCAAGCGCCGCGCCGCGCCGTACAATTGCGCGCTAAGGTCTTGTTTGTGTCCATACAGTACTGCCCTAACTGATTCTGTCGCATAGCCAGTTCACAGTTAATTAAGTCTAATTCTCGACACAACCTATCGACATCTCTGCCTCTGTATACAACCGCGCAAATAACGTTCACGTTCGTTTTTTAAACTCGAAGACGCACAATGATATCCGTTCCGCATTATCATGCGAAAATATTTACTCGATTGCGTGCGCGATATTTACGGTAGCATTTCATTATAACGCAATATCTACAGACGGGGCGATAATCGAATTTATCTGTCAATGCATATTTCATCGAGATGCATAATATTGAATGCAAAAAGTTTGTTGTCGGTGCGATGATTTAATGAGAAGTGAGAGACATTGTAGATGCGCAGTTAGTATTGTTAATAATCGGACATTTAACATGCAACAGCCCGATAAAAACCTCCCCGTGATATCATCGGGCAACTTTCCGCAATGGAGGCCCGGTTAAGTCGATCGAGGCGTTCGAAATCATTGGCTTCTGCCACGACCATTGTCCTTTGTTGGCAGTGTGGGCGCCTAACGGGGAGCCTAACGCTTCGTTTCGCTTCGACAAAGCGGAATAAACCGATTGCACGCGCGAACGAAGGCACCCGGTGGTCCCGGAGAGTTAATGGGCGAGCACCTCGCGAACTACCTAGCCGATAAACCGAAAGGAGACCGGATCAAGCCCTGGAGGTAGAGCGACGGGAAAACTTCGATTGACCGTGGGATCAAAGATCGAGGGACCTAGAATCGAAGCTTCTCTGTGAAATCCCTTGGGGGTGTGGGAGGAGTGGGGGCGAGGCGGTTGCTGATACAGACCGTGACCTGGGAGCCGGACCGGTGAGGCTGCATTGTCGGATGATTTTTAAGACCCCCGTCCTGTTTGTCGGATGATTTTTAAGACCCTCGTGTTTGCCGGCAGATATTGGAGGATACAGAGTCCTCGATGTTTGGGGAGCAATAAAGTGTATCCTTTGAAGCTGCTCGCCGCGCGGATCCTATGAGAACCAGCAGGCCACTCACTCGATTGCCCCGGATAAGTGTCCGGGGTATTGATGTGTGGCTGTTCGGCCTCGTTAGGTAATTGTGTGCGGTCTCGAAACCTCCATTTCGCGTCCCATTTATCGAATACCGAGTGTATAGATATTTACAGAAATGCATTTAACTTGGACCGAAGTATGTATGTCCCTCTCTCCAATTTTCTTACAGCGAGGCTGTTCGTTTAATCCCTAGAAACTGATATACATAAGTTGAAACCGCGTTAACAGCCCTACGAGGACGTGCATAGGTAGATTACAGTCAATGGGGTAAACTCAAAAATTCCTAGGCTAAACAGTTCAATTAAACGAAAAAGAGTATTACTTAAAATCGTTCGAAATTGAACTTGGTAAATGAAAAAAGAGCAGGTAGAAGTTGGTAAAAATTAGGGCGTGCTACCGGTTAGTGAGTGCACCCCGACGAAGTTAGTGTCGCCGTCGCATTAGGCGATCGAGTCGCGTCGCTGGCGTCGTTTAAGGCGTCGCTTTTTGTCGGGAGGGTAGTGCATAAATATGACCGCGGAATTGAAACGCTTTCCTCGATATCGGAGCGAGATTTATTGGCCGAGCTCCTTTGTGCGGGGGCGTCTCGGCTCCTGGAGCCCGGCTGCCGCTTGTTGTTGCGATATTTTCCATTGGACTTCGATTCGGCGGGTGCCGGTGAAACGGGGGCGGAAACCCGGGGGTGGCTCGGCGAGAGTTCCAGACGAGTGGAGTTTCGAGAATCCGGAGCTATGGAAATTCTTTTATTAATGGATCAACCGTTCTTCCGGGCTTTGTCGAGTGATTTTTACGAGTCGAGGCGCGGGGAAGTGCGGTCCGGACGATTTCCGAGAGAGACACTTCACCGGTGAACGTGACGACGATGGTGTGGATGCCTGATGCCTGATTTCTCCCCTTAAAAGACCTCAGTTGAGACATTAATTGATAAGTGGAGGTTTGGTGGGTTAAGGGTGGGAAGCATGGGAAATCTAGTGGCCGCGTCGAGTCACGTGACGGACCTCTTATTGGTTCAGTTGTGTCACGCAGGGGTTCAGCTACAGCCCTTCTTGCAGTCTTTATCGAATGTGTTCCAACGTTGTGCTGAATTTGTTACAGAAACAACCGCAACAAATTCTTCGGTGATTTTTTAAATAATTTGTGCTTTGCAGTAATTTTATCGTCGCTCCCGTGGATTTTTTATTCGATAGATTGTGTAAAGAATAACTCTAGGTGTTTTAGAATTGTGTTGAGCTATCACTGGATTGTGGATCCTTGTGCAAAATTTGATTCTATTATATTGCAGCAATATATTTAAATTCTTACATTGTTATTCTTCTATATTTCACCTACTCGCATTCGTTGTAAATGCATAAAATGGTCGGTCTAGTTATAAGAATAGTCGAATATATTACAGTACAATAAACGATGATTTTATGGTGTACGAATGGGCCATAAATGTTGCTTGAATTGGCTATGTTGGTAATCCAAGAAGATACGAGATAGTGTGAAATACATTATTAATGTACTTTATATACGATGTGTATTGTTCGTTTAGCTTAGTTAACTCCCAGGTCAAATGCCAGCACGAAAATGTTAGTTCAAATGTGTGAATATACAGAGACCCTTGAGAGATTTATGATCTCAGACTGTTGCTGCATCCGAGGACTATATTCCCATCCAAGGAAGCTAAATTTGTGATAATCGCACTGTTAACAAGCTTGATGTCATCGTATACATGTAACAATAAGCGAATGCTGCTCCCGAACGGTGGTATCGTTCGTAGATTAGTTACATACATACTAGATTACGGTGCAGGAACACGTGATGGGATTAGCATATCGACGAGTTTGTTAGTTCAACAGTTCGAAGTGTCGCGGGCATAATTGCCACTAATTCATGGTGCTCTTGCATTACAATTTTGTTGGAATAACAAACCCGAAAAAACAACAAATGCCAAAAATTGCTTGAAACTCTTTAACATTTACGTAATAAAGATATAGATATTATTAGATATTAGTATTGTAGAATGTTAAATTTGACAACAATTTGCAGAAACAAAAGAAATACCATTGTTATACATTTTTAATTATTCATACAATTTTTATTTCGCATCTGCATTACCTTGTAACATTAACATGGTTTTATTTTATTTTAACATGGTATTATTTTACTAGACTTGCACCAATTAGTTCTAAAAACAGTGTTTATTTTCACGGTAATAATATCGCTGAAAGAAACCATACATATTTTCCATTCCACATGGAAACTGATACTAACGTGATTAATATTAATACGTTAATTAATACGTTCAGTTGTGCAATTTGAATTTTACACAGGCTCCGACCTATAAGTAATTGCTTGGGAAAACAATTTAATTTTCGCATAATAAAATCGCTCCAAGGATCCATGTGTATTTTTTCCATTCCACGCGACAACTGTTCATAATTAATTTATACGTGAAGAAGTTGTAACAATTTTGCGCAAACATCCGCATCCCAATAACTGCTTTAAAAACACACAATTTAATTTTCGCGTAATAACCTCGCCCGTCGAAATCGCGCGTGCTTTCACGTTTCACACGAAGAATGGCAAATATTCGCGAGTGTGCCATTTATTTCGCCACAGTACATATATATATCTGGGTTAGAAAAAAAGTTCATCTCGGAACAAAGAAGTGGCACTTAGGGTCAACACTTGCAATTGGCCGCAATTTTTCCGGAGTCTCGTCTGGTGATAGAATATTTTTTTTCGGGTTATCTCGAATTATTTCAGTTCCCGACGATAGAAGAGCTTTCTGTCTCTCGCTCCGTCATTCGTGAGCCTCTCTTTTCCGCGCGCGGGCGCGAATTACGAAAGCTCGGCGCGGAGCAAAAACGAGGAACGGAGAAAGAAATGGAACACGAATCACGGCCCTCGGTTTTGGTAAATAACAACGCGGCCGCGGACCGGTAAACGTTGAACGAAGATCTTTTTTGCATTTTCCACCGTTCCCAGTGTTGACACAGCGTTTTCCCTACCACCGGAGAAGGGATCCCGTTTCGCGATTTTTTTCGCCGACTGGCACGGTGCAGATTATTTTGATAAAAACAAAAAAAAATAGCAGAGAGAGAGAGAGAGGGAATAGCGGAAACGTTAGAAGTGTGTCGCGGATTTCGTGGATAGAGAAATTAAACGTGAAATGGTGGCACTCTTTCGACCAATTTTTGCGAACCTCAACCGCCTCCTTTTTCCACGCGATTTTCTACCGTGCGCTCGAGCACTGGAATGCAACTGGCGCTGCACCGAATCAGTATTCATTAGTAATGTGGAGATTCGTGCATTCATTGGTTCTTTCATTTTTTAAATTCGGCACAGAGAGATGTTTGAAAGAGGTCAATTCGACGTTCCTCTTCTTTGGAGGATGATAAAGTCTCTGATAGGGTGAAGGAATTTTCTGCACATTTTATTTCATCTAAATCACCTTGTGAACATTTATTTTATCGTATTAAATTAGATAGGAAAAAACTTTCTAAACGAAATTTTTTACAATCAACATTAATAAAATTTCAGTATTCTAACAAGGAGTTGGTTTAACAAAAATATACATAGACACAGCACGTTTCTCGGATCACTGAAAAACGTGTGGCATGTCCACGAAGAAGAATGTTATAAAAGACAATAATTTATAATAATTGATTTAGTACGTTATTTCAATCTCAACCACTCCATTCGTGACGATCCATGAAATCAATCATGCGAATCCTTTGATTCCCGAGGTATCACAAATAATTAACGAGCAAATTGTATAATAACGAGCTCGCGATAATTGTTTACAGAAATTAATAGCCAATCCCTATTAATGCGTCACTTATGTGATCGATTTATTGTTTATATTCGATACGATTATTTCTAACGAATCCTCTAACTTGTAATTGTTCCCAGGGATTAAATTATTCAATAACCCGATTGAACAGCCATTATTGCAGAGAACTAAATTCTCTGTCGATTTCAGAGAATTACACCGCGTAACGTGATAGATTTCCATGCTGTGAGTTTAAAGATCAGAATTGTTAGCTGGTATAAAAAAAAAGTGTTATTAACCGACGGGATTTATTACGGAGGATATGATAAATCAATTGGCGAGTGTACCAGAATGTTTTACTAGGTCCCTTTTACAGCGTGGTCGTAAATTCGCGACTTTACAGCGTTCATATTTTTCCCCGTTCCTCAGATTCGCCAGCGTGCTGCGAAAAACATCGACAATACGAAATTTCCTCTTGACTGACTCCGGTACTTCGGGAATCAGTTTTCCTTCTCCATCTGTCAATACAATACCGCAGTACCGCAGCGTCTCGAACCGGATCGCCTTGTCTAGTTCGCTGCCTTAACATTCTTCCGAAGCATTTCGAGTCCGGTTGGCTCAACGCGGTTTCGACACGTCTTCAATTTTCGCTTTTGCAACTCCACGCTTTATCGTTTCCTCAGGATCGAAGCAGGAATTAATTTCGGGAGCGTCTTCGATTTCCTTTTATCGTTCTCCTGGCTCGATCATATTGCCCTACACATCCTGCCAGGCAATTAGTCGCCAGCTTATTAATCATTTTGAAGTATCCATCTTCATACTCTTCAGCGATGAACACTCTTGAACGGATATTTATTCGAAACTTATATTTAATATTTAATTTCTCGTACAACATTATTAGATTAAGCAATTTAAAAGAAATTCGGAAATAATATATTATACATGATTATGATTAATTATTATCGATGGCTGAACCACCGGACGTGACATTTCAATGCATCTCAATCTAGAATCCAACAGTTTGGTATTTCGTCTGTATAAAAGTTTCGAAATTAATTTAGCAGCAGTATTAAATCAAACAACACCGCTACAATTTCGTTCGCCCCATATATCATTAATTTAGATAGTTTCAGAGTTTCAACTGCTGTGTTCTCATCAACTGGGTTCTAAATTGCCTATTCTAATTTGTGCACTTCACAAATGAAAATATGCATTGTCGCTAAAATTGTATTCACAGCAAACATTATTAGTCAATCAGTGTTCGTTTAAAACGTTCCATAGACTTGTTGACGCCCCATTTTATTCAGCCATATTTTCAAATTAAACACTCGGAGATTTTAGTGTACGTCAATTAATTATATCAGATAGTAATATTCGTTTTATTCCGAGACAGAGCACTGAAATAAATTAATCGACTGTATCAAAATGCCTCTCAAATTTTCATAATTCCCAATATCAATCCCCAAATTAAGATGTCCGACTGTGATTAAAAATTGTTCTGCATCGATTGCAGCAGAACAGGATTTCAATCAATTTAATATACTTCAAATCTTCAGTTCAAAACCTCCGAAGCAAAACACAGAAAACAATTCCAATGTCTCCAAAATTTCGCAAACAATTCCACCCACCCCCATTTCAAAGTTCCTAGCCATTCCACCGTAACAGCCCGAACTCCCCCGAAGATCAGACTCGCCCCGATATCGAAAGATCTCGAAAACAAAGCAGAGAATCCGAAGAAGAAAAACTGTAGATCAGAGGGACGCTACTCCCGACCAAAGGGGGGTTGTTAGGGTTCGGGGGTGCGTTCGCCACAGTAATCAAAGCGCAGTCGAAGCATGCATGGTCGATACGACCGAAACGAAGTTCCGAACGCATAATCGAAGCTGCAAACGCAATTACGGGAAAATAACCGCAGCGGTGGTTACGTCTTGTGCGTTCACTGGGACAGTATTGATCTTCTGCGTATTTCCCTCCCTCCACGGGCTGGGGCTGCTCCTCTGCGTACATCGCAGCCCTGCTATTATCATTCTGGCGATTTTCGCGTTTACGGAACAATATTTCTTCTCGCCGATGGTTGATTAACCATCCACACGCTCGTCCGGATCGACCTCGCGGTGATTTATAATTAAAACAATAGCAAAACCACCACCCCGCAGAAACACCCCGAAATTTCGTTCTCGGTTGATTATTCGAGTTTTTAATTCTCGATGGAGTATCGATTGCTGCAGGTGCTAATACCGTCGCAGATGCAATGAGAGGATCACGGTTTATTGTGTCCAGTTTCCCTTCAGTCGATACCCCCTTCAACCCCTTCTGGAATCCATGTTGGATTCCCCGAGAGACACGCGAGCGCAAGTTTCAAGTTCGAAACTGTGGCTAAGAAGCCACTTGGTCGTGCAAAATATTCGGGCTTGACGCAAAGTGCAGCTGCATATTGCGTTTTTAGAGGACTGTGTTTGTGTGCCAATATCGTGTTCGTGTTGGTATACTGTTTTGTTAAGGTAACATTCGAGGGAACCGTGAAAGAGAAGTATTTAGCTAGAGAATTGTCTGCTTGGGAACGGATTTTAATATTTTTTATGCTAAATGTGTTGCTAAATGTTATCTTTAGGTTAAGGCTTTTTTTATGCCTTTGCGAGAAAATGAACGAAATTGAAACCGTAAAGCCATTTTTAAAAAGGTCAGTCTTCAAATGAGTACTATTATTAAAAGAAGAACTAGGTGTCAGTATAGTATATCCAACTTATGAAAATTGTTAAAGGATCAAATGAATTTTTATTCCCGCATATTCGCTGGAATAATAAAATTTGTTCAGTCACTTCCTCTGTGATATGATAATAATTATAGTTGTTCGTATAATTTTAATATGACAATTATGAGATTTAAAAATCCAGTAATTTACCTGCGGTAACTGTAGTGGTAAACGCTTCTCGTCCGAGAAAATTACATCCACGATAGAAAAAGACTACGCTCGTCAAGAAGTATCTGAGAAAACGCGCCATTAATTTCCCGTTAATTCCGGTCTCTTGTAACGCAACGCGCGAGTAATTATGGAAATATTAATGGATCGTTGACGGTCCGTGGAATATCTTTTTCTCCAAGAGATCACAGAATCCTCCGAATTTCGTGCTCGATTACTCTCCCTTTGTTCTCCCAGCCTCTCTCCCGGCTTCGCGATCATTTTTTCTCGACTTGTTTTTACAGAACAGTTCCTCTCCCTCCGAGGGCTGGAAACTTGTTTGTAGCGCGAGGGGTGGGGGGAATTACGATGATTGATCCTCGCCGTTTCGTTTCTGTTTCTTGTTTCTTTTCATTAATGGACTTTTAATGAAATTCTTTTTACATCCGAGTGCGGGGAGAGGAAGAACATATGGAATCTTTCTCGGCGGTTTGCTTGCCCGCCATTCTAACTACCGTTTTTCTCGGCGCCGCCATTTTCCGCCGGTGGCCGTTGTTTTTCGGCCAGATTGTTGCTAATGATAGATCTGGCCAGTAATTATTTCGATGTTTGCTCCATTTTTTTCAATTTGGGCTCAATCCATTGGTGTTTGACCCGCGTAAACGTTTTTGTTCATTTGAACAATTTCTTGCGGTCTCCGACATGAAATGTGCCAAATTTACTGTGTGTGTGGTTTGATGTAATTATATTCTTCTGAACATGCTGTTCGACAGATTATTTGAAAACAATTTTTTTATTAATACGCAAATTAAAGACAAATCTTTCATTTAAAAAAATGTTCCGACGTCATGGCAATCTTTTTATAAGTTCCACAATTGTTTTTGTTAATGTATGTACAACATATAACATAGAAACTCGGAACTTGATCGAATATTTGGTTCTTCCGGTCCGTTGTGTATTTGGATCGTTTAGGTTATATTTAGCCCGTTCGGACCACATGAGCGGCTATTTTCTTCCGGAGATTGTTTAATTATCGCCAATTACGGTCGACGAGAGTTTTAGAAGGTAAACGGCACATTGTTAACGATAATAATGCCGGGGCAAAACACATTCGGTCGGATAACACCGGATCGCTTTGTTGTAATCGTGATAACATATTGTGGAAATGTAATTAGTCGCCGCAACGACGGACGATCCTTTACCTATGCCGATGTTTTGTTTAATGAGATATTCTTTTGCAACGTTGTCCGTAGGATATTCGCGGCCGCGCGAGCTATTATTACACTAATTGGAATCGAAGGGAGTACAATTGCGAGCTGCAATTCCGGCGTACCTTATGTGCAACATTCCGGCTGCCCAACCATCTCGGTTGAAACTGTAATTGGTTGCGCCGGAGATTATTAACGATGCCGTACCGTTGGAAGCAACAACAGGGATAATCGTGTTGAACATTTCTGCGAGGTTTTGAAGAGCTTCAACTTCGTGCAACTGGGTTCGAGTCCGGAAAATCTTCAGCAGAGAAAAAGAAAATCCTTTAATCGCTAAACAAACCGCGAAGATGAATTTGAATCTGGAAATTTGCAATCGCTTCAATTAACGCAACTCCGCGAAGTTTAATTGGTGTCGTGGAACGGTCCGCTATTTTTGCGAATCGATCGAACATTCCTACGAAAATATTGACCAGCCAGAGTCAGCTGGCAAATCCTCGCGGACATTTTTTCCCCGGATTTTTCCGGTGGACCTGTTCGAGAAAACAATGTCCTCGAACAACCGGTAAACAATCGCACACAGGTCGCGCGGTGTTCCGAAGGACACGACCGGCTATAATTCGCGAAAGTTTTAATCACTTTATAGGCCAACGGGAAAAACTTTGATAAGCATAATAGCCGGCGGTAAGAGTTCGTCGAACTTGTTAAACTCTTGCGCAGTTTCGGCAACGACGTGGAATTATGCATCGTCGTGCGCACGGATATGATAGAAAACAATAGCCATCGGGATGGGGACGTGCTCCAGCGTGCTTATTAATCGTGTTTGAAGGAATAATCGATAAGCCACTCTGACCTAGCCGCAAACTTTTCGCGAGTTTTCCGGCGAATCTCGGTATTCGCGCCGCACATGTATCTCATTGAGCAATGACAAACTTCCGGGGCAAACAGAAACTGCTCCCGGTTAATATAAACATTAATGGTGGCAGTGATTAACTATCGAGGAGGTAATTAACCACCCAGCTGATGAATTCGCTGGTTAAAATCATAAACGTGCCGGGAATCCATCTTTGCTAAATTTTGTAATTCGTGTGGTTTAACTCTTACACGTAGATAAAGAAAAGGTTACCGAAAACGGTACGCATCGCCATCTGTAAAGAAAATGGCTCCCAGAACTCCGTTCACCTCGCGACTCTGAATTGACTTTTCTCACGAACGAAGCATTCTGGAAATATTTTATTGCCCGTATATTATTCTTTACGATGGCACAAATTGACTGGTATATGATAGACGGCGCCACCTGAAAAGAAAATGTCGTCCAGTCGTCGTCGTTCACATCGCGACTTCAAATTGAATCTTCTCAGGAACGGGGCACTGCGGAAAGGATTTATTACCGGTTCGTTATTCAGGGCAATAGCGGTAATCGTTCGGATACATTTTCCAGCGCAATCTCTCCCCGATTCTTTGGTAATAAACGCAGGAATGCGGCCAGCACTTTCCCGCGAGCGACACAAGAGAGACTATCCTCTCTTACAGCTTCAGCTTCGTTAACGCGTAGAATCGCGATTGTGCCGTGGTTTCCTCCGTCGTAACGCCCTCTCCTTACGATTTCAGGAATTTCATTGCGAGCATCGTATTGCGCGGAGGAAACACGTGGTTACGTTGCATAACCCGTTTTCGCGTTGGCCCCGCGATTATGAAGAATTCACAGCCGGCGTGTTTAAGCGTTGCCCTTATGAAATATTCCCGCCGGTTGTTTGTTTGATGTTCGCGAGGGATAAAGGGGGATATCCCCCATTGGTCGCGCCCGAGCAGCGTGCACATTTTAATGACGGTTCCATTATACGTCGGATCTTAATGTGACTTAAATGACCGTATTTGTACAGCGGGGATAAATAAATGATGGCGAGAAGCTGTAGCGCGCGCGAGCGAATCTTTATTCGTCGTTTCTCCCCTCGCTGATGAACGATGGCCGCGACAATAACGAGGAAATGAAAGCTTTTCCTTGATATTAATGATTATTGGTTCATTACTGAACGCGCGCCGCTTTGCACGATCAGTTTCCAATGTTCTTTCAGCGTGCGGCGCGGCGGGCATGACAAACGATGTGTGAATCCGGTTTCAGTTTCGAGTTTCATTAACCGCGTGATTGTATTAGAAGTTTAATAGCTCTGATCTTATCGAAACAGCTACACGGCCGCGTTAAATTATAAAGTCGCAGCTGCCGCGCGCGAAACCCGATTGCCAATTTGTGCGTACATCGACCGCAAATTCGGCCGGAAAAACCCAGCGAATTTCCAATCCGAGCAGAAGTTAAGTCTACATCGAGCAAGTAGATTACAAAACTGTGTCGAGACCCCGTCGGAAGTTGCATCGAGAGTTTAGAAAACTGCGAAACCCCATTAATCGATCTCTGTTTACATTGAAGGGATTTCGAACTTAATTCACATGGAAACAGATTCGATTGAACCTTTAAGCTTCGAATGCATTTTGCAGCGAACGCATGCCTGTTTCAAAGAAAATCTGCTTTGCCGGCTTCAAAGGCTTTAATGAAATATATTTAATTCTCCGGAGGGTTGCCTCAATCGCATATTCGTTCAGTTTCAGAATATTGTTAAATGTAACACGTAGGAGGGGGCGACTTTCAGTTTTGTAATTATACATTTCATTATTTTACCCGAGTAATTTTCCATTGAATGCGAGTCTCCTGAATTGATAAATGTTTCGATGAGTTTGCTTATTAGAGAAATTGCTTCGCTTGATTGCGCAGCTTGTATCAGCGTAGATTGCTTTTTTCTACGAAGGGAACTTTCTTCAAAAATAGTCTTCAGTTTCTGTGGCAGAGATAGAAGTAGCAGATTTACGAGGGAAGATCCAAGTTCGCGAGGCGCAGAATATTTCCGTGACGTCGGCGCCGGGAAATCGAAGGCAGTCGAGTCCCAAATTGAATCGTGCAAGTCGAAGCCGCAAGACCCCGAGGTTGTCCCATAAAATTGTACTCCCATAGTTCGAGATTTAATTACAAAATCGAGGCGCGTTCGGTGTCGGGCGTACTCCGTCGAAAACGGAACTCCCGAACTTCTCTCCGGATCGCGCCGCAAATTCGATGCGGTTCGAAGCCTCGAAATTTGTCCGCAAAATCAACCACCTCTAAATCCTCCCGGTTCGACTCGCGAAATTGTCTACACGAAGATTGTCCCCACCGCGAAGTCGATAAAACACGCCTCTATTCCTCAAAATTTGAGAACACGCTTGGTTCGTAAGATGCTGTGTAAATATGTTTGTAACTCCAAAGTTGTTGGTCAATAAGCACACAAAGTTTGGAAATAAAGTATTCAGTACTTTTCTTTTAAAAAATTCTGAAGCAGACTATACTGATTTGAGAATGAAACTGGTAGGTGGCGCCACCTCCAAAGAAAATGGCGCCCAAGTGTTCGTCCACCTCGTGTTTTCAAATTGAATTTTCCCGCGAACGAAGCGTCCATGACACATTTTATTGGACTCATTTTACACAGCACGGGAGCAACAATCGTTCCAACATCTTTTCTACCTTGTCCCACCGCTAATTTCTTTTAAACGGTGATTAAGCAATTAGATTCCCCAACGGTATTATTTTAATCGTACGAAATCTGCTACTGAATTTCACGCATCTCTCTTCCAAAATTCCACTCCGGAAATCCGCTCTGCCCCTAACCCTTTCGCCATCAATTCGGTCTCCGCATGTGGGCCGCGACCGGCAAATTAAAAAACATTCCCGGGCGATATCAAGATTTAACTTGCCTGTCGCTTCCACGCTGTGCCATTATCTTTGACCTGTAAATCAATTCTCGTCGGTGCTGCTCGACCGGCCGAAAAATCCACCGCGAAAATATTTGCGAGAATCGTATCTCTCTCTTTCCAGCGAACCGCCGCGCCAGAAAATCCCGTTCGATTGATCGTTACTGCGCCATTCATGAGGCTGAAATGTAATTAATTAACTTTCGGGCCTGCTGGTTCGATAAATCGCCGGGTTTTTTTCACCGCGCGGGTCGGCACCCGCAGATTTTCCACCGTCGAGGAATTTGGACACATTCCTATCTATGATCGCGAGGGAAGGACAGTATTGATATAAATTTCGAGGGAATGCTATAATCCCGGAGCCAAAAGTCTGCCAAAAAATGGAAACGTCTTTGGATAAGCCCCAGACGATCTCCGCAACGTTTTCGAGCGGGTCGCAAGAACATGTGTGCGTGACCGATTAAGCTGTTAGCCGAGTTCGCGGGATTGTTTCAAAGCCGATTATCTATGGAGGTAAAATGGGTCGAAGATGAAACTGCATTGTACAATTTTCGATGTGTTCCTCGGAATCGATTAAATCGGATTAAATTAATTATTCATCCGCTGCGCGTCAGTGAAGCTTTCGAAGATAATGGAAATGTTCAAATGAATGTAAGGACTATGTTAGAAAAATATTCGACACATATATTTCTTCGTCATTATCATTTATATGGAGGGTGTGGTTGCAACCCGGGTCGTTTATGTCCCGAACGAAATTGCACTCTTGAAATCACTCTTTTCAATATTTATTTTTGAATACCTAGAACAGTAACAAGATTAGTTGTGAACATGAACGTCCCTGTATGTAGAAGACGTCGCTAAAAGTAAGGTTGCAAGCGCGGGGGTGTAATATAATTGGAGTTGAAAGATTTTTCTTGAGATATCTCAAAAGCCAGATGGTCCAGAACGATGATTTTTTTTCAATTTACGAGATTTAAGAAATTATTCAAGCTACAACGAAGTGTCTACTTCGAATTTTGTAGACGTTCCTTAAAATTTATGTAGAAATCTGCAAAACTAATCTGTTCTCGAGAAGAGGAAGAACAACTGAATTGGTCGCTACAGTGTTCAGACAATTCGTAGTTTTAGAATGACTCGGTCACCCCGAAAATTCGCGACGGCCCTTTATCGATGGCATAACACACACAAAATTCTCCGCGGTGATCGATTAACGAAAAACAGCCGGATTTTGGCAATAAATAACGAAACATCCGTGGTATGGGGCTGCGGATCGCGATAGTATCGAACACGCCATCGACAGTGCGCGATACCAAAGGATTCACGACCCCTATCCCACCCTGACCACCCCCTGCTATTCTCTCTCGCACACACACACACGCACGTACACATATTCGCACACGCTCTTTTGCCACCATTAACTCTTTCAGAACGCGGCCCCGTACATCATGTTCACCCGATAAGAGTGGTATAATGCTGCTACTTTAACGTGTTGCTCGGGACGTTCTGATTATTATCGACCGCGAAACTCATTCCTGTTGGACAATTCGCACTTTGCCTTGTCGTTCCACGCGCCGTTTGATCAAACTGTTAGCGTGCGTTATTAATCCTTGAACTTTTAAGCAGACGCCAATGGTGTGGTAGTCGCGGCCTGCCTTGACGTCTGGAAAATTTTTACAACTATTTTCTGGTTCCGCGCGAGAGATTCTGCGATTGCTGCCGAACAACAGACGAGGCTAAGCGCGAGAGTTAAAATAGAAAGTTATTAATTGCTTTCGTACGGACGTGGGCGTACAAGAAATGAACCGTTGAAGCAATTAAACGATAAGGAATAAGTTACCGTGTATAAATGTTCCTTCTTAATACGTTGAATAGGTCGAGAATAATATAACAGTGTTTTTAAGCTCTTCTCATGCTTTCACTGTTTTAAATCACACCTACTAATTTTTGTCGTATAGCTGCATATAAAATCTAACAAGTCTAAAATAATAATAATAAGCATTTTCACGGAGTATGTACCCCTAAAATATTTGTTAAAAAACAGTGTGTCTTCGAAGTGAGGAGTACTCGCTTTCTACGTGCATCTCGAAAGCACATTCATCTTCAAAACGATCCTCGAAATGAAACAATCATGACGACAGCGATTGTCGACTGCGAGCAAATCGGCGAATAAGACGAGCGAAGACGAGGCGACTCGACTCGCGAGAGTCGAAGTTTCAGCAGTAACTAAAATAAGAAGTTAAATTTCTCGAGATAATTGCTCAGCGAAGGTACGTCATCCGTGGAAGTCAAATGTAGGGGTTGGAGGGAGGGTGTCGCCTAGGAGCAGCCTCCCTCGGAATTTCCCTGGTTCTCTTATTCTCCCGATAAACGCTTCCCGTGCTTGCCAGTGTCGTCGTGGAGAATCTGTGCGTTGTAACGCGCCGCGCGCCGTTCCGTGTAGCCGTGTAAAAGCATCGCGTCGCGTCGCACAGAAGCTGCAACGAGCGTCGAGATCGGCCGCGGACCGCGCTTATCTTTGTAAATGTAAGTGGTTATGGCACTTCTGCGTTCGCCCCCCCTTATGCTTCATAGGTCGTACGGAACACCTTATCGAGGGCGTAGTAATTTTTCTTACGCCGGGAAAACTCGGTTGCCGTCGTTCCTATCGACTAGCAGACACCGAGGCAATAATGGTAACTGCCCTCCCTTTTTATACCCCGATCCGAATACTTTTCACGTCTACCCTCTCCCCTCTCCTCACCCTCCACCTACTCCATTTCTTTATCGCGTTCAACGAACTGTTAACGCTCTCCGCACCGAGACAACCGAGAACCAGACGGTTACATTTCCGCGAGGAAAAAGAGTTCCGATTGCTTCGGTGTTCATAAAAATATAGTCGAGAAATAATCAGCTTTGAAATTTTATACGTAAAGAATTATTGGAGACTTTGACTGATTGACAGGCATGTTCTTCAAGTATTTTTATGTGTACTTTCTTTTTTCAAATCGAATGACTTTGTTCAATTATAATTATTTAGTAGCATATTCGTGGAAGAAGATTATGACATTTTTTCTGACAGGCTTTCAAAATTATTGACGTGCCCTAGAAAATTTGAAAATATTGTGAACGTTTTCTATAACCTACAAAATATTCTTGCAGACCTTACAAAATTGATCAGAAGCCCTACAAATTAGTGTAACATAATCCAGTGAACTAATAGAATTCTCCACCACCTCTAGAATATTTTTGCAGATCTACAAATTGTCACAATGAAATCCGCCGAATTGTAACAGCGATGCAGCACTCCACCGTCGAATATTTTTCCAGGTCTCGAAAATTCGCGCGAGCCTTCCGCGTCAGCGTAGCCTAATCCAAGAAACTAATAGAGCCCTCTAAAATTCGAAATTCCCGGGGCAGAATCTAATCTGGCAATCAGCGATCTCTCGAGCGGGGGCCGGAGGGCACAGCAGGGGTGTTAGGGTAAAAATAATTAAAAAAAGGTAACGAACGAGAAGCGTAGCAGCCGGCCGACCGGTAACCACGTCGCAGCCTAACCCGGGGCGTTTATTTAACCCTTAAAAACGTGGCGGGCATCCAATTTCCCGGCGACTCGCCCCGGCAAACACGGCTAATAAACATTCTCCATTCCTCTTCTTTCTGTTGCAGCTCTATCGGCACACGTACCTGGCCCACTACAGGATCGTGAACCTGAGAACCTTGTAAGTAAACGAGCACTCTATCTCTCTCTTTGCCGAGATATCTCCCTTTCACCCCGAGAACCGTTCTCGCCCCCGGGCGCCATTTAGGATAATCGTATCTCAAACTTATTCCGCGGGCCGAGTTTAGATTTGCATTTTAATCTTCGCGCTACCGCCGGCTGGTAACGGCGGCCGTCCCGCAAATTACGACCGCGCCACCCCCGCGAATTTCAACCCCTGTCTCGGCCGCGACGAGATCGTCGACGTCGACGTCGCGACAACCACGCGGGACTTCGCCACGGAACGTTAATTCGGAGCTTTAAGACTGCTCGCTATATCACGATTAGTCACGTCGATCCGCTCAACCATCCATCCGGAACGATTTCGAACACCCTGCGGCCTTGTGACATCGTGGCGCAGGGTTTATCTGTTCGTGACACCTGTAAATTTATTTCTTTGCTCCCGGATATGTTCTGTTGGGCGTATGAAAAAAATCGTTTGTCTCCATAGCTTCTTAAAAATGATTTATACAGGCTGGTGGATAGGATGCGGATGGTTTCCAACACGTGAGTCACAATCGATTGATTTTAAGGGTTGATTTGTGGACGAAGCTGAAGAAAAGAACAATTTAAACACGCGGATCTAGCTATAGAAACCGTCATAATAAATAGCAGATACAACAAAGTTGCACGCATCGTGAGAGCCATGAATTAATTTCGCAACAGTGTATTGGCTCGACAGTGAAATCGATACCACGACGAGTTTACAATATTCTTCGGAGCAGCTTGCAAAGTTGGTGAAAAATTGGCAGAATCCGAAGTTGCGAGCTTTTGTCCGGGAACTTTCGAAAAAGCGCAACAACCTAATACTGTTTCGGTTCGGAAAATAGTTTCCCCCCACCTGAAGAGAAAGTCCGCCGCCACCCTTTACAGGGCGTTTGAAAAGTTCGGCCCTTCAACTTGCCGTTACAGCGATGGCGATAGATGAGAGAGAGCCCGTCCTTCAAAACTCGAAGAGAGAATAAAGCGAGCCCCCGCCTCCAGGAAAACGGCGTTCAACAAGGGAAACACGTGATGCTTCTCTCCCTGAGTTATTCTTTAATGACTTTCAGCTAGCGACGAAGAACAGGTGCGGAGGGTGGAGGGATCTTAGTTGGAAGAGTAGAGGTGATGGGGTGGAGAAACTGCGCGGCGAAATTTAAATTCCTCGTGCGCCTCTCTGAACACGAAAGCCTTTCAAATATTTGAATAAACCGCCTTTTGGGTAAACACATTTCCAAAGTTCTTTGAAGTCACGCCCTCATATACAGCCAGTTCGCTTTATTACTTCGGCGGAACGGGAATGGAAAAATCACCCAGAAGAATGAAACGTTTTTGCACGATTTACAAACCTCTTTTCGCAGTCTGTGTTGCTAGGTTTATGGTTATTAACAGACTTTGTGCAAAATAAAAATTTTCTACCTGATTTGCAAACAACTGGAGCGAAATAGAAATTTATTTTCTTTTTTAATACATATGTTTAACAGGTCGAAAATAATGCAACAAGGTGGAAATAATATATTGACATTGTTAAGTTTGTTTGATCTTCGTACTATATTAAATTGCACTTACTCATTTTTGTTAATCACTATTAATCACTGATTAAATTCTCCATTTTTCATTTTTATAGCATAATATTTGCGAAAATGTTCAATTCGTTAGGTATACAAATTAATTCGTAGTCCTTTCTTCGTAAATATTGATTATTTACAAAGAGTTAAGGTACATTTTATTTCTTAAAATCATTAGAATCAACTAAATCTTCTCTAATAGACTTGAGCTAATCTCGTTTGGAAACATAACCTAGAATAGTTGATTGCCCTGCAGCCTCTAATTTCCCAGATATCTCGAGAAATGAGTTTCTTAACCCCTCAGCACCGTTATCATCCTTTGCACGACAGCCAATAAAAAAATATATCAAATTCAGCTCGAGTAACTTGAATATATCCCCCTGTAATTTGGCACTTTATTAGTATTGTTAAAGAAGTTACAAAAGTCCTATAAGAGGTTTTTATAGCAGCGTTAACAGTTGATATCACCGAGTATACTCCTCGATAAGGTAAACTTGCGTTCGAATAATTACAGTTATTTCACGACCTGAAAGTGAGTGGAGGTAACGAGTAGTTTTACTGCATCGTGGTTTTTTATGCAGACCTGCACCGCTGATGCACTTGCATAAAATTTAGTAGTGCGTAAAGTCTCAAGGATATAATAAATAATTTACACAATCTTATATTGACTTCGGATTTTATGCATTTGTGACAAGAGCGACAGAGTGCAATTTGAAAGAGCAGTAAAATGAAAATATTAAAAAATCTAAGAATATCATGCAGGAATAAAATTCTAGAATGGAAACGAAATTAACTGGCGAAGAGAAATCCTGTAAAACAGAAGTCGTCTTGAGGATTAACTAATTATACAATCATACGTATATAATCAGGGTGAAATCAGGACAATAAGAGAACGGCTCAGTGCTAAGGAGAAACGCGAGCACAAGTAGCGTAATCGACAACGAACGAACCACCGAAAGTACATCGCCCCATCCGAAGGTAACGCGCGAACTTGGACCGATTTCAGTGCGGCATAGACCTAAAACATAATTAGTCATTTATTATTTAACGACCGCTACATAATTCAGCGAGATTTTCGCAACATCATTTTACTCTCGGAAAGTTGGCTCTCCTCAAACCCAACGAGAGAGAGAGAGAGAGAGAGAGAGAGAGAGAGAGAGAGAGAGAGAGAGAGAGAGAGAGAGAGAGAGAGAGAGAGCGCGCGTGCACGATTCAGTGGACGAATGAGGAAGGGGGTGTGCCTGAATGTTTAAGAAAAACGTTACGTGGCTAGCATTTTTTCCCGAACTTTCATAGCTCTCGACGCTGGAAAAGCTTTGAAAGCCTGAAAGCTTGGCTCCGGCGGAGCGGGGCATAAAAGAAAACTTGCCCGGCCGTCCCTTTTTTTGTTCGGGGGAAAAAGTTTCAGAACGATTCCGCCGGTTGGCCTCGTGAGATTCTTTATCATACACTGGCCAGGGCCAACAAACGATTCCAATTAGCGATCAAGAACAAAGAGCGAGAGAGAGAGAGAGAGAGAGAGAGAGAGAGAGAGAGGGACCTGACCGTCTTCGTAGCTTTGACGTTGGGAGGCGCAATTGCAGCGAAATTGCTGGGACTGAAGTGGCCGGAATTACAGAGGAGAAAGAATGTCAGGCTTTAGTATTATCGAGTTGTAATTGCGAGAGGCAAGAGAGGCTGTCTCGCCAACACCTCCTGGTTAGGTTAGAGTCTAACCTTTAGACTGGCTCCCGGACTTAGGCTACGTGTCCACGCAAGAGCAACTATCTCTCTTTCTCTGTCTCTGGTCCGGGGGTTGTCGGCGATGCTTGGCTGTCCACTCGGGGAGCAAACTTTGCCGGAGATTAAACTCTTGAGAGCAGAAGCGACAGCCACTGAAAGGTAATAGTTGTCGCCGAGTTGTTCCCCAGGCTGTGTCTTCTGGCAAAACAGGCTTGTCGTTGCGAAAGAAATAGACGGTCGCGAACAGACCTCTCCTCCCCCACACCCCACCACACCGGAAAAGGAACTGCCGAGGATACCGAGGCGCATCCTCAATGAGATCTCCGGCAGATAGTCGCGAGAACTTTTCAAAAGACCATTGAAAACATTCGCTCGAAACATTGGCACAGCTGTGTGAAGGATATTGAAGAGCTTCTGAAAGATTAGCCCTTTAGATCCGCGGAACGAGACGGCGACTTTCACGGCTCCCTTTGTCGCAGACCACCCGAATTTCTTTGCCTAGGTACACTTCGTCTTGGAACATTCTGCAGAGTCCCATGCAATTTGGAAAATTTTTGAACCTTCAATCGTTTTTAGTAGTCTCTGTTTCTTCTGTGTAAGTTAAATCATTCTTATATGTTTTTGTAGAACCTATTATTTCTTCTACGAATTTTGGAAGCCCTTCCCGAGCTGTATGAGCTTTTTGGGGGCCCTACAATCTTTTCCGGATGCCCCAGAATTTTTCAAGTTTAAGTACTCTTTTGTGTACCTTAATAATCTTTTATGAAACCAAACATTATTTCCATAAGTTTTGAAAGCCCTTTCTGTGCCCTATGAGTTTTTCGGAGGTCCTACAATTTATTTGTGAACCAGATTAATTTTCCAGCGAACTGTACAGAAGCTGCAAACAACGTTCATAGTCTGCCAAAAAATTGTACTGCCCAGGGAGAAACATTAATCTTTCTCGTAGCTTCTGACAATTTTTCTTCGGCTCTACAAGTTTTCCATAGGACTTAAAAGTTCGTCCAACATTTTGGAGGGCTCCACGTGTTCCTCGAAAGCGTTATAAATTTGTTATAAATGATTGTTGACACGCTGTAAACATCAGACCTAGTTATCCGTTCGAAGTATCGTTTTAATAAAGAGGCGGCTCGGAACGAGCGTAATGAAACAACTCCGGGAACAACTGGGATGGCAAAGGACAGGTGAAAGAGAAAGAAAGAGAGAGAGGGACCCCGGCGAAATGGTCTGATAAGTTAAAGAAGAAAAACTTGCGGCGGAACGTGGTAGGCTGGGCGCGCATGAATGACTCCGGTGACGTGACCTGCACAATGAACGAAGCGTCGCGGCGCTGAAGAGTCGGAGAGCAAACGACAACCCCTTGAACTGTTGCCATTTCTGCCGGTGACATTTTCCTTCGACCAAGGGAGGCTGCTAACAGCGGCCCGACTGCTAACCTGCTACTTGAAAAAATATATTCGACGTCGAATTGAAAATTTCATCGCCCTGTCACGAAGCCCTGCCATGCCAGCCCCGGTGAATATGAATTTCAGCTTTCAATTTGCCAGTGGCAGGTTTCGCGCCGTGTTGTTTCTCGTTTGATTGCTTTGAATATATGCGAGTGCAGTTAGAAAACGTATAGCAACGCTGCTCCCGTATTTTTCAGCACGTAAGTCGCGATTCCTGGCAAATATTTCACGGCCTTTATTCGGTTCGATGCTTCTTGATTAGTTTTCGAACGTGCGAAAAACTTGCAGAGCTTCTGAAAAAATTTCGGAGCCCAGGAAACAATTTTAGAGTACAATGAAAAACTTTAACGCCTGCCAAAAATGTGTAGGTTTCATAGAAAGCTTTCAGGGTATTTAAAATCCTATCCTAGCTCGCAGAAAAATTGTAGCGCCTCCGAAAAAATGCGTACGGATTGCCAGATGCTTCTGGCGGATTTTAAAAAATTTCCGGACCGGGAAAAATTTTCCAGAGGAAACTGAAGACATTCTGACACGGGTGCAGGTTATTATAAAGACGGTGCTCGGCTCGCATACTCGATTCACGACCGCAGGCATAGTTATTTTCGCGGTGGAGCACAGCGTGATGGGGCCCGGGATTCCGTGATCGTCGACGGAATTCGTGAAAGGACGCGCGACCCGACCGTGCGGAATAAAAATTGATAGAATTCCGTGCGTGAACCAGCCGCCGTGGACTATCGATCGTAATCAAATTCGTTTAAACGACTTGATCCGGGCGGGGGAGGCTTGATTGAACAAACAGAGCCGGAGTACCAAGCGAATTCTTTTCCGTCGCGGAGGTTCTAATGGAATTTTTCGAGCGAGCCCTCTGAAAAAACCTGGTCGAATGCCCGCGCGGATAATTCATCCGAGCGAGCAACAGACGATCCTGTTAATCGCGAACAACAAGTAATCGGTGCGGTTCGATTCCGGGCAAACGGTCAAGTTTCATTGATTCGGTTCAGTTCGATTCGAGTCGACTGGGGCCTAGTACTCGATCCATCGTGGCTTTTCGATGTACGAATAACGTAACTTCGAAGCTGGATCGTTGAACAAATTCATTCTACTGCAATATTTCGTTTTATTCAGTCATAAAGAATACTGTACTGTCATTCAATCGTGAAATCGTTCGCTGAAAGTGGCTTCTATTTAATTCAGCAATCACCTGTATAGTAGAATAACCTCATTTGTTGCACACAGCGATCCCCACCACTCAAGCCAGGAGTGGGGAAGCACGAAGTGGTGACCTCGATTTTTGCGCGCAGATTCGGTCCTGTCTCGTGCAACGAGTGAGGTTCTACTGTACTTGCAATGCATCATAGAAAATGAAAACACAAAAATGATAATTAAACACCCGGGCAGCTAATAAAAGGAGAGGATTGTTCGGAAAGGCAAATATTATAGTATTACGTTGTCTTTGAAAACAACATGTCTTTTTCTCATCAAAGGTTTGGAACAGTGGTTACAGAGCGCAATGAACAGAGGGCGGTTTGTCCGTTCGCAACAAAAAGGCGACTAATTTGGGTTGGACCGTTAATTAGGAAAGATTATATTGCCCAGCGTTCTACAAAGTGAAAATACTCGAAACGGTCTTTACGCTTAATTACCTAAAACCGTGGGAACTTGCGGAACGGCAGCCATCCGGCTTGCATTTTCCGCGCCCCTTGTTTTGTTTATAACTTCTCTGTTTGGGCTTCATTACGTTCGCTTTAGAAGGTCCTATCGGCCGAGCTACTCGCCTCGGAGACAAGCACAGAAATGTTTGCGGTACGTACACCGGTTCCGTTAATTAATTCGTTGGCCCGGATCGGCCGACGAAATTAGTGCGGAAATCCGGCGAAGAACGAGAGACAACGTTTAAATAATGGCCGGTGCCAGTTGTTTTCGGCTCCGACCGGATCCTATTAAATAGAAATTAGAAGGTGTCTGCCACCGCGCGGGAATATTTTGATGGAATCTCGGTGGCTAGGGCCCGAGAGTCCGCGGTTTGTTCTATGTTCGTCGCGAGCGAGCATTAACTCGAGCTGGACTCGCGACGACGAAAAGTTCGATGGAGAATTCGCTGAATTTAGTTGCTCGCTTGGACACCATTTTCCTACAACCGGGAAGACGTGTTTACTAGCTGGAAGGCAGCAGCGCACGACGGCGATAAAGTTAGCATTCTCGAAGTTGGACAATTATCGTGCTTCTTATTATCATTCAGACGTTTTCGGAGCATTAAAAGAGATTTAGCCAAGTTAATTCTTTATACGACAGGCGTGAAGTGTCGTCGCTGGGAAGTACCGTTTAAACAATTTTGAAAGTTGGCTGGAAAGAATTCAATGAAACAAATTCTCTATAAGAAAGACTCAAAATGTCACGATCAGAAAGCACAATTCCTGAAATTAGACGATTATCGTGCCCACTTTCGACATTCAAATTTTTATTAGCACAACAGATGCCACGAGTCAGGTAAACGAATTCGCCATTTATTTATACGACTCGAAAAAGGGGGAAATGTTTCAAAAAATGTATGAAACCAAAATCCACGCAGGGAATAACAGCATGTGTTGAATAACAAACTTTACTTCGGTCGGCGAAAAACTGGGAAAATGAATATCCCCGTACAGCAGACACCAATGTACCAACTGAACCAATTGAAAACTCGGTTCTCAAATATTCAGATAGACTGGAGCACAATATTTAAACAAAATTGTTGTTTTCGTTCATGCGAAAGCTCAACCAAAAGCACGAAAGCTCTCGTGATTTTTACGATAGCAAAACGGCAAATATCCACGGTCAAAGGTTTAAGCCAGAAATACGAGTTCCGCAGAAGCGGGTACCGTTTGGGGAGATCCGCGTTCTCTTTCTTCTGTGTTTAATGTTCTTGCAGCGTTTTCAAAACCGCGGAGGAGATAAAACGCGCGACGGGAATGTAAAAGAGTGGCATGAGTAACGTTCGGATTAATATCTCCGTTGACATTAATATTGTTATCTCGGTCGGGAAAAAATGGATCGGCGGTACGAATTCAGCTGGTTTAAAAACGAGAACCCGCTTTCGCTGCAGAGATTCGCATCCGGGTAAGTGGTGTCTCTCGCAGTCCTCTTATCAGTCGGTGGCATCGTCTTCTTCGTTCCGGGATTCTTAGCAGAAGCCTTAAAGTTCTGGCGGAATGATGTTAGATCAATCAGTCATTCTATACGGCATCTGAGGTAATTCTCTTTCTTTCGAGGAGCGTTCACTTTTTCAATGGCCTCTTCCGAATATTCGAATGCGCCGCTGATCCTGTTCTTTCCACTGTCACTCCCAGCACTGAGGAAACCCGGGAGTAGGTCTCTTTAATCTTCCGTTACCTTTTTCTGTGATAGTTGGTCCGAAATTCCTACCGTTAGCGAGCACTATCTTCAACTGGGTACTTGACTCGTTCATCGTTCGACAGTAAACTTTACTACCAATGGTTTTATATGTCTTCGATTGTGCTATCGGTGCAGTTAAAAAACATTGCGTAGGTGCAGATCATTCGACAAATTTTTTTATTCAAGCGTATTTGAATTTTTACAAAAACTTTTTATGCTTTCTAAAACTTCTTTAAAATTGTTGTTGGCATTTATGTTCTTGGATGATCATAGATTAATTGATATTTGAGGCATAAAAATAGTTTTGGTTGCTAACATATAAGGGTTAAAACATAAGCCAGTCAATTTTAATGTTAGGTAGTGCACAGATGTATGATAACTGGACAGAAATTTAATTACCCGCATAAATGGGCCAATAGCACAACCGAAATTCATCAGAGAATCAGGCCCTTCCGAAACACCCCAATTTCGCAACTTCGCCACGTCAATTCGATAGCGGACCATGAAATTCGACCGTGTACATTGCAATTTGATACGGTGTTGCGAAATGTGACACAGTGCCGCAGGACCCGAGACCGCTTTATCTCTCGGTAACGATCTCTTAAGCACGGCCAATTGGTTTCCGGCGTCCTATACGTCTCCTCGCGGCATGGCAGTTCGTTAGCGAAGCGGGCCGCGGCGCGGCGGCGCCTCGCGCGTCGTCTTATCAATTAACAGCAATAAATTACACGAGCCCGGGGTCCGTCGAATTCTGCTCGCAGCGGGGAATCGGAGATCGATACGCGGCCGATTCGAGCCAGCGGAAACCAATCCGTGTGTCCGTGCACTTTGTAGCGAAACGGACGAGAGTCCCGGCCATAAACCCGACTTGTACGCTACATGAATACCCGTGTCTTTATTTATGGGTTTTCACGAAGAAGTTCCTTTTGAGCGTACCTGAGAGAGACAGCAAAAGATATTCCAGAACGAGAGAGTGAGAGAGAGAGATGAGAGGGAGGGATGAGGAGGGAAGATAGATAGAGAAAACGAGAAAGAAGAAAGATAAAGTGGGCGAAAAAGATGGATAAATAGAGAGAAGGAGAGGTCCCGGAGCTCTGGCATCACAACAGCTAGAGTCGCGCAACTTTCCATCGATTTTGCTCCGACGTGGCTGGCGCTTGGTACATTTTATAAATTCCATAAAATCCCCAGGTCGCGTGATACTCGCCGCTCCTTTTATCCCGCCGCGTTTCCTCTTCCGACCACCCACACCCCAGCCTTTTTACGACGATCCCTCTGGCCTCGAACGTTGCCGCGATGATACCGGTTGAGCCTCGTTACCAGGAATTTCGGTGCACCTTGTGTACCCGAATCGTTAGGAAATTATTTCCTCTGCCCCCTGACCCCCACGGATACGTGACCGACAGGATATTGGGTGGTTATTAATTTTCTATCTGCACGACACACCCTGGAAACCATCTCGGTGCTGTCGAGATCTGGATCAACGGTTTAACCCTTTGCGGACAGGAACGTTCTCTGTACACCGTTTTCCAGTGACTGGATTTATTTTTATTCGTACAATAAGATCGTGTACAGTACAGTTGAATGTAAAAAGAGAAGCCTAATCTCTTAGGTCGATATTTAACGTGGTAAACATTCTGAAATATTTTAGTGCTCACACTGACCATATTATGTATCTTTCTTTGTCTTCTGTGTTTCTTGACTTCAAATATTCGGAAACGTCTGAAAATTATGCGATGTTTAAAGTATTATAAAATGACGACTGTGTAAGCAAATTAAGACCTGCCTGCCCACTCCACCTTCACCTTCTACGACGCTGTTCTCCCACAATTCTGCCACGGCACAATTCCCCTGACCTGGCGACTCTGACTGTATGTGTAGAGTAGAAGTAGAAGTTATGATCACGTTTGCTTGGTCCTGATTTGCGTTTGTATCATCGCTCGGTTCGCTTTTATTTGAATTTTGGGACAGTGTAGGCTCGTCTGAATTTCCACTTGGGTCAGATCTAGGTTTACGATAGACTTCTGCCACGTTTGAAGTATCATGAAACCACGCGTGTCCCAGGATTACTATACAACATTGCAGCATATTTCGGGCAACTGCATAACGCATCAACGGCCACCACATTTTCTTGGTTTCTCGCATGCACGCAGCTAGCTTCCGGGGCAGATCCGAGATCTAAAATCCGGTAAGAGTCGAAGACAGTCGTTCCTCCGCATATAATTTTCTCGGTCCATGTGTACTGGGACCAGTGGAAGAGAAAAAATGTAAATGGAACATTCGGGTTTTTACGACGAGGCTGGGCGTTTTACGAGGCGCTGTGAAGGGATTCGTTCTGGTCTTCTCGGTCTCCCCGGTTTTATGCTAGCCGGCAACGGAATCGACGTTGATCGCGCGGGCAAATTCAATCCGGAGCAACTACGTATTCGTCGTCGTCTGCTGGAAGAACTGTGCGCGGGGCCACGCGGAAGGTAATGAAAATAATTCGCGTAGAATTCATTTAAATGGCCGCATAATTTTTGCGGGGTCGACGTCCGCAGCGCGCACCCGGGCGCGGCCCGTTCTGATCGAGGACCCTTTTTATATTTATGAGAGTCGTAAAGGTATCGCCGGAATTCATTAATGGCTTTTAAAAGCGACTATACGCGGGGAGCAAAACGCGACTACCGCCGCCGGCCCATACCGAATTGTGCATCCAGTTGGCACGGCTGAAAGGCTAAGTAATAAAGAATGAGCCTCTCTCCCCCCTCCTCTCCCTCTCTTTCTCTTTCTGTCCCTCATTCTGTGCGTTACATTATTTCCCTTTTAGAATTGAATCCGCATGCCAAGCAGATATACGCATGTACCGTTGTTAAATTCGCCCTGAAACTAAATGGCGGCTTAAGGAATTTACGAGAACTCCTCCGCGGGCTACTTAAGATTCTCCTCCTTGCCTTTCCCCCCCCCCTCTCTTCTCTCTCCATCGTACCACCCCCTCGCTCAGACTAGATAAACCCGAAGAATTGTTGGAATATTTTTGAAATGCTAATTCCATTACCGTGAAAAATATTCTAGCGTCTCCACGTTGATCGCTGGATATGCACTATTCGGTCCCATCGTACTCTGTTAAACTCTTTTAACGATTTAACAATTGCTCCGCTGAACCTGCACTTACCAATCAGCTCACTGTGGATCTTCATGCAAAATAAAAATTTCTTTCATCCTTTGATAATGTTCGTAAGCTGCAATTCGTATTGACGCTACTAAAATTTTTATTTCTTCTTATATTGTTTACAAATTTTGTATATATTCTTGTCACAAATATGCGTAAAATCCGCAGTCCACTGATCAGCCTTCTTTAAACAGGAGATTGACGTGAAATTTCAAGAAATTCTACGAGTTTATATTTCACGTTTATCATAGCCGAATCTAATTTAACCAAATTTGAGGAGTATAATAGAGACTGGAATAATCATTAGCGATAAAGAAGAACGCAGCGACGACTGTCTATCCTCGCTCCGAATAAACAAGCTCTCAGTTAGATCTCGGATAAGCGTCAGATGCATAGCTTACGATTAACTTGGGCTACCTCTTGGCCCAACACAAACATCAACTTTGATTACATCGAAACTAGATTAAGTCTAGATTTCGATTAAGTAAGTTTCAATACACGATTTATGTAGTGCTTGACACGTGACATTCGACCACGGTGTCCTCGCACTTGCACACGCCGAGGAATGAACTTCACAATAATCCGATTAACATTCTTGGCATCTAGTTGCCTTTGCCACGAATCACCACAATTATAATCCAATTCTCGCGACTAACATTCTATGTAACACTTGGGCTGCGTAACGTGTCACAGCTGAATAACATCACTACTTGCACAGAATATTTGCTGCAATTTTCAATGTACCTTTGTGTCATACATCTCAACAATGTTTATTTCATCGAATGAATTACTTAAATATTTATCTCACGGAATAAACTACTCCAATTTTTGTTTCCAATTGGAGTAAACTCTCCAATTTCATGGAATTTTCTAGATAGTCGATCGAAGCGTTAGATTTCCCCGCGAGTGTTATTTCAGTATAACTGGCAGCACGGTCCCCCAGGCAAACAAATAATAGACTAGAAAACACCGTGGATGAGTGCACTCGTCACACCGGATCAACGCAAACGTCAAAGTTGCACAAACAAATCTCGTTCACCAAAAACATAGGATCATTCTCTCTTCCGACGAAACCACTTACTCCTCTAAGCGCTACGGCGCGGCGCGGCTCAAAGTCCCCGAAAATTCATTTGCACGAGCAAAAAGCCACCGGTTCGACGCACGAGCATCCTGCCAACCTCGAACGCCGCAAAATTGAACAAGTTTGTCGATGACCTGGACGGACGAATGTACTTTCAAACGGAAATTCCAATCTTGTTCGGGAGCATCGTGTTCCAGTTGCTATTCGTCAAAACATCACGGTCATCTTCCTTCCACACACCGCGCATCGCGCGTGTAAATCTAGTTTGTTTTAAATTTTCGTTAGAAATGATTATTAGAAATGGATTTATTCCACTTTCACAAAAAATACACTCCTCAAAAGAATTAAGGGATCACTTGTGCGAATCCGAAAAATTGCTCCCACTTTACGTGATTATAACTCCGTCAAAAATTGCCGTATCGATATCGTTAAACAATGGTTTGAAAGCCTGAAACCTCTAGTTTCAGATGATCTGTTTCAAATTATTGCTATGTTAGTTTTTTACAAAGTTACAGCTAGATGAAGACAACATTGACGGTTAACAAAAATTTTGTGCAACTTTGGAACATCGCACGGGGAGCAACAAATTTTTTTGATAAATCGCGTTAATATCATTTGGAAGGGCTCTCTTTCCTGTGTAAATTGTGCGGTTGTTGAGTATTGTGCGATTTTTTTTTTCGAGTTATTCAAGGTTGAAGTAAATATGGGCTTTTTAACTTTAACTGGCTCCAGAAAGCGAAAAAATTATCGTAGAATCTTGTGCAAAAAAGCAATAGATAGAGCGTTTCTTTCTCTTCAAGGCACTGGTTTTGTTTTTTCAATTTCATTAACATTTCGATATACCAGGTGTTTCTGAAAATATGCTTACAAAATGCACAAGTTCCATTTTTCCTTTAACTCGCTATATCTCGGCGAGAAATGATCGTAATACCATGATCCGAAGGTCAGATTGAAGCAGAGATTCTGCTGATTCGATTGAGTACCACATGAACTCGCTGCGACAATTTTTTACCTACGGCAGCTGTGTTTGAAGTTAGTGCTTCGCAGAAATTAGCGCGCCACGTCCAGCGGCTGCCTGACGTCTCTGACAAACTCGATTCAAAATCAGAGAACTTTCGATAGAAATGAGGTAGAGCGATGAATTTTTTTTTAAATTAAAGCTGAAACTTTGCGAAATATGGGAAAAATAGGGAGATTACGGTACGAACGGTTTTTAACCTTGAGAAAATTCGTTAAACTTGTAGAATTTCAAGAAAATGTGGTTTCTGCAGTACCACGCGCGGAAAAAAATTTTTTTTTAACATGCTATACATCATTTCCCGTAGATTGTTTCACGCTAATTTAAAATCTGGTCTCAAAATTTGTCTACGACCTCAGGATTTCGCAAGAAATCGATGATCACGTAAAGTGGGAGCAATTCTTCGGGTTCGCACAAGTGATCCCTTAATTCTTTTGAGGAGTGTAGTTTTGCGATACCATTTTATAGCTAAAATTCTTTTGATCACTTTGCCAAGAAATCGTGCTGTATTGAAGATATCTACATCTTACTGAAATTACCATTAACTCATTTTTTCCCAAATGTGGACTTATACCACATATTTAAAAAAGAACAGCTTATTTCACTATTAAGTACAGTTTTATGTTAATTCGTCGTATTTGGAATAAGAAGCTTCACAATCCTTCTGCGATATCTATCGATGGAAAGGGATAGACTATGACACACCCTCTCGTTCTGACACTAACAATAAGCGGTGTCGAGCGAGCAACTTGAAAAGAAAAATGAGTATCAATTTTCTAATAAAATAAAAGGCATCTTCTTATATGGGATTAAAATTGTGTACGTTGACGGTCGGTCACGAATGACTCCGGGCATAGCATACGGAGGGTTGGTCGGCGCACTTCGAAAATTGGATTTTGGCCAGCATTTTCGCGAGAATGTAGCACAATGCGTCCCCGCATGTTAGTAAACTTGGGGGAGACGAGTGGCTAGAGGATGCGATGGATAGAGGGCAAGGGGTTGTTGAATGCGCAGAAGAGAAAAGAGAAGGGCAAAGGGGAAAGGAGCCGCGTTGGTGGTTCCGGAGCGGGTATCGTTCGGAATTCTGTAACCCCCGGCCGATAAAACGTCGAGATATAAATGGGAGAGGGTTCCGGGCGGTTCCGAGGCAGTAACAAGCAGCTATTCGATCCATTCTATCAGAATTGCTCGAAGGAACTGCCGCGATACGAACAAAGGCGGATCGGCCCGCGTAAACCCCACGCCGCAACGCATGCTCTCGATGCCGCCGCGATTACTCCGCGCGCGCGCGGATGCATATATGCTTTCGACGGGGATCCCGTGGATCCTTATTTTAGGAGCAGTAAAAGCAGCTCGGACGTAAACCGAAGCACTATGTCCGCAGAGATTGCCGCGTTACTGGGAACGATCCCGCTGGAGCAAAGGGAAAGCGAGAGTCCGAAGGGATCCGCCCGGCTCTGCGTTTGATTAATATTTATCTCGATCCCGACAGTCGATAGACTTCTCGCATCCTTTGTTTAACCATTCCCGCCGAGATTCTAATCCCATTGTACCTTTCCTTAGGACCCTAACTCGATAATCCCTCGGCAATTGCGAAAAAACCGGACACTGGTCGTGCCGGTCAGACGATGTATATTATATTCAATGACAGAACTTCCTCGCTATTTATTATTGCGTTATGAAGTGTTTGCTAACATAGTCCTAACATTTTTCTGTTTGAAATCATACCAAACACGGCGCGCTTTGGATCGTATAATGTAGAACCTCTATTATCCGAACTGGTCAGTGAAACGCAAACTTTAAAGTATATTTAAAGTAAATATTACAGTAAATATTTCTGTGGATCATAACTGGTTACACGTTAAACGAACACGTTGGTGAATGTTTTTTTTTTTTTAATAAATGATAGAAGGAGGGTTCCACTGATCAGTTCGCATAATAGAGATTCCACAGTATCGTGGATTAAACGAGTACGTACGATCCGAACTGCATCGTGTTTGGCGTCGAATTAAACGGAAGAATGTGACGAACATGTCGAGAAACATTTTATATAAAAATCGTTGAAGACAAGAGGGTTCTGTCTCTTAGAAACTTTTATGAAGATGAAGAAGATTTGAACTTCTGACATTTCTCGACGTTCTGATTTCAGGACAGACGTGTCACTGACGGCGAATGACTCGATGTCCCTGCAGCTGGCCACCTGGGCGCCACGAGGCAACGCACTGGTCTACGTGTACCAGAACAATATCTATTACAGACCGGAAGCAGAAGTAGCCGAGGACTATCAAATCACCAACACCGGCGTATTCGGGACCATTTATAATGGAGTGCCGGACTGGGTATACGAGGGTAAGCTTCTTTGCTGAAAATGGTCGCGGAAACCCACTTTGTTATTCATGGAACACTCTATGTATCTAATCGTCTTAGCTGTCGGCGGATCCGGAGCCTTTCTGCGCGAAGCGCGGACGGCTGTAGCTATCAATTTCCTCGGGAGCAAAAACTTTCGGCTAAGTCGTATCTAACATTTATTGACACTCCGGTTACTGTTAGCTGTGCGAATAAGTAATCCATTATACATCGTTGAACTTAATATTTACTCGCCGGTCGCCCGACGCTGTTTTATTAACGTTCATCCTCTACCACGGCCCCCGGTGTCTTCTTGCGCGAAACTTTAGGCTGACGAGGTATTTCGAATTTACATCCTTACAGCCAACTACCTCGACAGGATGGTAGACCATTCTGCACGGTAGTTTACCCAATGATGATCGTCTGATAATCTTTTAATCCCAAATAATTGAGCAGACAGCTCAAGCCAGGCGGGCGCGGTATCGTTGTTATTAGGCTAATACGTTTTTAATTAAAACGGGCAGGTGTAATTTGGAATTGTGGGCAGATTGAAAGAGTTGAAGAGAAGAAAAGATTGTGGGGGCTGTATGACGCAGAAGAGAACATGGTAGAGCATCTGAAAAAATTGTACAGGCTATAAAACAGTTGCACAGCTTTCAAGAAAGGTCCACAGCCTACGATAAAATTGTGGAATCTACAAAACACTTGTATAGTACGTGAAACAATGGTAGAGCCTGTGAAACAGTGCTATAGTTTATGAAAAAATTGTGGGGGCGATGTGAAGCAATCGTATAGCAATAGCATATCAAAAGATCTAAAGCCTTCGAGAACATGGTAGAGCTCAGGAAAAAATTGTAGAGCCTATAAAACACCTCTATAGATTCCAAAAAATTGTGGAGCTTGTAAGACAGTTCTATAGCTTTTTAAAAAATCATAGAGCATATAAAACAGTTTTATAGCTCCTGAAAAAATTGTGGAGCCATGTAAAGCAGTCGCATAGCGCATGAAAATTTTGTGGTGTCTAGAAAACAGTTATATAGCGCAGGAAAAATTGTAGAATCTTCGCACATTTTCCACGAAAGAGCATTTGAACGTTGCGGGATGCAACGACGTCCGATTTTCGAAAACCAGTAGCCTAGTTCGCCTCTAGCGACCGTGATCGCGTCGAAATTCCATCTTGCACGTGCGAAAGTTTCGCCGGGGGTTTGCGAACCGCTGCGGTTTCGCTAATAACACCCCGGGACCGCTGTCTAGCAGTTCTTCTGGAATAAACAAGCATCACACGGTTGAATTCGCGTGGCTCGAAGCGGAAGCGGCGTTATCGCGACGGCCAGGCTAGTTGTGGGGCGCATACTTCAAAATAAACTGGATCGACTGCGGTGGACAACAACGGGTCTATAGTGTACTATAGTGAGCGGGGGGTGCTGCTCCCCATCCTAACGAGCCGAAATGAAAGGGCGTGGACGCGGTTTCCGAACCGCGAGAACTGCCAGCTTTTCCACCCTTTCACCGCTGTTCTCTTGCTAGAAAGAGAGAGAGAGAGAGAGCGCGAGAGAAGAGTGTACAACGACCGTTCAATTTGCCGCGTAATTATTTTTAACAGGGCCGTGACTCCTGGAAATTTTTAATTGCCTCCTCTCCCCACCCCTTCGTTCATGCGTTTTGATCCCCCCCAACGCGATTATCGCAAATAGCCAGGTGTTTACGCAACCTTATAAATGACTCTCGAACAGTTTGATAAATTAAGCGTTCACGGTCTGTGATATTTCTGTATGTCGGAGTGAACGGAGTTTGTTTTTCCACCGGCTTCTTGCGAATGTATTCAACCGCGACAGGTATTGGCCGTCCCGTGAAGATTGAAGTATGGTTGTTTACGAAGATATTCCGAACACCAGCGGTGTTCACCCCGGTTTTGCAAAACGCGCGTGAAATAGTTTTGTTTGCTCATGTGGGGAGTGGTCGATGCGTGTTCCTCGGTAAGGGAGGTTTCAGAATTATACGCGTGGGATTAGAAAAATCGGGAGCCCAGGAAAACAAATACGAAGCTACGCGAAACAATTCTACAGCTTGTAGATAATTCCAGAGCCTGAGAAAAAATTCTAGAGCTTTCGACAAAATTGTAGAGGCTATACGAAACAATCGCATAGCTTATGAAAAAGTTGTACAGCTTTAAAAAAATTGTAGAAGCTATAAAACAGTTATATATAGCTGCCCGAAAAAATTGTGGGGGCTATGTGAAGCAATGGTATAGCATATGAAAAAATTCTGGAGCTTATCGAAAATGTGGCTCTAATGAAAAAGATCGTGGAGTCTACAGATGAAAAGGGAGGTCAAAGGTGAGCTGGTCAGTGCAGTTTATGGACATTCAATGGACGGGAGATGCACTGGAAAGAATAGAAAAGAATTTGAATGTATCGTACGAGCAATCGCCGAGCAATTTCTTGAACCGGTAGAAGGTGGATTGAAAGATTGAAGGGAATCGTATTACGTGGCATATACGTCAGTGTCCCTGGGTGCTGCATTGAGGCAGACGACAGATTGTCAATCCGCGATTTCGGAGCTATCACATTTCAACAGTCAGCGTTTACGCGCGTGTGTATCCGTGGACTGTCAACTCGCGGAACGATTAAATTTTGCCGATGTACGACTATTAAAGCAATCAGAGAGGCGTTAGGGGGTTGAAAATCCGAACTGTCGCGATCGACAGACAGCTCATTAGTCAGTCGACGGGGGAAGGGCACCGGCGCGGACTTGAGCAGTCAATATTCGATCAAAGGTTCGATACACAGGGACTCTTCTGTTAATTAACCTAATCCATGGCTTAGCTCGCTTAGATCGCTTGACAGTCGTATCAACAAATCAATTCTGAGCATTCAATGGCGACATCCGATCATCTCTCGTATCGACGTTGTTACAGCAAGTCCCAAGCAAGTTAGCATTGCGACTGATGTGATCGCATTTGAAGAAGTATATCTCAATTCGCTTCGTGCAGCTTCTCGGGGATTCGATTACTTTGGTTACGCCGAGAATCCCTAACAAATTAATTCGCGAACAAAATTATCTGTAACCCATATTAAAGTTTGTTACGGCGACTACAAATGCATGTGCAATTGTTTACGGTGTCGCCACCATCTCCAGCTACTTTCGACCGTAGCTTGGCGTGTTCTTGCCGGCGACCAGCCTCCCTGATGAATTTTTATGCTTCATCCGCGTTAGCTCGTCGACGACACCGCGATTTAGCGGAATACGAGACGGAGGGCGACAGGTGGGGTCGCGGGGGGTGGGTCGACACGGGGCTGATGAGGGCTCAGAAATATGCAAACGCGTGCAACGTTCCCCCGAGCATCAGCTGTGTGAATTACGGCTGCGGCACATATTATTGTTCCCGGTTCCGGGCGAAAACTCATCCGGCACACGTACAAAGCGCGCCGACGTGTCGCTAAAGGGCCGACGAAAAAAAAAAGGAAGAAGAAAAAGAAATACACACCACGCGTCGTCTCGTCAGAGGAATCGTGTTTAGCAGCTACGGTTCTCTTTCTCTTTTTCTCTCCCTCTCTATGTGTGGCTGCCTAACTCGGGACTACAAGCGATTCGACCTGGGATTTCTTTCCCCCGTGCTTTCCCGCGCTGTTAATTGCTTTTGGGCTCGACGCGACCAGAGACGTTGATGGAACTCGGCGGTTGATTAGATTCCGAGGAGCCCTGGTCGCCTGGAAGTGGTGTTATTGCGGGCGACGAGGATACTTGGCGAGTTGGCTAACAATTTGGGAGTGCGCGAGGCTCCGTGTCACCGACTGCGACTAACAGAGGGCGTGCCTTGACTGTCGCTCACTGTTGCAGACAATGGAAACATTTTTGAGTTTATCAAACATTTGTGTAGCTTGCGGAAAGGATCTGGAGCCAACGAAAAAATTGTGGAGCCCATGAAACAGTTGTATAGCATATGAAACAATTGCAGAGCCTATAAAACAGATCTATAGCTTTTGAAACAATTTTAGAGCCCTCAAAACAATTGTAGAGCCTATAAAACAGATCTACAGCTTCTGAAACAATTTTAGAGCCCACAAAACAGTTCTATAGCTTCTGAAAAAATTGTTGGAGCCCGAGAAAAAAATGTGGGGCATATGAAAGAGTTGTAAAATTTCCAGAGGCCAAGATTGAGTCCGGAGAGGATTCCAATTTAATATGAAGCCCTCATTTCGGTAATTGACACATCATTTTACAATTATGTCCACTGGAGTATAATGCACTAGTTTTCTGCGTGATCATGGTCCGAAATCGAATTGTTTCTTTCAATCCCAGTGTCCCCAGCGGAGATCGTAACAGAAAAAAAGCTATATAGCATGGTTGGAGATTTCCCGCCCTCTCCATCATTTCAACTCTGATTCTCCTCTCTTTCCCGAGCGTTTCGAGGCCGGCGCCAGTCGTTGCGCGATTCAACGGGCTCTCCATGGCTCGGTAAATATTTAAACGCGCTTTAGTATTAATGTACCCTCGAATCTGTTCGCCGGAAGTCTTTTGAAGAGTGGCCGCGCGGGCACGGCTCCCTCGATATCGGACCTTCGCTGGGTAAATCTCGTTTCGTCTTAATTGTTGACCAGCTCTGAAGTCGGAAAAGACAGAGATCGATGGTGCGAGACGATCAAGATTGCGAAGACTTGTTTGCTTTCCGGACTGGACGTTTCAGGTGATCGTGGAAAACGGAACCGTGCGGACTGGCACGGCGCGTTGTACAGGTTTCACTTGGCAAACAAACGGAGTCAACGACTCGGCTTCGACTTCTCCCGGATCGAGATGTTTTCCCAGACCTGTGGGCGACCGCTCCACGATAACAGCAGTTCCCAGATCGCATCGTAATAGCGACAGATTTACATTCATATGCCGTGGTGCAACCAACAGGCGAAAGTATTCTCTCTGAAAGGAGCCGCTTCCCGAGAAATGGCTTGTTGATCGGCGTTATCGGGATTATCAGCAGCATATGTTGCTCCCAGGGAATCTGCAAGGGATCCCCTTACTTGGAAGAGCATGTTAACCCTTGGAGTTTTATGGGGAGCTTCGGTATAGTCGAAACTTTACCCCTTGCACGGAGTTTGGGGTTAGTTCGCTGAGAATGTGGATCGTTCCCTTTAATCATTTTGATTTCGTTGGAGGTCCAAAAGTTTGGCGGCTTTTTTACAATAATTTAGGAATCTTTGGTTAGGCATGCTTTTCTGATTAGATTCAGTGAATTTTTTCGATGGACACCTTTAGGGTTCTACGGTAAATCTCAATTTATAAATGTAATCTCCCTCTGTGTTGCAATTTGATGAATATAAAATGTGATGCTATGAAGTATACACAATCGCTGAGTTATATTGTTAGGCAAAAATGGGTAAAACATAAACTGGATATTTGCTTCATTATTTTTGGAGAACATACGAGAGTCGTGTTGAATAATGTATAGATTTGGAAATTCGTATAACAACCCCCAGATTAATGATCCATTCATGTGTATTGTCGAATATTTAACGAATACATTTTTTCCTGAATCGAATATCAACTGTAACCCAATTTGGTTCTGAAAATATTGCTGTTACAATTACCTGAACAGTGTGCATGTAGTACGTAGAACTATAGTAGAAGCTACCCTTCCTGAAAAAAAATTGGTTAATTTGTTTCACAGAGCAAATAAGAATTTGTATAAAATTGTGCATGTCAAAAAAGACGAGATTTTTGAAGAATGGGGACACTTACATTAAGTAAATCGAAACGAGCTCCTCATCCTCATCCAATAAGTTTTTAAGTGTCAGAAATCTGATAGCACATTGTGCAACTTAATACGAGATCGTACAATTTGATGACATTTTCTGTAATCTGATACCGCAACGCGAATTCTGACACCATACCAGGACAGCTGATAGTGTACCCTGAAATCTATCACCGCGTCCTGGAACGTGATACCACTCTGTCAGCACACTACTGATAGATTTATGCTTCCGTTTATGAATTCCTGGGACCATTAATCTTTGTCATTTCTGTAACCGTTTAAAAAAATGTATACTGCGATAGCGCTAGATAGTTGAATGTGCATTACAATCCCCGTAATTCAGGGAACTATAGCAACATTCTTAATCCATCCTAAACGAACAAAATATTACAGATCATTGAAAGACTTCGGAAAAAGGCATCCTTGCAAGTTAAGTTATACAACTTGGATTCTATAAACTTAATTTTAGCACAGTTGATATAATAACAGAGAGCTCTTCAATATAATTTGCAAAAATTCTAATTGCGTAGTTGACACCTGCCTACACTTAATTACACAATACATATAGTTTCCAAGACTCTTTAATAAATATTTTAGTGAAGATAGCAATTTGATTCGTGAACCATTAAATTTTCTAGAGCACTACAGCCTAATAATTTCTCTGGAGACTGCTACCTACGTGAAAATGATTAAACCTCTCTCAAATGTAGCATTAGTGATTAAAACGTTCATTAACGAACGTCTAGTAGGCAAACAGCTAAATTCCAAAAATTTCAGTGAGCTACACAAGATCGATTTTTCAGGATTGGAGGAATAACAATTCCTCCAGAGATCAACAGACTTTCAGCACTCGAAAAGTAAATTCCAAAAATTATAGAAAGCCATAAAGGATCGATTTTTCGGTGACGTCGGCACCTTGAACAATCGTTTCCGTTGCGCGTGTCCCGGCGCGGCGGGATGCTCGACTGATTTTTATACGGGGGTGGCGGTGGGTGGGGGGGACACAAGGGATAGGGGATGGGATCGCGGGGTACGTCGATAAAGTGTCAAAGCGTCGACGAAAGGCGCGCGCCAGGAACTTTTCAACAGCCTGTATTTTGTTCTCCGTCAGCCGGCGACGGGGCGAGGACTTTCCTGCTGACGACATACTTTATCCAGTTCCTCGCGCGCCGCTCGAAGGATTTCGCCGGCAAGAATTTAGGATAAAGGCTGATTTACACGGGTCGCGGGCGGTCCTGGCACCCGTTGCTCCTCGCCCATCGATTTCCACCTTTCCACCAGCGAATGTATCCGTTTCAACGGCTCAATAAACTCAATCTGTCAGCGACCGGACGGGAGGCATCGGTTAGAATGCAAAAGTAAAATAGAAAGTGTTGATCAGAAACAGGACACGCAAGTGTCCTTACGAAGGTGTAAGTTAGATGGTCAGACTTGACAGAACAGTCTGTCAAAACGGTCAGAAATTAGCTTGGGCCAAATTAAACGACCTATGATCCATTCTGTAAAATTACTGTTTGGTCTATTTTTCCTAATTTTATCCGACGCACCTTTACAAATTTCGTCGATACGCCTGGACAAATGTTTGCTATTTCGCGAGCGACTCCTTCGTCGTAAAGAGGCTTGTCGGGGATTAATCGCGGGCCAGGATTGTCTCGGGACTACTCCGAAGCTGTTGCGTCGGACGTCGACCCGAAACGCTGCCATTAATTTCCCTGGATGGGTCGGTTCTGACCCTTTTTTTCGACCTAGCCCCTGTCGCGAACAAACTGCCCGGTGCTGCTCTGCGAGTAATGAATATTTACATTCTTGAAAGCGGGCTCGTAGGAATCGAGATCCTGGGAAATTTGTGCAAGCCTCGCAAACTTCAGAATGTGTACAATAAGTCGAAACGATTTAAAATCTCCTGATAAAAATTGTTTATTTTAATCTGCCAATATTTCCTAACCATTCTTCTTTCTCCTTATATTTATCTAGTTTGCAATACTCCAAAAATGATTCGATTCTTTTATTATACTAAATATGTATACGTTTATCTTTTCGAAATATCCGCCGTTCTCTCGGTTTAATATCCTCGACGTAGAACAGTTTCCAGAAGAAAATAAGGGAGCCGGTCGTATCTGTGCGACACAGATTATTTATTAAATGTTCGCATCATCCAGCAACATTCATATATGCACCCGGAAGCGATCCCTTCATAGAGAAGTTAAAGGAAAGAAGGAATTATTTCAGCGTTACTATCTCCTGGCTCGGCGCTTTCCTTCTTTCAATTTTATATGACAGACATGTGTAGCTAACTGAACCTGCATCTTCCTTGAAATTAATATGAAATGTTCCTCCTCTTGGAGCTCTCCCTTTACCAGGCTGTGGATCCTTTCGTGGCTCTTTTCAGTTCTCATTGGAATTCTTTAAAAGTACGTTGCCGAGCTATTCCGGTAAAGGTCTCAAAAAATCTGTCTCGGTTCCATTTGAATCACGTTTTAAGGCTCTTCCGACGCTGCTTTCAGCTGTTCGCTGTTTAAACCACAAAGGATAGAGTCCTACGTAAATACAGATGCTCAAGCCGAGAGCTTGCTGGTTGCATGGTTAGGTCATCCCGGATACCACCGTCTCTTCACGCTAACTTTCAACCTTAAACAAAAACAGCTAAACCTGCGTGTCACGTAGCATATGTTCAACCATCCGTGAATGAAAATTTTAGTTAAATTTTTTGGCACTTTGAAACGTTGCAATTAATGCGCACAACAGATACAAATTTACAAGCTCGTAAATTTTTAATTTCTTGAAAATTCCTGCCAGTGGCAATTTTACGAAAATGATTTTACGCATCCCTTGGCAAAAATGGGTAGACACAATTTTAGACAGTGAAAGGATTTTCAGCAGAATGTCGATCTTCTTTACCTGTAATTTATGCGGTCGATTTTTATTTAACTCCACGTGCCTTTCAATCGATGCAGACAATTTTTATTTTCCACAAAGGTCAACGATTTACTCATTGAATAACGAAATGATCCTTTTAAATTCTTGAGAAATCCGAAATATATTTTGAATTCTTGAAAAGTGTCAAGTCAGATGAATTTCTGAATAAGCTGCTTCATTTAAAATGATGTGCACCGAGTATTTTAATCGACAGAGACTATTCTGATCGTCGAGCGAAGTGCACCGATCCAACTCGTTTCCGGAAGTACGGGGAAGGGCAGTTTAGAAGTAAAAACATGCAAGAAGCCGAGGGTTTAGCGTTCGTCAGATTTGTTTGCGTTAGCCGGTAGCATATGCACCGCGGCATTACCTCCGGGGAATCCCGTGGCCTTGCGTCCACGCATCCCTTCGCCTAATCCCGGGTCGGTATTAAATTTGTACGAGCCGGATTTATCTAACGCGGCGCGTACAAGGTGCCACGAGTTTTGACAAGGGTTAACAGTATTTCATTAGCGGCATTAGGGCTATGGAAATGGGAATGGTCGGCTGTGGTAACGCGCGGCGGACGAAATTGAGGCAACTGAAGCAGTTTGCCGACTACTACACCCATTTTCGAGAAAATAGGACAGGGAACTCTGTGATTGGAAACGAGATGCTTGGGACTGCGATGTGGAATATGATCAAGCTTGGAAATTGGAAGTTAAATATCACGAAGCCGCCACCGGGGCGAATGGAAGTTGGGACTCCGACGATGGAGCCTGACTGCTGGGAAGTTAGGGGATTAACGTTGTTCGAACTGCTTCGACGAATAATAGAAACTGGGACTTTCCGATCGCGGGAACTGGCTGTTCAAGATTGAAAAGTACTAACTGCTGACTGAAACGTGGACGTTCAGTGCTCTAACGAAGGACCGTCGACGATTGGTAATTGCCAATCGGCGATTGCCAGTTGGCAGTTCGATACCGAAAATTTTGCAGCTCGCTGATAAATCATTAAACGAGTGTATCAGGTTGCTGCATATGAAATATTATTATATTTTATTATATTTCAATGAACCTAATCGAAGTAAATTGTGCAGAATATTCCTTTATGTCGGTCGTAGATAGTGCAAATAAACAATTTAATAAAACATGATCGAACCTGTGGCGCCGAAATCATTAAATTGTTTATTTGCACTATCTACGATCGACATAAAGGAATATTCATCATGAATGGCGAAAAATTCACACACAACGAAAGGTTCTGTGCGTCAACGTGAAGATTATTCGGAATTGAAACCATCAGGGAAAATTATTTCTTTTAAAATGCAGAACTCGCAATACAATACCAAAATTTATTAGAAACAATGTAACCAAACATTACAATTTGCTTACCACTTCTATGTTCACTCATAATAAATTGTTACATTTACAAAACAGATACATGAAAAAATTACTAGACATTGCTATTAAAGACACACATAATTTACATAGAAAAATGATTGAACCTGTGGCGCCGAAATCATTGAATTATTTATTTAAATCGTGTAGAATGGAAATACTCCAGGCCAGAAGAAAGCTCACGGCTATTGTATGCTTATGTTAATTTGTCAATGTACAGAGTATGATGTTAGCGAAAATTCACGTTCATCTGTTGGAACAAATCTGAAAAGCTCGAACGATGATTTTTGTGGTAGGATCTCGAGCACATTCTGTGGCACGGTAATTAAGCAGCTTCATCCCCGGTGGCCGTCGCGCGTCGGTCAGATATTTAGGTATTCCGGGTCATTTTTATTCCTCGTTTCCTCGTTACCAGGACACGAGCCGAGGCAGAGGCCGAGCCCTGTCACGGCGACATCTCCAGAAAGCTAATCAACGCCCCGGCCGGTTACTATTTTATACGCGATTTGCATCTCCTTTTCGTTAACAAACTTGCCGCCGCGCCGCGTCGGGAGCACGCGGACGTGAGAGCCCGGTGAATGCCCGGATAATTACGGCTGCGTGCTTTTTAAGCGCGACTCCAACGCACACACATTCCCACCTGCGAATTTCGAAACGTTTTCACGTGGAAATCCCACGATCCTCTCCGCAGAAAACACGAGCGTCGCGACCCGCGCATTGAACTGTAGCAGCCTCACTCTTCGAATTCCAGGTCCTGATTTCGGTTTTCAACTCGAATCCCAGTTTCAAGGCGCACCGCCGAGCTTTGGAATTTAGTTCCGCGACACAGGTTAATATTTAAGGATTAAGTTTTAACGGGCGATTGTTGTTTTTGGCCACGGATGCCCGCTAACTTTTCGGGTTTAGGGCCCAAGAACGAAGTTGTAGCTCCACGGTCTCTGAACTTTGCCGAAGCACAACTTTCGAGTTCTAGCTTTCAATGTATGTCTTCCGAATTTTAGCTATCAGTTTCCCGGCTTGCAGATTCCAACTTGCACCTTTAACGCTCGGCTGTTAGCCACCGTTATACAAATTTGTCTTTCCCCGACGTTTTCTAATGGTCGAATTTTCGAGACGATCCTCCCTTCGATCGCTCAGTCTTTTCATTGAATTTTTTCGGTCCATTTTCGCTCGAAGCTTCATGCACTGTCTGAATTTCTAGTCATTTTCAGTTCTCTGTATTATTTATTACTCGAATTAGTAACGTAATTGAGCGAATGGCTGAAGGAGACGGGCGTACATTCCAAATTTTCTGAAATGGACTTCTCCATCCAATCAGTGCTATCGTGCTGGACAAATCACTTTGCCAAAGCTTTCAGAACTCAACAATGGCACTAGAGGTTCTGCAGTTTACAACAGTTCTACGATACAATTGATGGCACACATTATCAGAATAAATCTTTAACAAATAGTCCAAACGCGATTTCAGTTTTACTGCTAAGTTAGATGAATTAGTTTACTAGATGGCATGCATTGAATATATTTTGGAAAAATTGTGGTTATTATGAATGATTAAGAAATTGTAAAAGGTGCTTTTTACAGCTTCGTTACCTGTGGATCTGACAAATATAATAAGTTAGACAGATGCTGAAAATTTCATCGAAATTGGTCGATCGGTTAAAAATTATGAAAATGGCGAAAACAGGCAAAGAGATTCCTGAGAAACTAATTCTGTATTACAGAATGTTACACTATTTTTCACTGCTCAAGGAGAATTATTCTCACGTGTTGTTCCACAAAATGTGATGCTCCTTTACCAGTCGCCAATTCAATTAATCAATTAGGAAACCCGTGAAAGACTTACCTGGGAGTTAATTAATCGACCCGGGTGAAAAACGCGCGACAGTGTACGTAATCGGCAAAATCGCTTGTTCCCGAATGCAAAACGTAAACATTGAAGGAGGGGGGGGGGGGTTGTGCGCGCGTTCGTACATCCTGTGTAAATACTCGGTCGCCGCGCTTTTCCACCCTGCTGTAATTAATCAGAGGTAACAGATGCAGAAGTAAGTCCAACGGTTTAAGTAGTCCTTCCCGGAAGCCGCGTACCCCAGGATCGCTCGTGATCAACAAGACGGCAAATCCGCTTTCCATTCCTGCCACGAATGTGTTGCCGTATGTGTGTGTATACCGTAATTGAACGTTATGCAAAATCGTTTCTGTTCCCCGCATAACTACCAATGTGCGCGGCGAACGAGGTGAATTGTTGCGAGTTTGCCCGCGGTTTACCGCGTCTACGTGATAATTATTATTCTTTGGACCCGTGCTAATGGATTTCTGATTCCGAATCACTCCGACGTGTAATGCAAATCGCATACTGCGTGTTTCTTACATGCATTGTACTGCATTTCGTCGTGGAACCTGGGGAAACACGAGCAGTTGATTCGCTTCTATCCAGTTGGATTTACCCTTGAGGCAATGCTAATTCAGTGATAGATATTCTTCTCTTAGTTATTCTTTTAGGGAAGTTTCACTATTGTATTCCTGACATTTTTCTGGTAAATCGATACCCAACATCTTGATAAATACACTCCTCAAAAGAATTACGGGATCGATTTCTTGTAAAATCCTGAGGTCTTAGACAAATTTTGAGACCAGATTTGAAATCAGTGTGAAAAAATCTACGGGAAATGATATATAGCATGTTTAAAAAAATTTTCCGCGCGTGGTACTGGAGAAACCACATTTTCTTGAAATTGTGCAAGTTTAACGAATTTTCCTACGGTTAAAAACCGTTCGTACCGTAATCTCCCTATTTTTCCCATATTTCGCAAAGTTTCAGCTTTAATTTAAAAAAAAATTCATCGCTCTACCTCATTTCTATCGAAAGTTCTTTGATTTTGAATCGAGTTTGTCAGAGACGTCAGGCAGCCGCTGGACGTGGCGCGCTAATTTCTGCGATGCACTAACTCCAAACACAGCTGCCGTAGGTAAAAAATTGTCGCAGCGAGTTCATGGGGTAGTCAATCGAATCAGCAGAATCTCTGCTTCAATCTGACGTTCGGAACATGGTATTACGATCATTTCTCGCCGAGATATAGCGAGTTAAAGGAAAAATGGAAATTGTGCATTTTTTAAACATATTTTCAGAAACACCTGCTATATCGAAATGTTAATGAAATTGAAAAAACAAAAGGAGTGCCTGGAAGAGAAAGAAACGCTCTTTCTATTGCTTTTTTGCACAAGATTCTACGATAATTTTTTCACTTTCTGGAGCCAGTTAAAGTTAAAAAGCCCATATTTACTTCAATGTTGAATAACTCGAATAAAAAAAATCGCACAATATTGAACAACCACAGAATTTACACTGGAAAGATAGCCTTTCCAAATGATATTAACGCAATTTATAAAAAAAATTTGTTGCTCCCCTCTTGTGATGTTCTAAAAATGCACAAAATTTTTGTTAACCGTCAATGCTGTCTTCATCTCGCTATAACTTTGTAAAAAACCAACATAGCAACAATTTGAAACAGAGCATCTGAAACTAGAGGTTTCAGGCTTTCAAACCATTGTTTAACGATATCGACACGGCAATTTTTGACGGAGTTATGATCGCGTAAAGTGGGATTTCTTTCGAGGAGTATATTTCGTAAAAAAGTAATTGAAGACAAAAACTTTCGATCCGATGAATATTGTCTTTACCCGGCACAATCAACATTCTGGATGAAAATAAGTGTTCGTAAAATACCGGAGGCTTAATTTAAACAATAAATTCGAATTGTTGCGATGAAAGTTGCTGCTCCGTACCAATATAAAAGTTTAAAAATCGTACGAACCAGCAAGTCGAACAGAAATTGAATATTTCGAGGATATGAATTTCCATAAAAAGGAGCGATTTAACCGAACAATTTCCCCGACGATTCGAACAACTACTACATTTCCGATCCTGCACACCGATTACGCTCGAACTACAAAGATAAGAGCATCGAGTAAAAGGATGCACGGGTAGCGTCGGCATGAATAGAATCGAATAATGAAAAGCGGAGGGAGGAGACGGGAGACATCGCGTCGTTTCGGGAATTCGAGGAGGACTGCTCTCTCTCGCGAACGAGAACAAATTTTCTGCCGTCGTAATCGACGGGGAAAACGACATTCTCTCAAATTTTGGTAATAAATTGCGCCGTCGAAGCGGCGCGCGTACTATTCCGACCGGAGTATCGCATCGGTGCCGAGGCATTCTAAATGTCAACGCGATTTCTTGTTTAAGTAAGAAGGAAACGCGACAGCCACGTACATATGTATTCCTTCTCGGGATCTTTCGTTGTTTTTCTTCGGGGACTTGTCGCGATCCTGGCTGCGTTTCAATGTACGGGGAAAGCACACGATACTTCAGTTCACTCATTTAACGCGTTAAGTGCTGTAGCAATTCCCATAAAACTCGCGTAACATCAAAGAAAGTTATTCGATGATACAAAAATATAGAAAGACAACGTTCTTCGTAAGAAAATGTTCATAATAAAATTTGGCTTGCTTGATAGATCGTAGTGAATATTGATTTTCAAGTTCGGTGAACAAGATTGGGATCGACGTGTCAGTCAATATGTTAATCCATCAACACTTGCTTGAGCTGTTTTATATTTTACTTGGCATTAAAAAATCGCAGGTCAATTTTCAAAACAGCGTTTTAAAGAGGAGACTCTCCTTTACAAGGTCACATTGGATTTGGCCTGGAAACAAATTTTTATACTCTGTAGAACCGTGTAAAACATCAAATTTACAAATACAAGATAACAAATTCTTGCCAGTTTTCCTTTCAATTTTATAACAAATGTGACTCTTTGAAAGATTGAGACCAGAAGCAGACGACAATAGTGTCGTTTACAATAGTGTAAGATTTTTTTACACGAAGTTACAGGATATCAAAGATTGGCGTTTCTCTAATTTTGTAGATTTGTAATTGTATGGCTGTTTTTAATGAATACTGCGAGCTCCCAGAGCGTCGGAGCAACTTTTTCCTTATCGTTTATGTTCCCTTGACATTGTTCGACCGGTCCATCGTATAATAGGTGCGGGATATCACCGTACATCCACACTGTACCGGATATTCGTAGCTCGCGCGGTTAGTATCGGGAACAGGTGTGGGTGTTTGCTAACATGTAACAACGTCAACCGCCCCCGGCCGCTTCCTGCGCTCTTATTATCGTTTTTCTCGGCTACGATGCGATGGGAAGTGTGCGATCAGGTCGAGCCTTTTTACGAGATCCACCGCGAAATGTGGGACAGCCTGTGCATAAACAAGACTGGGGATATTAACCGCTGATGCGGAACACTGATGCTACACGAGCTCCACGATGCACGAATATTTCGAAGTACAGAATTAATTTTTATCTTTTTACGCGTTCGAACCACCACGAATAAATTACAGTGATGTACGATAAGTCCTCATTGATCATCTAAATACATTGAAACGGGTTCTATTTAATTTTAAAAATTTTTGTTTTAATTCGTCGCAGAGGAAAATTCGATCGCTGACAGAAATTGTGAAACGACCGGGCATCAAAACGATTTCCCTAAATTGGCCATTAATAAACTGGTCCAGTTCAGCCCTCTCGTGTTCCGCCACTAGTAACTTAAGTCCCCTGTCTCCGATGTCGCCTAAATTACCAGTGTAATCAACGTATTAGCACTCATCTACATATTATTATCATAATGTCCACGCATCGCCTTTGTTCGAATTAAGCGACGTTTCCTTGCAAATCCCTGTGTAACCACCTGGACAAACCGCGGTAGATACGTACCCCGTTTAGTCAGCCTCGAAAATATCCAGGAAAACAAGTGTCCGATCTCACGTTGCCAAAATTAATTTTTAAGAATTTTAAGAATTAAGAAAACTTCTTTAAGCAATGTATTAAATGTACAAATTGATCTATGTTCTTTTTATAAATTTGTCGTTCATTTGTAAGTAACCAGGGCATATTACGTCTTGAAAGTAGACCCACACAATCATTTATTATATTTTTATATTATTGTACAGATAACTGATATACTCGGGAAAAAGATTTCACGTTAAAACAAAATTGCAATTGGTTAATTGCGAGTGGCCCGAATTACTTCAAAGTAATCCCGGTTATTTTCTACACATTTCTACTATTGCACAGACACAAATGAATTAATTTGTACGCCTAACACCATTGCACAATATTACTATTCTTCACTTAACCCGTTGCCTTACGATATCCTGTCAGACTCGTGATGAAGATTCTGAACACGGTCTAATAAATACGTATGTTATTAATCTCCTTTAAACTAAGGGAACTATCTCCTAAAAACATAGGTGCACTGTTTTAAATTGTGCACACCCATTTTTGTCATAAATGCATAAAATCCGCAGTCTATACATAACTTAAGTCAATTGTGAATCGAAAAAGCTGATATTTAAACGAAGTTAATTCCTCGGACTGTTTCGCAGTAATTGAGCCGCTCGGCTGATAGTACAGGGATTAGTCGGGCCTGGTGCTGCCATAAATTATGGTTCGAAATTGAACGAGACCCAAAAAATCCGTCCCAAGGGCGAGTCGCGGAGCAATCGTTAATTTCGTCGAGGCCGCCGCCAGAAAACCGGAACATTAGCATTCCGTTAAATAACCGGCAACCGGTTGCTAGGTGTTAGCTTGTAATCGATAAAGCGTCAGCTCGCATCTCCCATAATGGAATCAGTTTTATCGGTTTAAAGCGGCGGACCGCAATTGGCCGGAACCGATTGCCAGGGTATTTGCTGTCCGCCGGAAATTCCGATAAGCATTCAATGAAAAATAACGGAGGGCTCCGGGCCAATATTTGTTTACCCGCCACGGGGAATACTATTTCGCGAATTACGCTCTTTGAGCTCCGTTTCCAAGCCCTGACGCCTTCGTCCTTTCCTTCGTCGTTCCTTCTTGCGGCTTTCCAGCGGAAACCGCCGAATGGATAGTGACAATACTTTTCACACCAGTCGAATTAATCTGTATCGATTGGCCTCTCATCAGACATTTCTACGTTTATTTTAGCATAATCGTTTTTTACTGTGTTTTTGAAAGTTGTTTTAATTTGTTCAAATTCGTTCGTTTGTCTCCTCGCAATATTCACCATTTCCAATTTATTTATTGGATCTGCGATGAAAGAATTTAACTTGAATGTTTTTAAATCTATGAGCATATAAACAAGTAGAAATGTAATTTAAAGTGAACAGAAATAATCTAAGCATTTGAAAGTTGTTTTAATTTGTTGAAATTCGTTCATTTGTCTCCTCGCAATATTCACAATTTCCAATTTATTTATTGGATCTGCGATGACAAAATTTAACTTGAATGTTTCTAAATCTTTGAGCATATAAACAAGTAGAAATGTAATTCAAAGTAAACAGAAATGATCTAAGCATTTCAGATTGTATCAACCATGCAGAATGTTTATTTTTTTCAGCAGAATTAATCATTCGGATTACCCCGAATAAATTTGCAAAAAACGGTTATTGCATCCAGTAACTGCACAAAGTTAGTATTATACAATTGTAAATTATAACGAAAATTTTTGCGGTGGCATAAGTTACACGAAACCGAGCAAACATTTGCTAGCTTATCAGTTCGATTAATCTTGTTTAAACCGGTCGTACCGTTCCGTTACAGATCTGACAACGTTGTGAACGCATAAAACTCGCAGTTTTAGTTTGTTGTAGAGAGCTCGGCTTTACAATTCGAACAGTTATGTTCCTACATGGAAAAAAGTCACCGAACATACAATACACATGTTTTTCGCGCGACGCCCCATTTTCGAGGAAATCTACTTCGATATTTCCATTCGATGCAGATACCATCCCTCTAGCAATAAATAGAAATGTTATGGAATGATCATACATGCTGCCAGCGAGTTCCGTTCCAATGAAACGTGTATCCGGTCGAAATTGAAACCGGGAGTCCTTTTTTCGTAAAACAAAGCGGGCTGCAGAAAAATCTTTATTCTACAGTTTCGATTTATTTTTTCACGTGGAATCTCAACCCATCGGCTCGCACCACCGGTTCTCAGACACCTGTGTACAATGGCCGGCAAAAGTATTCGCAGTATTGCTAGTTTTCCCCATTTTTAATAAAACTTTCACAATTATTCTCCTCGAGCTTTTTCATTTTCAGACGTTCTTCTAATTAAAAACACGCTCTTTACAGATCTCACTATTTACAAATTTTTTCGTTTGCAATTTACCTTGCAGTTGTACTACTTTTTTTTAGAAGCTTGCTTCGTGCATGTCAGATTTTTTAGTTTAAAAATATTCTGTATTTATCCACTTCAGATTCCTTAGTTTGTAATACTCCTCAAATTACGGATGCATTTTTCTCTTCCAATTTAAAATACTCCGTATCCACCTCTGAGTTTTTAGATTTTTCAGTTTTCAAATATTCTTTATCTGCCGTGTCGGATTTTTTAGCTTGTGATACTCCAATTACAAATGCTTTTCATTCATCACAGATTTTTGATGTTTTTTAATTTCATTGTTTTTCCACCTCTGAGTTTTTAGTTTACTATTTACAATAGTTTAAATACTCCAATTACAAATGCTTTTTACCCATCGCAGATTTTCGATGTTTTTCAATTTCATTGTTTATCCACCTCTGAGTTTTTACTTTACTATTTATAATAGTTTATAATACTCCAATTACAAATGCTTTTCACCCATCGCAGATTTCCGATGTTTTTCAATTTCATTGTTTATCCACCTCTGAGTTTTCAGTTGATTGCTCTCTCGATCATGAATATGTTTTACCAATCACAAATTTTTTCATTTTACAATTCCTCTGCCAACCACGAATATTATGTACTCGGAATTCTTACTTTACGACAATTAAATAAGTTCGATGAAGTCTGTGCACATTACAATTCAGATTAAATTCGATTGTATACGTAGATACTCCTTTGCAATGTTCACGAGTAAGTCTGTTTCAGTTCGACTGTTTCCACCATTATACACGGACAGTAACAATCGCGAATACAAAGCGGACGATAAATAATGCTATCAATGCCCATCTGAATGCACTAGACACCATAAAAAATGTCCCTCTTTATCTCGACGTTATTCCCCGGACCGCTCCAGTTCGCCTCTCTTGTGTTTCTTTATACTGTTCTTTTCTTTTTCTTGCATGTTTTCCCTTATTGGATTTTTACTGTACGCTGGCGTTCGCTCGGTTCTCTTTTTGTCTTGCGTTGCCAGCACTTTGTTCTGCCGCGTGCAATAAAGGCGTGTGCTCATTATTATTTTTATTATTATTTTCAGCGCTGCGCACTCCGTAATAGTGTCCGGGTCACATTCTCCTCACCACTGCTTAAATATAAATCTAAAGCTAAACTTTGTCCCCGAAAAAAAGAATTCGAGGAAAAATGCGACACGCGACGGGGAAACCTAAAATCACGCCTAACCGTGAATCCGCTTCAGAAAGTGAATCGCTCTGCAAACAACGATCTCTTTAAAACGATCGAAATTCGCGGCAATCCTCTTGCTTCGTCATTTCCAACTTATCTCTCGGTTTCCTCGCCGAAATTGTCGCTCTTCAAATTTTACTTTACACGCTCAGTCATGAACTTGTAATTCTCCCTCGGGTTCGCTCTCCAGGTTTCCAACTACTCTTACAATATTAATTTGCATCACTCAAAATTTCTTCGCGAGTAATTAGCATTCGAGAAACGAAGTTTAACCATTGCATCCCTTAAATCAATCGCGGAACTATCTAACGTATTTTACATCATGTTCCTTAGAAAAATGATTTCCTGCAACACGTTCAGAAATAATGTTCTCTTTAACCCCTTGCCGTACCATTTTCTTTACAGTTGCAGCGATGAAAACGACTTTATCCCCAAAAATTGTCGTTCAAGAGAAGAAAATTTATATATTTTGTATGGCTACATTTATCTTAATGCTTAAATATTGATTACAAACGAATAAAATGTCGTTTCATTTAAAAAGAAAGGCCTAACATTCATATTTATTAGGCTTTGTTTAAAATCTTCACGACGAGCGTGACTCGTTAAAATACGGCAAGGGGTTAAGGGTGGAAACATTGTATCCCTATTCTATTGGTTTGCAAAAGCCTGTACGACAAAGGGCATCTATTTGTTCTCTCTTAGAATTTACTAACCATCGTAAAAATTCATTTTCGAAACTGACAATGGGGGAACAATTCTCCCATTTGGTCGACGAAGCGCTCATCGCGTTCAGGCCGAACAATAGAAGCGTCAAAGGCTCTCGACGCTCCCTGCTCGTAGCAAACACAGTATTTCATGATTAATTTCGACGACGGTAGGGTCTGCGTTGCAGGTCGTCGAGCAGCAAGTGTAATTGCGACAACAGTTTTCGCAGCATCGATACAAGACACGGGGATCCGCGATTTTCAGTCTCCTCCGTCGTAGTGTTCGTCGTCGTCGTCGTCGTCGTCGTCGTCGTCGTTTCTCCGTTTCCCCGTCTCCTTTCGTCCCCGACGGCGATGGATGTGACATTAATAGAACGACGAGGATTCAGAGAAATCCTTTTCTCCAAATCCGTTCTCGCTAATGGAACCTCCTTTCCACGGGATTCCGATTTCTGATCGGGTTCCGTCGTATCCACCCCCATCTCTCTGCACCCCCGTCCCCATCCTCCATTTCAACGTCTTCTGTCACCAGCCGCACGTAAAAGTACACTCCGCTCAGAAAGGTATCTATCAGTCGCGGCTTGAAATACATAACTCATGATCGAAAGGAAAGAAAGAGAAAGAGAGAGAGAGAGAGGAAGAAAAATAGAAAGTGGCCAGAATTCCCAGCAATTTCTCGAATCGCTACACCGGCCTTGCCGCGAGCGGTTACCGTGAACGATGTCGCATCCCCTCCTCCTCCTCGAAATATGCTCTCCTATAGACAGAGAAAAGTGAGAGAGACAGGGAGAGAGATGATCGAGAAGCTCCGTGTGCTTTCTCGTTGTCGGAATGCTTGTTCGAAGCATCGGCGCGCTAGGTGATAACCGACCAAGTTGAGGAATCGATCGAGTGTTCGGCATAGATGACAGACTGACGAATACACTGGTTTTTGGTAAAGTGAAAAGATCCCAGACTGTGAACAGTTCCTTTTTTCGTGAGGTTGCATCCAAGCTACGATCGATCCTGGCCGCTTATTGGAATGCTATGAGGACGACGAGGGTGGATTTTAAACCTCCCGACTCTCATATCCCCACGTCCTAGGACTCTGAAGTGGAAATGTGTCCACTTTCGACATTTTGTATTGTTGGAATGCAAAATTACAGCCCCCAAAAATCTCACAACCTCCGTTTTTGTTCTGTGAAATTTCTCAAGCGTTTAATATTTCTAATCATTCTGGACTACGTTCTGATATATGGTTCACAGCCAATTTCGTCAGAGAATTTTGTAATCGCAACAGCCATTTCAATCGTGAGCCACACCAGCAACTCCCAGTAATAAAATCCAATAAATCCTTTCTGGATTATAGTTTGCAGGATCTATGATTCATAGCTAGTGTCGTGAGTGAATTTTTTAATATTATACCTACAGCCATTTCAATCGTGAGCCAAGCGATAACTCCAAGTGATAAAGTCTAACTCATTCAGGATTATACATATTTCTATATCGTATATAAATAAATAACTTCGCGTGCTACGTACAATCTAATTTCTGCATTGTTCCCTAAAAGAAGATTTGCATGCTTTTATAAGAGCGAAGAAAAATGTTAAGCTCCCGCTTATACAACAACCCCATAAATTCTAATATACGACTTTTTCTTGGAAATGTCACAAGTTAAAACGTCTGTTACAACGTCGGAAAATATTTTTCACGATTAACCGCGTATTTAAAAATTGTAGCCGCCCTTACGACATCCCTCCTAAATGTTGATACACGATTTTTCCAGTTCTTTCAGCTTGTAGCGAAAGATGTACTTCGATAAATCCTCAACGAAAGGAGACTACGGGGAATTCGTACACCCGATATGAACCGAGAGATTAAACATCGGCAATTTTCCAAAAATCAGAGAACGCGATACCCAAATACTGGAGCGCCGGGTGCGTAGCAGTTCCCCGAGCCGCGTCGGTTGTAATTAAAAAAGTGGCATGGTCGGACGTCAATGGATAGAGCTCACCGGCACGGTGTGTCTCTGCGAAGGGGTCCATCCATCCGAAAGGGCTAATTAGGAATAACAAATGCAAACGGGTCAATTGCTGAATATACAACCGGGCCGTTGAAATATTGGTTCGGCAAAGAAGCCCGGGCATTGATTCCCCGCGCTGCAACGTTATATTCCGAGCGCCCGCGCGCCGCCCCCGGTCTCCCCCATCCGACCCCTTTTCCCGCCCGCCCCTGTCTCCGCCCCCGCGTTGCAATATCCCCGCAGTCAATAACATCTTCCGGACATTTATGCAATGTCCAGGGAGTCTAGCGCTATCGGGTGTCCACTGGATATCCAGCGCAAACGTTGCATGCATACCGAATGGAGGACAGGGGGAGGGGGAGGTGAAATGGGGGTGGGGCAGAGTGCACAATGGCCACTTTTCGTGGGGGCGAAACTTAACCTGCATGCACTGTACGCCGGAAACGTTATCGAGACCGGCGACGTATGGACGCGGTGTCGAACGTCACTGGTATACAGAGGAGATCCGGCCAATGGACGCTGATCGAACAACGGATCGGCCGTGTCAGGGGCTGCGTGAGCGGGGGGAAACTGCCCGGGGGGGGGGGCTGTCGGGGCCACGATCCTGAATGCGCTCGCTGAAAGCGCCGATAGAGGCGGCCCCTTTGTCCACCGGTCAAAATGCTCTAAGAAGAGAGATTCTTCTCGAGGACCGAGGTACTGACCAATAGAAACACGACGCCATATTTCATCGAAGTGGGCGGATGCACTCGGTGCATGCTTTGAGGAATCGACTAATATCGTGGCTGGTACGGTGCGTGTTCAGTTGGATTGAAATGTTCCGTTCCACTGCATTTGGATGTTTACGGATATTTTGTTCATTGATGTTAAAACTTTGATTGCTTGGTAGGCGTGGCCTATTAGGAGGCGGGTATTCTGTCTTCATCCTCGCTATCTTCAGATGATGTATCAGAACAATTTTAGATACTCATTGTTTTTGGCTAAAAGGTTTGAATTGTTACTAGATCTTTATGCAAAATAGAATTTGCCAAGTAGAAATTTCATTCTTGCTTGAACTATTTTGATAAAATAATGATGTTCTCAAATCCTTTTAATATTTTCACTGTTTTAAATTTCTTTCAAATACACACTCAAGAATGTGTACATTAAGGAAGAACATTCTGTGAACTTTTTCCACAAAGAAGATCGTGCCAATTTAAAATTCCTCGGATGGTAAATGTGCACGACAAACAACATTATGAGAATTCCTCGGGCAAACAAAGTAGTGCGAACTGAAAATTGTCCGACTGGCTCCGAGAGAAAGAGAAAGAGAGAGAGAGAGAGACCAGTCTTGGGGAGTTTCAGGGTTAATTAGAACAGTATACTTGCGCTCGACACCGCAAGACTAACTTTCGCTGACCGATGACCGAGTTGCCGGGTTGAGACGGTGCTCGTTGAAGAACGACTTGTTTTGCTGTGTCTTGGATCAGTTATCGTTGAGTAACGAGCTATTCAACAGCGAATCGCTTCCATAAAGAGACACCATGTGTTTTGGACGTTACTGGTTCCCCAGCGTCCGCCGGTAATGCTACTAATTAAGGAACATTCTGCTGGATTATGCAACTAGATTTAGTGGGAGGATGAGAGCTTTGCTGAGATACGGGGATGCTTAATTTTGCATGAAACAATTTTACTGCATACTTAAAATACTAGTCAATGAGCACACTAAATTTGGAATTATGATACCCGGTACTTTTTGTTTAAAAAATTTCCAAACATTGCCTTATGAGCAGAAGTTGAAATGAATGGGAAATATCCTGACTGAGTTAATGATTTTTTGTATTGTTTGAGTATTCTTTGAGACGATTCTGGTACATCTTTCAACTGCTAGTGAATAAGTGTAACAAATTTGGTATTGAAATATACGGCACATTTGTCTTAAAAAATTCTTGGTGGTAGCCATGTAACTAGAGGGAGTTCCTTCAGCACGGGACTCTTGGGGCTCAAGAAAAACAGGCTCACGAGCGCCATATTTAAAGCTTGTCGTCGGCAACTGGTTCTAACAGTAAACTAGGAAAAGAAACGCGCAGTAAATTCCGTCGGAACGACTCCGTCACGCATGCAGACGCCGGCAATTATTGCCGCGTCAGCTTGCGCGGCCACGCTCGAAACGGCCGAGAAGTTATTATAAATACGGCCCCGGTTTGTGTACGCGGTGTAGAAATGGCTTTGTTGGCTCTCCGCTAGCGTCGAACAACCGCGAACCATTCTATATCAATTTTTATTCGATGCTTTTCCATGACGTCCCGCGATATTCGCGTTCCCCCACGATATAAGCGCGCTCGGCGCTCTCTTTATTGTCCTCGTCCATGCTGCACGCGGTTAGGCGATTCTAGACCATTCTGGGAACTACACCATAATAATGGTATAGTTGTGCTATGCAACCAATGCTTCCTATTTACAGGTCTGACTTGCATGCTTTGGGACAAATAGTATTTCTTCTTCGCGTTGTAACTAAAAAATAAAATATTTCTCTAGAGAGCCACTGACCTTGTCCGAAAAAGTGTAAAATGCAAGTGTATGCATTTTTTTGGATTTCTCGAGAAATGCGAGAAATTTTATGTAGAAAATACCATTTTAATAATGTGGAAAAACGTTGATGCATAAAACAGCTGTAAAGTAGATGAAATTGTATATTGCATAGAGTGCAAACTTGGACTCCCCTCACATTTAATTACTATATTACAGGCTTAGGTACCAAGAGAACAATTGGCAAACTATTTTAAGCACGCTTCATACAGACTCTTTAATTAATAATTTGTTAATAAAATAATCCCTCCCCTGTGGGAGAGATTGAATCAAGTAATCTAAGAGATAGTACATTATAGATTGTGCAATAGAATAAATGTGTTTCCAATAGTGCAGACTTATAATAACGATAGGAGCATATTGATATTTAATTGGTTATCCCGCTTCAACAGGAAATCCACTTACAATCCAATAGAATATTAATTGATACTAAAACGGTCGGCATTTTGCATGCGCATACTGAAAAATACGTTATAAACCACGGATACGGTGGGCACGCTGAAAGATTTCGCGTTTTCATTACGATAAACAAGTGATAATCGCAAATAAACGGGCGCGTATTCGGCGTGTAATCATATGTATAATAATCTGCGTAAATAATTGAATGTAAATTGCTCTTGTTATTGAAATTTGCCCAACAAAATGGACAGCCCGAGCAATTTCAATGGAGTTTAATATAATTAAATGGAATCTGTCTTCGATTATTTGCGCGAATCATATAATTTATTCGAAATTTAATATACCTGGCGAATGTGTTAAATTCCCCCAGGTTTGTTCGCAACGAAAAAAAAAGTATAATAAATAAAACGAGCAGTACTGCAAAAAGATACTTGAATGAAGTTTCACTCGACTGAAACGATTAACTTATGAAAAATATACTAGCTGGATGCACCAAAGTCTCTCGACCTATAAAACAAGTGTTATCCGCGAGACTCTCTTTTTGCACGCGAAAAAACCTGTTAAAAAAAAACCCGACAAAAATAACCGAAACGCGTGAAAAAGTTCCGCGTGAAAGTAAACAAAACCTGTTAAAAAAACCCGTGTAAAACTAAACGAAACGGTTTAAAAACCGTGTGAAAGCAAATAAAACGTTCCAAAAACCCCGTAGAAAAAACGTCGAGACTCGAACGGAAACATGTCACGTGTTAGAAAATTCAACGAACCGAGTTGTAATTTGTGCACATTAACAAGACGAGTCCGCCTAATAAATGCAAATCTTCGATCTCCCTTAATAAATGCAAAGTCGTCGATCCTGCTTAATAAATGCAGATACTTTCCTGATGTTGTGTCTCGCTCGGCTGCTACATGAACGTCTCAACGAAACATACTCAACAAGTTGATCAAGTGATCAACAATCTGAAGACAATCATATCGAACAGTGTAAAACATTTCTGGATTTATTGTCTTAGACGTGAGCATTATACTCTTGGAATTATTTCCGTCCGACGTTTCGCAAGCTAGCTTCGTCAGAGGTCGAAGGTCACATTAATACTGTGGCTTATAGTGCTCTAATGATATAGCAAATGTCCTGACTTACGTTCCGGTTCACTGTTTACCAATGGAAGGAGGGAGACTCCTAATTGGTCGTCGAGAAAATCACTATTGATATTATTGGGTGTTTAATAGTGAAACTACAAAACTTCTAATTGGTCAGCTAAACACCTCCTGCACTCAATAGGAGTTTGGTGTAGAAACTGGAGTGCGCGTAACTGGGGATTAATGAAACATAATCAAATAATTATCTCCAACGAAAGTAAGCTTGCGAGACGTTACCAAAATAATTCCAAAATGGTACAGCTTGGGTCTAGAGCGAAGTGTGCGACACCAGACCGCGTGAAACCTCTGACAATCGCAAGATAATCATCCGCAGCGTTGTCAGTCCGTCGGATCACGGCTCGATGGATTCGCCATGGCGCTAGAGACGCGTGATTAATTATTTCCAGCATTAATAATGTCGAGCTCGCGAGGGAGGCGCTTCGAACTGCCAATTTGTACTTTTCCGTGGCCGGGTTGTAAACCCCGCAGAAGTTTATCGATTATTAATAAACAGATCTTGAGGGAGCGGAAGCGAGAGGCACCCGAGGAAATGGGTCGTCACGCAACGGGGCCGAGTCGTATTTTAGCAAATAGGTCGTTACGCAACGGATACAAGTCGCAATGTAGCAAATAGGACGTCATCCAGCGGAAGTGAATCGTATCTTAGCGAATAGGGTCGCCCGACACTGCCGACCTCTGCGGCCAACGAGTCTCATATCTTGGCGAATAGGCTGTCAGCTGACAACGTTGACTTCGCGCGAATAGGTCACTGGATGGGTCAAACGCTGTTACCGGTTGGTGATGATCGTTGCCTTTTAGTGGGGTAGTTAGCGCCGCTAGTTCATTCGACGATTACTCAAGCTCTTTCACCCCCCTCGAGGGCCGGACGGTTGCACGATCTCGTCGCGAATGGGGATCTGGATCCCTTCGAACTTTTTGACATGGGTGATCGCTAGAGGTGTGCGAGAATATTCGGGAATTCCCGGATTTTTTCGGGATTTCTGATACTGTACGGAATACGTCCCGGTCTCGCACACCTCTAGTGATCACTACACTGCGGATTTTTATGCGTTTATAGCGAAATTGAGTAGATGAAATTCAAAATCGTTGGAAAATTTTATAAACTGCAGATGTCAATATATGATTTCTCCTCTATTAAAATCATTAAGGGAAGAAATAACATTCGAGTTAGTTTCTATTTCTTGCAATCGATGCAGACAGTTTTTATTTTGCATATAGATCCGCAGCCTAGCGATCACATTGGTAGAGTCACTTGAAAGAGGGTTTAGAACGTGGAAATAGATTTTAGGCTACACGAGTAATATCAGTTATTTTAGGACACTCTTCAAGGACCTCTTTTACTGGTACTGCGACACAGTACAGATAGAATTTCGTCTATGAATTAACACAATTTGAGACATTTTCTAGGGATGCCCTTAGTTTTTAAAACACTTCGTTCACGAACCACACTCCACATTTCCCTGTAAGACTTTTTTCAAGAAACCCTTTAGTCTCCAGTGACACCGGACCATAGACTAGAACCAAGCTCATTTATGAACACCTCTATAATTTCTAATGTAACAGTCTCTGTTCTAAGAAAAAAGCACTACAGAACATATTTGTTTAAAACGTTACAGTCTCAATCGACCCCAGCTTTTCACGTTTCGAGGATTCAGAGGGCGACCTATTCCGTTCCAGTCCACTCGAGTCTCTCAAAGAACGGTGCACTGTCTCTGCATCCACTCGCTAAGATCCTAAAACAATTTCCGTGGCATTGAACGCATGTTCGCACTCGCAGCGAGCGCAGTCTCGGGGAAAGGTGGCAATTAAGTTTGGCAAATTGGTTCGTTCTGTATAATAGCGACGAATCCGCGGGGGTAGCGTTGGATCGAGGATCGCAAAGGGAAGGTAACGCGGAGCGACGCAGGTGAACGCGAAGTTGCACAACGGCGGCCGGGGGATCAAAGGGGAGAGAGAGTCAGTGAGCATTAAACATAAATTTCGTCGCGGCATCGAAACGAAACTTGCCTAACTCCGCGTCAAGAACCGTGGAACCGTGATCCCGTGTTCAGCCCGCGGAGATGGGTGGTGGATGCCAACAGTGAGAGATAGAGAGAGTGGATAGGGGCTCTCTCCAATGTGTCTTCTTGATGAACAGAGATTCAAAGTGACTCGACAGGTGGAACTAATTGCGACCACGAGGCACGCGGCGCAAATTTACAGTCTTTGTCGCCATTAAACGCCTCGCGCGAAAAACTTTTTGCACTGTGTACAGGGACGAGTGCGCGCGTGTCGGCGCGGTAGCCAAAACGCTCGCAAAATGTCTTCGTAGTCAGCGTCAACGTCAGCGCAACGGCGCATTGTTCGAGCCACCGGGTTCATTCAACCCCGATACACCGCTGTGCAACATTGTAGTACACCACGGTTCAATTCAACGTGCCGCAGTCTCAACTCCCCGCGACGACCCTTATCCCCACAATAGTTTGGAACATGAATATTCCCCGTGATGCGTATCTGTTTCCCATTTTGATTGCGACATACCGGAAGTCCTGCCAACGCGACGGCCCTCTTGACGCTCGACAAACTTCCAAACCTAATCCGACGACATTTTCTAACTGCATTACCGAACGCCGATTGCACCCGTTATTAAATCATTAGCTAATACACTGGAAACTTCGACGTTCGAACGCGTTCTGATGCTCTCTCGCTCGCCTAATTCCCAATTAACGCGACAACCACGCGATCCTTTGGTCTTCGAGTCTGTTATTGATTCGAGCGGCGAACGAATTTTTCCAATCTTTTCAGTGTAGTACTTCTCTAATGATTTTCTTTTTTTACCGAAGATCAAGAGTTGGTGCATACAATTATATATGTATAAGTCCAGGATAATTTTTCGCCCGTTTTTTGAATTACAACACTAAATTATCTTTCATTTAAAATCGCATTTTAATGCAATTTTTGTTTCATTGCTTATTTGTGTTCTGCGGGTGATTCCTTATGGAAAAGAGGAAGAAATACACAATCAAACTTTTAGCGGAGATGTGAGAACAGAGCGTTAACGCCAGCATCCGATCAGCGTCAAGCAATGTTCCCATAGCGTAGCCCCGGCTGTAATATTACTAGTTGAAACTTTTAACCCGATGTAAAAGCGTTTCGCACAATGTATGTGGTTTGTTTGCGGGCGGCCCGGATGAAATCTGGTTCGCCGGGAGCAAGGAAAATATTTCATTCATTCCGTCGATGCTAAAAAGGGGAAAATTCACGGTGGAAAGCGTGCCGAGCCCGGATAATTATTTTAAGGATAGAGATTTCCCGTTTGAAATTCAGTCTCGGCAGCTCGGCCGGAATGTTGAGCAAACGCGAGCACGCGTATCGCGCCACTCTCTGCCTCTCTCTTTTTTTTTCACGCGGTCGCGCGTAAATTTTTCGAAAACGTTTTATCCACGGCCGACACCGCCCGCGAAAGAAATTTCGATCGGGTTTCGGGCGTGCTCGACGATGAGAAAATTGCATTTCGGGGAATCTCGTTGACACCCGAAAATAATCCGTGAAATTTCGTTTCATGCTTTTTCGTCGGCACTACCCGGAAGACAAATCGCTTTGGAACCCCGCGAATCTGTCAATTAATGAATGACCTAGCTAATTCGAGGAACAGGTCCGACGGCGCTCGAATGATCGATGACCGCCGAATGATTATTAATCGCAACCTCGAAATTCGAGCGTCGATAGAAACGCGCGCGGGTACACGCGGCCCTCCAATTACCTTGTTTCCGTTTTTGCGCACGCAATTAATGACTCCTCTGATTGACCGACAGTTCTGCTCGCCGGCGTTGTAATCGCGCTATCGGAATCATTCCGATGACGGCCTCGGCCTCGTGTAACGCATCAATTTACAGGCGGACTTTCCACGGTGCAAATACAATTCGTGCGCGTTTTACACCAGTGAATCGGAATTCGATGTCTGCCAAGAAAATTGAGTATAGTAATTCAATGCTGACCGTGGAAAATTCTATAGGCTGTGGGGCTGGGGGGAAACTATTTCACCAAGTATTTTATCATTATTGGTCATCCTGTTGCGAACTCATTTCGACGAGAAATTGTTCGAATATTTATCTGGCGAGAAACATTTTAAATATTCGTTAGGGAGTCTTCTTTGTAGCTTTCAAAATTATTCAAACGCTGCTTTATGGAATTTTTTAAAATAAGATCATATAAACACTAGCAGTTTCAAAAAATGCCTCGAATTTATATTCAACTTTATTTAAAAAATACCGTAAAAGCAGTCTTAGAATCATTTCGAAAGTCAAAATTCGACTGATTTTAAATAACGCATTGAACTTTACACATATTTGTTAATACTTATTTATTTCTGCTGCAGCGTTTGGGATATTGAAGATAAAACTTTCGTACAGTGGATATTTTATACAATATTTTCCGGAATCATATTTGACGAAGCAAAACACCAGAAAAAGAATTGATACGTTTCCATACGGACTTCCAGTTATTTCATCAGTCTTTTCTTTATTTTGTTTCGAAATACATTTGATTTCGTTGCATTGCCGCAGTTCCGTAAACATTAGATAGACCGACAGCCCGTTCGGGTTTTCGTACGTATTCCAGTTATTTCAGTTCTTCTTTATTTATGCAATTTTCTATACAATACATTCCGTGATGTTTTCGAAGTTGCACAAATATAAAATCGACGGAATAACACGAACTGTACCATTTTAATTGCAATTCGCCTTTCGTATAAAAGACGGAAAAGCAATTTGGCTGGTATAAACGGTGATCGAGCGCATTATGGTACAAACACTCGAAATCAATTTGTCATAGAATAACTGTGGACGGCTAAAGGATGTTCAAATGAAAATCCTGCGGGTCGAGTAAAAGCTGTTTTACTCGGGCATTACGTCTCCATTACGGTTCGACCCAGTTCGCCCAAGGGGCTAACGACGGAATATCTCGAAAGGAAAAAGTTTTGTGGTCGGTGTCGGGCACACTGGCTCTCTCGTTTCCCTTTCTCATCCCTCTCTCGCCTTCTCCGCCCCTGCAGTACACCTTCTTCCCCGCGTATTTTACGACGTCGCCAAGCGGAAAGTCTTCAGCACTTTTGGCGACCATTCTTAATTAAAAAGTCGACGCTTGGACGCGACACTAGCGCCGCTGTTATTAAACTTAAAGCGATTTTCAGCGCCGCGACGCGACGCGACGCCACGTTGTTTGCATCGAGTTCAATGCGGGCTTCCCGCCTGTGTGCCCGGTCATTCCGAGTTCCCTGAACTCGCATCACTTCGTTTTACAGTGATCCCACTGATCGCTCAACGATTTCTTCGCTCGTTCCGCGGCCGAGGTCGCTTATCTGAGGACTTCCGGTTGCTCGAAATGTTTAAAATCGCCCGGCGAATTAGTGAATTACATTCTGTATTAATATCTGTCGCAAATTTTCTAATAGTCTTTTCAAAAATTCAGTATCAACGGTTAGAGAATTGATGAAGAAGCAAGAGCTACTTTATTCAGAATTTTCGTGAAGACGAAAGGAAAGGAAAGTTTGAAACACCGGCTGAAATAATTGTATACGTGTCCAGTAATTCCGCGCGGAAAGTTCCGCGGTGATGTTTTGTCGAGCGGATTAACTCGAAGAATTACGGTTCATCCGAGCAGGACCGGGAACGCAATGATCATGCTCAAGAAGTCAGCGAGCTGTAGTCCCTCTTTTTCGAGGGAACAGTGGCGGGCGTTGTTGTTAAGAAACTTCCCCGGCGGAGGACAACTTTTTTAAGCCCGGAGAATGGCGACGGTGGTTCGTTAAAAATTCTATGGCGGAGGTGTTTCATTAAAAACTCTCGAGGCCGTGTTACAACCCCTAAATTCCCCTGCTGTACACAATCCTCGGGTCTCGCGATTGTGTTTCCATTTCTACCGGTCGAATTTATAAGCTCGACACTGAGCGGACCATTCGGGAGCTTTAAAAAGCCAGTCGGCGATTCTTCCGCCTGGAACCTGACACGGATTTCGCGGACCTCTCTTTTTGGTAAAACCAAGCGACCGGCGACCCGTAGATGCCTCTTTCGGGAATCACACGGGAACCGACAATTTCTAGGAGTCTGTAATTTGTGAAAAAATACATACGTTGAGCTTAGATTAATCTTTATTCCAATGGAATTGCAATTTATTCCACTGTTTTAACCAGACAGAAGATTTGTGACACAGCTGAGTAGAGCAAACATGAGTAGATGTAATTTGAAAGAGTAAAAACCTATTAAACATATTGAAAAAGAAAATATATTTCTATTACACTTCGGTACAGCATTTTTATTTTGCATGAAGATCCGCTGTCTACTTGTAACGCTCTCAGAAATGACTAAAGATATTCTTAGATTTCAACCGTCTGCAAAACAGGAAAACTGGGCCAACTCAGCCAGAAAATTGAACTGGAGTCTCCAGTCTGACGATCTCGCAGTTTTCATAAAACATTTTCTAAACTGAACTTTTAATGCTCGGTAGTATTGTACTTCTAAAGTCGGAGTAATAATTTCAAGCGACGGAGGAAGCCTGAAATCATCAAGACAGGGGACTGTTCCGGTCTCACACCGTTGAAGATGCCTCCGCCCGACGGAAATAGCTGCACTCCCTTTTTTCCCGAGCGGCTAATACAAGCGGCGCGTGCCGGAATCCGCGCCGCGTTATTTTATCGAGCTGGATGCGCGGCACTGTTGTGGAAATCTACGGTGCTCCGTGCAGGAATGCACGCGAATCAATCAGAGAACTCCTCTGCTCTAGCCGTGGCCTGAATTCCTCCGCCTTTTACAAGTTTGTTTAAACAGAATTACGCGGGAAAACAGATGATCAGTCGGCCGCGTTACGAACCGTCTTGCTCCTTTTTCTTCGTGCGCTTTTTCTCCATTTCCATCCACAGCCTGTGCATCCACACACGGATCGCGTTTACGGCTACAACTATTTCACTTCCGACTACCGGGCGCTTCCGCGCGATTATTAATGTCGTCGTTGTTTGCGCGCTCAAGATGTTTATTCAACTGTCTTTCGGCGAGTATGCTCTCTTTTGAAATATATTTTTGAGTGACGATCAGTAGACTGCGGATTTTATATATTTATGACGAAAATAGGTGGCTGTAATTTCCAACAGCAAATTAAAAAATCGAACAGTTTCGATACTTTGTGTGTGTGTGTGTGTGTGAATCTGGTGAATTTATTATATTTATTCATATCCGTCGAACAGCGGACCTCTTTTACAACTACATGATTTACAACTATGTTTAATACCGTTCACAGTTTTATTTACCGAATTTTTTAAACATATTTTCGGAGGCATTTCTCGTGGAAACACGTCGTCTCGAATAGAACAGCAATCCGTTTAATCTAATCGCTAGAAATTGAATAATGAAACAACGATTTTGATACTTGTATCTTGCAGTGAATACATTCATGTTAACAATGAGTAGATTAAATGCAAAACGGTAAGTGCATTTAAAGAATTTAGAAATATTAAAATTGCGAAGAACTTGAACAATATTTATTTTGCATGGAAATCTGCAGTCTGATAATAATGATTAATAGACAGCGGATCTTTATGCGAAATAAAAATGTTTTGCATTGATTGTGGAAAGCCGGAATGACATACGAATTGATTTCACCCCTTAACGACTTTGTTACATAAAAAGCAATATTACAACATTCCCGAATTTCTTCTTAAATGCATAAAAAGATCCGCTGTCTAATGATTAAATAAGGGATTATTCTGTCGCGAAGGGAACGGCAGATTTTCGTAGCTTTTAGTTCCGTTCGATTGCACCGTGCAAAAGTAAACGATCGCGGCACGTCGGAAGTTGCCGTCGGTTAATAAAGGTGAATATTTTCTGTGAGACAGCAGCGTAGGAACTGTGGGAAAGGAAATATTGTCAAAGTGGACAGGATTTAGAATAGTGTTTGATCTGTGTGTTGGCTTGTCAGGCAAACCTTTGTGTAACTGGAACAGATGATAGCTCCTGGTTTCATTGAAGACGGAAAATATTGGAGGACGAGAAGGTTTATTTTCGCGCAGACGGTTTTCATTACCAGAACCATTCATGGGACTTGTGGCCGTGTAGATAATTAAATTTCGATTAGATTCTACCAATCTGCCCACTGTTTCAATATTTCAGCTACTTTTTTCCATTATATCATCCGTATTTCTTTTCTGCGCGATGAATTAATCAAATATACAAGACTTCAGCTCGCGGAATATTATTTTACCAAGTTTTTATTAGCTCGCTGTCTTGTTTAACTTCTAAACAAGTATACAAAAACACCGCGGAGCCCTTCTTTGAGCGAAGCGAAGTTCCGAAGTTTCGGAAAGCGCGGAGATCATTGCCCGATCGCTTCTAGGGCTTCGAAAACGTCGACGTTTGCATTTCATTAATCAACCGGGCCGAAAGTTACGAGCAGAAACGCATGCATTACGAATATTTTCCCGCGGACGGTCTCGCCCAGTGCCGGAATCGTGACCCGGAAATACGGCAGCACCGGAAATGCCGGCACCGGCGGGAGCGGCGCGCCACGCCATGCCACGCCGCGACGGGAATTATTATGTGATTTCTGGGCTAACGATTCGAAACGGGAATAATTTCCGAGGCGGCGCGACTGGAATTTTGCGAAACAGATTTACAATTATACGACGGGGGAAATCGAATTGGTCGTCGGGGAACGTTCGTCGAAAGATCGTCGTCGCCCGATTCCGATTCGTCGTTCTCATTCATCTCCGTGCCTAGTCGAACAGGTGTCTTTTCACGCTCAAAGGCTGTCCCTGTTACTTGCCGAGTTGAAAAGGCACCTTTGAGGACCTGGAAAACCTGTCTGCAACTTCGAATTCGTGACTCGACTCGTCGACTGCTTGTTCTGCGCGCTGAGGACCAATCTAGGGCCTATTATTCTCGTTGAACCTTCCGGCGAGTGCAGAGAATATTCGGAACGGGCTACATTAAAAAGTTTGAGACGAGCAATAACACTGTGAACGTATTCCTCGTTAACCCTTCACTGACAGGCCCTTTTTATTACTGTACAATCGATGATGCTTAGGATCATTTGCGGCTTTAACGTAGCACATATTTATTTGATTTAACCGTCCCGAATTGAGTTGTCCAAGGATTAAACTTGATAAATTATTATATGTGTTAAAATATTCCTGATGTAGGAGGGTGAAATGTTTTATAGGGTACTCTGGGAACTTTATACTAGGCCTTATCTTGATACGTGACCCTTCGAAGCAGCCCTAGCAATAATATTTTCAAATGAAAGACGAAAGTGGGAAATCTTTTACACAAACGTCTTATACAATTATGTAACTATAGCATATGCCATATTGAATTGTCCAACAACTTAGTACTATGAATAATCTTGTTTACTGGCTCCCTGAGGCAGCCGTAGCAACGATAATTTACCACTAGGATGTGTATTGTACAGACATTTTATCTAATCTAATTATCTAATTTTCTAATAGGAAAAGAGAGGCAGTAAAAGCCATTTCACACAATCCGCCACTTCTAAAATGACCCCGCACGCTATATACAACCTCGAACCCCGAATCAAAGTGCAAAGCATCCCCAGAATCCCTCAGACTCGCCAAGATCCAGAAAAAGGTATGTCGTTGGTCGAATTAGGGCTGGGGATCACCGGAAAAAGCTTCGAGCCGTTTATACTTCGATATCACTGTTCCAGCACTAAAAGAGTGTGTCGGGTCTCATGGTCTGCCAACGGATGATACGCGGCGGGAGTACTCATCCGTGTTCGGAGCTCGGCGAAAACCACCCTTGAGCCGCAACCCTCGAAGAGCGGATCGACTTGTGGGATAAATAATTCCGGCGACACCGGGACCGACCCGGGGATAAATAATTAGCCGAACGTAAAGGGAATTCGCCGTCCCCGAGATTTTCTTCTTCGCGACGCTCACCTTCGACCCCTCTAGTTCACCCCCAACCCCCTTTAGTCTGTCCCACGGTGAATTTCACCCTCGGGATATTTCTCTCCCTCGTCACGTCCAGCGAGCTGCGCAACGCAGAGTCTTTGTGCGCCACCCCATTCCAACCCCCAACCCCCGACACGCTCTTTTTCGTCCCTTTTCTTTTGTGTTTGCAGACCTCCAACTCGTTCAGGTCCTGTATCCTCCCTCTCTCTCTCTCTCTCTTTCATCTCCTCTCTTTATTTTTCTTATTTGCTGGTGAGGGTGAGAGAGAGAGAGAGAGAGCTCTGTTCCTCTTCCTCCTGCCTTTTCTCCGTCCGGCGTTCCTCTCCTCTGGCGACTTTTCCTCTTCCGGTACTCCTCGAAGGAAAATTTACCCTCTACAAGGTCCGCCTAGGGCCTGACATCCGCGAAATATGCCAACCCCTGCCAGCACAGCCCACTCCAACCCCTCTTCGAACGCCCTGGTATTTACGTCCTGCTACGCCGCGGGACATCCCTTTTCTAGGACGACGAATAGAACTCTCGTGCGTTCGTTCCACCCTGCCGACCAACCAGAATTAAAATAGCTCGCGATCGATTCCGACGAATTTTTAGGATCGCCCGCCTCCGATATCTTCGGAAATCGAGGGGTGGTGGTTCGAAGCAGTAACGATTTTGTACCATTCTTTAATTTTTAAAATTGATTCAGGCTGTCGAGCATTTAATTTTCTTTTATTGGCCACTTCGAAGATGTGTTCATTTGTATTGATTCAATTATTTTGCTATTCGGTGGTCTCGCAGTTTCTCTGCATTGTTCAGTCTTTAAAAAATTGTTTGTAGGGAGGCAATCCAGTTTGGTTCAGTTGTTTATTATGTACACTTCAAAGTTGCAACGGTTTTAGATTGGTATAGCTATTTTATAATTGAAACTCGTCGGAAGTTCGTTTTGCTGTTCAATTTTTTAGAGAATCTATTGGAAACGTAGCTGTAGTTATTTCATGTCGATTTCATTGTTTTGTTGTGAAGAATTCCAAGTTTCAATCTAGTTCTTTATTTAAAAAATTTGTTGGGTTCATTTTATTTGCTGAGGTCGTTTATTTTGTATGTGCACATTCAAAATTGTGATCATTTTTATTTCTTGCATTACTGTCGAGAATTAGAAAATTAATTGGCGTCATCGCTCATTTAGTTTGCTAATATGCTGAATAATAAATGAAATGTATTCTGGAAGTGTACAATGAGGAAGTACAATGAGCTGTTTAGAAATTGTCCGTTCCAAGTGGCAAACTGATGAATTGATGATTCGCATCGAAGAGAGGAGTAATGGACAGTTAATTTTTAGTAAAGAAGCGATGGGACGGTTATTAGTGCAAGGAGGCTGCAGCACAGCAGTTCCCGAGTTAGAACGTTGCACCCAGTGCATAATCTCCTTCGTTGCTTATCGAGAGGTGCAATACGATGATGGGTATCGGACTGCTAATAAACTCTAATGGGGCTATTAAATGCTCAGTACTGACGCAACTGCTCCTCCATTGTTATATTCGCTCTGAATTATTACGATCTTGTCAAACACGTGCCATTGCACACGTGTATATGTATTGTTCAGCCATAATGCTATCTCGGTGTTTATCATTATGATGCACACGAGAAAACCGATTTTACTACCACTTACGAGCTGTAATTTGCTACTTAAACATAAACTTCCGTTAGCGTGTTCCTCGTGAAAAATTTGCCAGTTTAAACATATCCTCATTAATTTACCATACTCATTAATTTACATGAAACCAAATATTAGAAAAATGGTTTATTTTAATATAAAAGCTTTGAATTCATATAAACATTTAAATATAGTTTACGTGTTAATCCCTTAAACTGTTCTAGTAAATACTTCAAGCGCTGTACGTTCAATATAATTTTGCAAAGTCCTCATTTGCATGTCCAGTGAATAAATTTAAAAAACAGAAAAATTCTGAGAGTTCACTTTAACTCAATATTCCTAATGAAGAAGAAGTTTCAAACTCTCATTAAATATTTACAGCGTCGCATGTTCAGAAGCTCTGCTCCGAATTAAATCCTTTTTCCAAGTCCTCGTACGAAGGCAAAAATATTTTTAAACTTCAAAAATACAGTGAAGCATATTTTATCTCTGTGTCTCTGACTGCTTCTTTTAATTGAGCGTCCGTAATGAAGGAGAGGCTGTAATTAAACATGCAGAGGGTCGCATGATCAAAAACTTTCTATTGAATTAAATCCTTTCCTCCAAATTTTGAAAAAGGGACAAGCTCGGCTGGTACTACTCGCGAGGAAAAAGAAGCAGCTAATAAAAAGTGAGCAGAGTTTCCTCTTTCCATTCATCCGAAGTGAGCCAGAAAATTAGTGTCTTTATTAGGTTAGTTTTGCGCGCGTGGTTTACTATCTCGACCAAAAATCGTAGCGGTGCTGCGGGGGGCGATTTGAGAGCTCGAAATTTTTGTCAAATTTTTACGGTTCTGTAAAACTTTTATGATGAAACCGTATCGTCCCATCGGTCCTTTTACTTTTCCGGTGTTTTTCGCGCAGCCGAGCATACGCGGGGCTGAATTTTGAAACGGTTTCTACACGGTTCGCGAGTTCACGCCGCTGGGAAAAATTGTTCCTCAAGATTCACTGTTGCAACCTATTGCGAATGTAAAGCGCACTGGGGCCTTGTAACTTTCAAACATATTTTTCCATTTGTTTTGCGAGTCTCCGCGCCGCGCTGTAAAAATTACAACGAACAGGAAACACGACCCGAATTGTGAAAGTTTATTTCGCTGGGAACACAAAAATCCCCTAATGTGGCATCGAAACACCGTAAAAAACTAATTTGCGAAATGGTTTTCGCTATTAGACTGCGCATTTTTGTGCGGGTCCTTGTTTTTGCGGTGCTATTTTACACAAATAAGAACAAAAGATGCCTTTCAGAGAAATTGAAACAGAATCTCCATTGAAAATTACGTAATAAAGTTTAGTAACACTTTAATTTTTTTAAACCTTAATTACTTTAATTTTTTTATTCGATGGTAAAGAACTTGAAATATTCGAGAACCATTTTATAAGAATAATTCTTCTGGCGAGATTCAAATAAAATGTAGCGTTAATTTTAATGTTGATATTTTTTGCTGAATTGTAGAGGTACTGTAATTTTTTAATATTCAGAGGCAATTCTGTGAGAGATAGGACGACGGAATAATTTGTTTTAACGGCTAGAAAATTAGATCGAACATAAATAGAATAATTTTCGTTAGTTCGTTAGTACAAAAATCGTACACAAATGTACGACTCGAATTTAATTTTTTCGTAAAAGACAAATGTCCTATAGTTCGCAAACAATTTGGAAATACCACTGCAGAGGTTCCCTCTGCCTGCGCAGCCATTTATTAACGATTTCCACTAGAGCAGCGCACACACACCAGCACCACTTCAAACACAAACACAACTAACATTGAAACAACTTATACGAACAGTCAAATAGAACATAAATAACACTCGAAAACTGAACAGTCCGCACACGGACCACTCGTGATACACATTGTTAAAGTTCCGCAGGAACAGAGAAAGAGATTTATCGGCGAGAAGAAAATCTCTGTCATTTTATATTTCCTAAATTAAGCATTTCATCGTTCCTTTTATAACACGCCTGCTCGCGCTGTTTCACTTTTCATTGAATTATTGCATCCGACTAATGTGCGTGCCTCAAACATGTTGTTGCCAGCCGAACGTAAAGGTGGAACGATTAAATATTAAATTAATGAATTCCGCTGTAAGCTTTGTTATTCCGTTCACGATTCGCTATTGGGTTTTAAGGCCGACGCGTTATTCTCGCGTTTAATTTCCTGTTTGCCGTAATTGTTTCAATAAAAATGAAAAGCGTTCTCCCGTGTACGAGAAACGTATCGCGAATTAAATAAATTACGTACGTCGAATCGAATATTTCGAGTTAAAACACCGCAAGATGTGAATGTAATCTCCATTTCGGGAACTTAGGTTTAAACGTGAACGATTAGGGTTCATGCTACTGCTAATTATTATACCTAATCCACAGATTTTATCTATTTATAACAAAAAAACGAGGGATACAGGGAGTCCCAAGAATGTATGTTATTGAAAGGAGTGATTTCCTTTGCGAAAATCTTCTCCACGGCTGCGACAGGCCCCGCTGAACGTAGCGTTGGCAATGTTGGCATTGGACAAGCTGGGGCCCGTCCACTGCTGGGTCTGTCATAGCCGCGCCCTGATCGGTCCATATTTTTCGTTACTAACTCCGTAACGAAGCCGCGGAGAACATTTTTGCGAAGAAAAAGGTTGTTTCACATGACCTCAGGAATCCTCCCTGTTAAGGAGATACATTTTTGGGACACCCTGTATTGTCTTCAATTTACCAAGATTGTTAGGGAAGAGAAGAAAGATCTACATGCCAATCGAGAACGAGTTTCCGGGACAAGCTAATAATTTCCGAGAACTTCGCTGTCCACACCTCGTGCACGCGCAACGTCCGCTGATAAGTTCGCCAGCGTGGACAGTGTGAATCCTAGGGAAGTTCTGATAAGAACCACCCCCGCGTGTCACCGTCATCTACCCCCCTCGATTCGCGCACGGCTGAACAAACTTCCCGAATAATTCATGCGTGATTTTGCTCGACGTTCCTCAAGATATTCCAGGAGCCCATTCAGAGAGGAGCTCGCCTCGCGAGCGACGCTCCCAAGATTTCGATCAACGCCGGATTTCACTGCTCGCGATTTTCTTTAACCGCTCTGTCAATAACTCAACCACCACCGTCCCTTCCCGTCTCTCCCTTTCTCTCTCGCGATCCCGCTGGAAAAATCGCTAATCCGCTGCCGAGGAAACTCTGAATAATTCCGCGCCGATTTATACTCGCCGACTCTGTGGCATGGCCGTTTTATGGAGGTGAAATTTTAACCCCTTATCACGTTGAAAATGAATTTTCACTGTTCTAGGCGTGGCACTCGATGTGTTAGTTTGTACATTTTGAACGCCACTGTTTACCTTTTTAAATCAAAAAGCTATTATTTACCAACAATATACTACCAGGATAAAGTACCAGACTCATACAGTTTTCTGAAAACGTACATAAAATCGTACACGTCTTCTAGATCTTCTATTTTGCTTCAGATTGCATTGAGAATTTTGGATACCCTGTGCAATGATCGAAATAATCAACATTCTTTTAACGACACATTTTTTAATAAAGAAACCAGTACCTGCTGTAAACGCATTTCCATGGACGAGTTAGCATCTCGAACGCATCCCCATAAAGTCGAAGAACCGGTATCTCTCTCATAGCAGAGTAATTTTCCATCTGAAGCCACGCAGCAGCTCGTGTACAAATATCGTTCATCGATCGTGGCACGGCCGAGAGAAAGGAAGGAGGCGGCATGAAAGCCAGCTAATTAAGTCGTTCCGGAGAGTATCCAGTAATTAAAGTATTCCACGACGAAATTATATCCGCCAATATAATTCCGCCGGCCCGGAAAGCGGAAAAGCTCCTCCTCCCTCTTTCTCTCTCTCTCTTTCTCTCTCTCTCTCTCTCTCTCTCTCTCTCTCTCTCTCTCTCTCTCTCTGTCTCTCTCTGTGGGAACCTCTTGCTAAATCCTCGCGAATCGACGTGTAGGAGCCGCGTTCCCGCTAAGTGCTCCCCGTCGAACTTTAAACACACTATTTACGACACCGAGAGCGTCTTCTTTGCCCGGTTCTTTCGAAGTAAACAGACCCACCTCGGGACACTGCGACATCCGAACTTGTATTCCCCGTAAAACGCCAGAAAATGCCGGGACTTAATCTGGATTACGATCGGCGCTGCCTGCTTCCGTTATAAAAATTGCGCGGGTAGCTTCCCGTACGAACACTTTCATTTCTAATAAATTTTTAAATGTTTTCGGCGCAACGGTTCGATCGTTTATTACGAATTATAACTGAAGTTTTTCACCACTTTATTTCCCATCAATGCGTACTTGCAGCGTCAGACGAGATGGAATTGTAAGGGTCCAAACTGTTGAAACTTAATGCAAAGAAGAGACCCAACACGCATGCATAATTTTATATGTATATTTTGAGAGAATCTGATGTGTTCAGTATGCGGGAGGGATTTCGTAAAGCGTCTCTGGATTTATTGTTTCGACCACGTAACGAGTTTGTCGCCGGTTTTCATTTCAGAGGAGGTGTTCGGATCAAACAAGGCTTTATGGTTCTCGCCGAGCGGTACTAAACTGGCCTTCGGTTACTTCGACGACACCCTCACGCCGATCATAACGATACCGTTTTACGGCTACCCAGGAAGCCTCACGTTCCAGTACACGTCTGCGATCTCGATCCATTATCCGAAGGTAAGCGTTCCATTCTTTTTTGCATTCCGTTCGATCCTCTTGTTCGACAAGCAATCCTCCGCGCGTTCTCCATCCTGGAACGAACTGGGACGGGATGATCCTCGAACACTCTGTCAACAAGTTCACTACCACGTCACATAATGTTCCTGTTTTGCTGGACAGGATCAAAAATCTAAGTTGCAAAAAAGAAGATACTAAGTCTTTCTGTGCACAGAATTTCTTTGGGAACTCCTTAACACATTACCGACCGGTGATTATTGCATAATTTTGAAAAATCTATGGGACATGGCTAAACACTTTTTAATGGAACCTTCAATAGCAACAGCAATTTTCATTGTGAACTAACAAGTCTCCCTCAATAACGTCATCTAATAGTTTTATTTAAGATCACAATGTAAAAGCAAATTTCTATGTTTTCTTTTGGTACAGCACAATTATTGAAAATCTTCAATTTGCAATTCAGGTAGACTATTTTTATTTTGCATAAAGATTCTACTGATTAATTCTCTTTCGATTGACCTGTATTTTGGAGTTCTTCATAGATTTCATTAAAATTGTCGTATTAACGTAAGTAACGTCCCTTGAACGTAAATCTAGCGTTCATCGTGGTAGATTGATGGCGTACATGCGTGTGTCCAGGAAAAAGGAAGGAAAAGGGCTTAAAGGGATACCGAAAAAGGAAGGGACAGAGGCAAATTGCTCGCGAGGAGGTCACCGAAGACCGCAACGGCCACGGTTTTACTTTGTCCAATAACGTTTCATCCCTTTCGACGAAGGAAATTTCCCTCGCGACTACGGCTTCGAACTCAATGACGCTTCGCAGTCGAAAATTTCACGCTGGGGAGAGAAAGAGACATGCTCCCAACTCGCTCATGTCACTTTGATCGAACCGTTAGGCCCCCCTGGAATATTAGTTCTCCCACTTGCAAAGTATCTTTGCCTCTGGACGAGGAAATCTACCTCGTGAACACGCCGACCTTCCTAATAAGAACACAAATTACAGGCCAACCCGGAAGACCATTTAGAATTCGAGTTTGTTCATTGGAAGACAAAGATGTAAATATTTGAAAAATGGCAGGGTTGCACATTTTGAAATTGTGTAGTGATTGTTGAACCTCCCTGTATATCTCTCTGTAGGGTAAAAAATTTTTTTATAATTCTATACTAAAATTTCTTGACTAGTAATTTCATTGAATTTTCTCGCGGAACAGCTGCCATTTTTAATTTTACGAAACACAGGAAACACGAACCAGTAATTCCATATGAAACGGAAAGCTATTCAAGAAATACCACACCGACGAATTTTAACTGAAAATAATATTTCCGTGGCGCAAGGAAAACAGTGCCATTTCCGATTTTCCGCTCGTAGAATCGCTGCGCGAGTACCATTTTGATTTTCTTCGAATGAAGAGAGCCGATATCAAATACGGGAAGATACGCAGCGAATTTCGTGCTCGCGGTTTACGGTCGGCAGTAATTCCTCCAAGATAATCAGAGAACGGTGCCATTTTGTTCTATCATTCGAAGCCGTGGCTGGTATCGAGCTGTACAGAGGGATTTAATCGACATGGGTTTCGGTCGATAATAATTTTTCGGCGGAACGAGAGCGACGATAGCAGGTGCCATTCCTGATTTTATTCAGGGTCTGTAAAAACTGTCCACGGCGCGGCGGTCCAAATGTTCGGCTTCTATTGGGCTTCCGGCCAAAGTGGAACTCTTCGGGGGCTTAAGTTTCCCCCGGACATACTTCGCCAAACCTCCGACCCGTGCTGGTAATCTTTGTAACAACCTCCGACCTTCTCTTGACCATCTTTTACCATTCCTGACTGTTCTTGATTGTACCTGGCTGGCCGTTATTATCTTCTTGCCGGCTCGAACTGTTCTTTACTGTTATCGGCCACTCCTTATCGATCGGAGACGCTTCTTGCGATTCTCTTGCCGTTTTTGCATACTGATCTGAAATCCACCTCGTAATCGTGAAATATCTTCGCAGGGTGTCCAAAGAATTAATTCAGAAAGTGCAGTAGAATCTGCGGGAGAACTGAGTCCCTAGTATCTACAGCTGCTAGCATTTTTATTACGATCGTTGAACATTGTTGACATTAAAAATATCAGTTTATTGTAAGATTACATAAATCGTAACAAAAATATTGTCACGTTATTTTTATCGTATTGAACTTATCCAGGAAGAAAATAAATGTCCACGAGTAACGACGCTTTTCTGGGAAAATGTAAGGAGCATTTACTTAGTCTAAGAGCACGCTGAAGTCAGCTTTCGCAATAATTTAGGAAAATCGAGCAACAATGAACAATGGCTCGAGTCGATAAGAGTCTCTCAGAAATCAAGTAGCGATTCAAGGTTTTTAAATACCATTTTCATCGATGGGAGAGCCTCGTCATCGGGTGCAATCACTAAATCACCTCGTCGAATCGATTTCGCTGAAAGGACGCCGGTAAAAATGGCGAAGCTGTCGGAGAGTGGGTTCTACGGTGTTCTGGTCGTGTTCGCAGACCGGGTGAACACGAGAGGAAAATATTAACCGCGATGTTATTCATCGAGGTCAGCCCACAGAGTTCCTTCTTCCTCTCTTCTCCTTTCGTTTCTTCTCCTTCCGGTTGGCAATATTTGCTTCTTGCCGGCGGCATCAATCGTGGCTCGTAAAAAGCCATTAAAAAATGCACAGGTGCCAGATTCCACGCCCCACCTTTTTTTCAGACACGGCAAACCTCGGGTCGGAGTGCCGTTTTCACCCTTTTTCACCCTTTTCATCGTTCCCCGTGACAGCGAGACGAGGGTGGCCGATGCGGAGACGTCCCCTCCGTGATATTTTCAAGCGGACGTCTCCCGGCTGTCTCGCAATAACACTTCTATCGGACGGTGCGCACGACGTTCATGCGAATATACAGCCTCCGAACCGAAAGTTTCTCGACGACCGTGGAAACGTATTTTAATGATTTTATTCGACACCCGAGGAGCGGAATAGTTCTCGGGGCTCTGGTTTCCCTCTGTTTATGTCATCCCCCTTTTGCCAACAAAAAAAGTAATTTCGAGAAAGCGAGAATTCGCAGATTGATTTATCATTTAATAGCGGAAATGGAACGAGGAGCCTTCGAAAAATCTACCTTTGTCGAAGCCCTCCAGAGGGGATAAAAACGGAAATGGTACCTTGGTTTCTGTCCAGATATTATTTGGCAACTCGGAGCCACAAGCATTCAATTCTTTGTGCGTCTTTTCATTTGGTATCAGCTTCCTTTGTTATACTTTTGCCGAATAAAAAATGGCACTTATTACTGTCTTCTTCTTGTCAGCGACAAATAATATGAAACAAACCCTCTCTCTTATACTGACTGGGCAAAATTGGAAACGGTACCAATAGCAATGTCTCTATGGCGCTGAAAAATTATTACCATCTTGGAACCACGAGTATTAAATTCTTCCTGCATCTTTTCATTTGGGACCAGTTCCTTTTGCTATATTTTTCTCAATAATATTAAATTCTCTTATTTAATATCAGTCCCTTTTGGGACGTTCTTCCAGACAGAATAAAAAGATGGCACCTATTACCATTTTTTTCTCGCGAAGTATACAAATCGTTGATATTAAATTAATTGATACATATTTCATTAATCAAGGGTACAGCTGAAAGGAACTGCTTTTTGATTAAATCGACTGCTACGTTAATTTCACTGGATGAAAATCCGTGGTTCCGAACGCGCGAAACTCCTCGGATTCGTTGTTGACCAACGTATTAGCCGTTTCCAGAGTTCACGGCCGCAGAGAATGTTGAATGGTCTACCGCTGGCCACGGGACAAAAGGCAAACGCGGGCCGGCGCACGGGGCAAATCTGACTGTTGTTCGGTGATCTTTCTTTATCGCTGCACGTCAACGAAAACTCATCTGGCGGCGGTCAAAGTGGCCCCGGCTTTGATACTCGTCACGAATATAAAATCCCACGAAGAGGGAGAGAGAGAGAGCGCGCAAAGGTTCCATTTAAAGATCACAGAGATTTCACGGTGAAAGGGTAGGCCGGGGCGGTGAAAAAACGAGAGAGAGTGAGAGGGAAGAGAAAAGAAAGGGAAAAAACAGAAGGGAATCGAGCGAGCGGATAAAGGGACCGGGGACTCTGACAAACACCGGGGCAAAAGCGAGAGAAAAAGAGAGGAACGATCCAGAGGACCGACGACGACGGCGACGACGACGACGTCAGGGAAGATGGAAATTTCCGGTTTTTCCAATACAATCGCGCAGACCCAGTTTCTCATCAATATCTCCGCGGTCGTTCGCGTCGCTGGAACACTCTGTCCGCATTAGAACCTGTTAGATTATTGAATATATAACGGTTTATTGATAATGAACGATACATGAAGAATACATATTGCGACACGCGACAAGACACGAGGACCGCACGATGGCTTGCGTAGACCAATGCTCATGCGCACATCATACTCGCGCGCACTCTTGCAAACACTTCCGCGCACACTCGTCGGCGCACGCTCGCACGTTACAGGATGTGTGACAAACTTCCATCAATCCCCCACTTTTGGCACACATCTATGTCTCTTGCATACAACTTATTTCTCATACAATCGTAATTTTTCTACATGAACACTCATTACATTGTATGGTAATGCTTTGGTGAAAATATCCGCCACATTATCACCAGAAGACACATACCTCAGCTTTATCAAACCTTCCTCACATTTTTCTCGAGTAATATGGTACGCAATATCTATGTGTTTTGTCTTCGATCTCTCTACTCTATTCAATGTGAAGTCGATAGCTGATCTATTATCACACCTAATGATGTATGGCTCACGCGGTATATTAATATTAATCAGTAGCTGTAACTCTTTATACATCATGTTTATCCATATCGCCTCTTTCACAGCACATTCCAACGCTATATATTCCGCCTCCATGGTAGATGTGGATATGGATCTTTGTTTGTTTGACTTCCAAGAAATCGGATTTCCTCCTAAATAAGCTATCATTCCGCTGTACGAATGCCTATCGTCAATGTCGGCAGCCCAGTCCGCATCGCTAAATATTTCTATTTCACTGTCTCCTTGACTATATATCATACTTCTCTCTCTCGTAGTGAACAAATATCTTAACACCCTTTTCGCTTGCATCCAGTGCATTTTACCTGGATCCGATACAAACTGTGCTAATTTCGATACCGCATACATTATATCCGGTCGGGTCGCCAACGCTATGTACATTAGTGATCCTACCAGTCGTCTATATGGCACATTTTTCATCCCCTCTCTTTCCATTTTACTTGAAGGGCTATCCTGCTTCGATAATTTTATACCTGCCTCGATTGGCGTTTTTGTGGTTTTACACTCTATCATATTGTATTCATCTAATAGTTTCTGTATATACAACTCTTGTGACAGTTTCATAGTTTTATCAGTATATGTAATACTTATCCCTAATAAATAAGACGCTATTCCTAAATCTCTTATTTCATATTGTGACATTAATAATACTTTAACTCGTTTTACTTTATCTACATTTTTACTGAATAACACTATATCATCGACATAAATAGTTAGAATGAGATCGCGATCATATATGTAGACGCAGTTATTGCTTTTTAATCTTTGGAATCCGTTTTTAATTAGGAACATATCAATTGCATCATTCCAATTCCGACCTGACTGTTTTAACCCGTAAATCGGTCTTTTCAATTTTGCTACCTTTGTATCTGTTTCGCTATATCCCGGTGGTAACTTCATATATATTTTCTCAGTCAGTTCTCCATACAAATATGCACATTTAACATCTAAATGATGTGCCTGCCAACCTTCGCACATTGACATTGCCAATAACATCCTAATAGTCGACATGTTGGCAACTGGAGCATATGATTCAAAATAGTCTACATCTTTCTTTTGACCATACCCCTGCGCTACCAATCTCGCTTTATACCTAATAACCTTGCCGGTGGGATCCGTCTTGACCTTGTAGACCCATTTGCTACCGATACATGACATATTTTCGACTCTATTTACAACCTCCCACGTATTTCTGCTTTCTAAGCTCTGTAATTCCTCATCCATTGCCATTTTCCATTGTTCGGATTGAGGTAATGACATCGCTTGCTCGAACGTTGTAGGTTCGATTATCTCTGCTAGGTTAATTTCAATATTTTTAGGTTTACCTTTACAACCCCAAGGATTTCTAATAACCTTTCCGCGTTTTCGTTTATTTATAACAATATCTGATTTTCGCGTCTCTCGTAAACTGCTAACATCACTATTTATATTTGTTTCTACTTTATCGTTTTCTAATTTCAGCATTTCTTCTATTGGTACACTACTTGTTGCTTCATCTAGTTTTACTTCTTCCTTGTTAATTTCTATCTCATTTGTTACATCATTGGCTCTATTTTCGTCGTAAAATGGTATTTCATATGTTTCTTTCCCATGAATATATTCAAATCCACATACTTCTTCCACGAATTCTACATGTTTACTATGGATAATATCGTCTTTCGAAGGGTCATATAGCCGATATCCCTTCGTTTGTGTCGAATACCCTACAAATATACATTCTTTCGCCCTTGGATTGAGCTTATGCTTACCGTGTCCCGAGAGATGTACATACGCCAAACATCCATACGTTTTTAAATGCCTCACGCTTGGTCTGTTTCCAGTCCACATACCTTCCGGGACATTATCGCCGATTGCTGAATGCATGACTCTGTTTTTGGTATAGCATGCAGTAAGCAACGCTTCTGCCCAAAATCTTTCGGGTAATTTTGCTGTCTTTAACATCGCACGCACAAGATTCATTAAGGTTCTGTTAACCCTTTCGGCTACACCGTTCATTTGTGGTGTATACGCATTTGTGCGTTCATGTCTTATACCTAATTTATCAAATAACGTTTCTAATTCCTTGTTACAAAATTCTAATCCGTTATCAGTTCTTATTCTCTTTATTTTTCTATTCAGTTCCCTTTCTACTCTAGCTATATATTTTTGTATGAAACCAGATACTTCGTCTTTACTTTTTAAACAATATATTGTTGTTTTCCTAGAATAGTCATCAGTAAGAGTGAGAAAATATTTTGAACCCCCCATTGATTTTACTGGTAATGGTCCACATAAATCTGAATGAATTAAATCCAATACAGCTTTCGTTTGTCTACCTCCCATGCTCTTACATGGAGCTTTCACAGATTTGCCTACGCTACATCCATTACAATGAACATCCTTTATATTTAAATTTTCCAAGCCTCTAACTAAGCTCTTATTTGATATTTCGCGAATATTTCTTGTGCTTATATGGCAAAATCGTTGATGCCATTTCTCACTATCATCTAATTTATCATTCTTGACAATATGTGTTTCCACTTGATTTGGCCTGCTTTTAGTTACATTAGCTCTAACGATATATAATCCATTTTTACAGAATGCTTCCCCCACTATCGTCTTAGTCTTCTTATTTAAAATGCTTAATCTATGATTATCTATTATTAGTCGTTTCTGCTTACTCTCTATTTGTGATACTGACAATAAGTTTCTTCTTACATTAGGAACATGGTACACATTGTGCAAAGTTATATCAAAACTGTCATTATTTACATAAGTCTCTATGTTAATATCACCGATTCCTATTGCCTTTAAGTTATCCTGCGCATTGTTGTCAGCTGAGTAAATTGTTTCATTCGCTATTGACTTATAATTAACAAACCAATCTCTATGTTTACAAATGTGGTGAGTCGCACCACTATCTATTAACCAAGAGTCATCTAATTGAACATTATTTAATTCTAATAAGAACATATCTTTCCGCTTATACTGCTTATCATTAGACGTACCCTGTTTCCACTTTGTCGTTGTGCTTTGTGTCCTTGTTTTACAATAATGTGCAAGGTGTCCCTGTTTACCGCACTTGAAGCATTTCCTTTCATCCTTTCTATATTCCTTCGGTTGATTATACGCTTCTCTGTTTTGATGAGGCGTCTCTCTGGTTTGATGGTGCGCTTCTTTTCTTTCTTCAGGGCTGCTGCTCTCCTTCGCTGCTCTCCTGTCGTACTCGTTCAGCAATATTCCTTTTATTTCTGACGACTTAAACTTTTCGTCATCGAGGTTCGCTAATGCCATGATAATTCCTTCGTATGTATCCGGTAATCCACATAGCATTGCATACGCTAAATCGTCATCTCTGATTTCATGACCTGCTTCTTTAAGACTGTCGCTACATGTCTTTATTTTTCCTAAATACGACATCATTGTTTCATCATGCTCAAGCTTTATCGAAACCATTTGTTTCTTGAGTTGTAATATTCTAGGCCTCGACTTTGGTTCAAATACCTTTGTTAGCGCATCCCAGGCTTCAGATGCTTTTGTACAGTCCATGATGTGTATTTGGTGTTCCGGCTCAATACTTAATGCAATCGTGGCTAGTGCTTTGTCTTCTTTACGTCTAAAGATTGTCCTTGCTTCGTTCTCGGTTGGTTCAACAGCTTCGCCGTTCACGTGTTGCCATAATTCACGTTGTACTAAAGCCATTTTCACGTTAAACTTCCATGATCGGTAATTGTTCCCATTTAATTTATCTATCCGATCAGTTTGTATTAGAGTAGCCATTTTTCCTTTATTTATTTATTAATCGTACCTCTTTATAATTTTCGGAACACGTGGTTATTCTCACATAACCTCACTTTTAAATATAACTTTCTTTCTATTTATGCGTGTCTTTTATCTCCACTTCCGTTCGCGTGATGGAACCGTTCCTGGGCCCATAACCTTGTTAGATTATTGAATATATAACGGTTTATTGATAATGAACGATACATGAAGAATACATATTGCGACACGCGACAAGACACGAGGACCGCACGATGGCTTGCGTAGACCAATGCTCATGCGCACATCATACTCGCGCGCACTCTTGCAAACACTTCCGCGCACACTCGTCGGCGCACGCTCGCACGTTACAGGATGTGTGACAAACTTCCATCAGAACCCTCGCGTTCTGCCAGCGAAATGTTATTTCTCTCTTTCTCTCTCTTCGGTTCGCATCCCCCACGCCGCTTTGAATTTCTTTTGAAACACCGGTGATCTTTTTTCGACACTCTAACGCGGAAAATCGTGTCAAGCCACATCCAATTTACGGTTTTTACACGCGTCTGACATACTTCTCTCCACGATTCCTGCCGCGCAAACCGCGATTGATGTTTATGACTTCTGCCTTTTCCCAGTCAGCCGTTCGCTTTCGCCCCCTTAACGGATCGAAAAGGGCCGCGCGGAATTATGGTAAAAAGGAAATACGTGTCGAGCCCCACCTGCCGATTGATAAAACTCGATACACACCGCTATCGGTTTTTTTTTAAATATTCGTTCCGATCATTTTCATCGTGTCGTTGTGCTTCACGTTTCATTTCTCGCCTCGTTTATATTCCAATAATATATTTCTTTCGACGGTCAATCCGAGATCTATTCTCATTTTTAACAGAAATATTTGTCATGTCGGAAAATTGCTTCTTTTCAAATATTTGTCGAGAGCACACCGATTTCAATTGATCTAAACGATTTTGTACGTGGAAATTTCAGCACCTTTCTGATAGAAATTTCATTGATCTTTTCAATGGAGTATGATGTAACCCATTCATTATTTTTTCATATTTTGCGTGGTTACATAAAAGTGACTGCAGAATTTTATGCAAGATAAAAAGTTATTTTTAAGTCTTCACAAGCTACATTTATTTTCTTTTTCTCTGTCATAGTTGGAAGCTTAAATGAAATTAGTCTACAAGTGACGAATAAAAATTCTGATAAATCGTGACAAAGAAATCGAACGGCAAATTGGAACACGGACGAATGGAAATTGTGAGTGGTTTAACAGATGGTACATAGTACTGGAGCGCAGAGTTGGGCGAAAAGTGAACGATTGACGAATAAATTTCTACTTCAATCGTTAATCGCAATTAACAATTATTCTCCTAGTTTAGTCGTTCACACACACACACACAACACACACACACACACACACACACACACACACACACACATTGCGGCTAACGATTAAATACTTATTAATCGTTAATTGGGAATAACGGTTAAATTTCTACTGTAGTCGTTAATTGCGATTAACGATCAATAAACGATTAACGATTAACTGCTGAAATTTCGGAATGAAATACGGAATTAAAACTATATGTATATTATATGAATAATGACAAAAATGTTAACTGAGTTTAGGTGTATTGTAATTTGATCTATAATATAATAATAATGCTCTGTTTACGTGCTTTTATGTTTTTTTCGATAATTTCTTTTTTTAATCAACGATTGACGATTAACTGCATCAATCGATTGATTCAGTCTCCGATTTTTCGACGATTTCTTTTTTCAATCAACGATTGACGATTAACTGCATCAATCGATTGAATCAATCGCCGATTTTTCAATGATTACCTTTTTGAATCCTACACATTAATCAATCAAGCATGATTAAAATTTTAATCGATTAATGCCCAACTCTGCTGGAGGGTTAATTAGAAGAAGGAGAAATAAAATCTTCTGGCAAATTAAATACAAAATGCAACGAGAAGTGTCGGTTATTGTTGGACGAGTCGCCAGTATACTTTGCAGGTGATGGAACAAAAAGGTTTCATCGAGCCCAGTGCACTTTAAACCAGTTTCTCGGGAGTAGAAGAGCTAGTTGTCAGAAAATCACAGTCATCCCGCGAATGTTAACAATTTGCCGAGGTACCGGCGCACTTATGGTCGCGCGAGCAGGCGCAAAGAAGTCTGGTCGGCGCGGAGCGATCGCGTGGGTGTCGAATCCTCGAAATAGTTGAAAATCCTCTATAGGAGGCCGAGAGCGAGGGAGGGCATTAAACGCGTTGTATCTAGGACAGTTATAGAGGGTCTGAGCGAGTTTTAATGACGGAACGAGAGCCGGTCTCGCGCACACTCGCGCACGGCCGCGTATACAGACCGAGCCGAGCCGATTGTGTAAGTTAAATTGTGTAAGTTGAACGCGGGCCGGGGGTTCCGACCGTGGGTGGTCGGCCCCTGGAAATTGTTGAAGTTGTAATGAAAAGTCCTTCTGGACCGGATTAAATAACTTCTAAGTGCGGACCGCCGGTAATTTTTGTTCGGGGCCAAGTGGGCTTGTCACGTATTTCCCTCCGGTGCTCCGTTTAAATTACACGGCCCCACCCCTCTCCTGAAAAAAAAATGAAAAACCGCCGGAAAGAGAATGAAAAAAATAGCGCCCCCCCCCCCGAGGCGAGTTCGTTACGCGGGAAAAAATGGCGGAATCCCGAACGCGTTAAACGGACACGCTGTGTGCGTTTCTTCTTTTTATTTTCGTCGGCTGTTCGAGAGGCGGAGTTTTCGGCGCGTCGGCAACCGGGAAGACAAAAATTGAACCGCGTTTTCGCTCCACTCTGCGAAACAGCTGTGGAACACGGCCGCGGTGATATTAATTTTTGCTCCCGCACCGCCTCGCCACCACCGCTACCTATTTCTCTTTCCGCCGGATTGTTTCATAAAAAAGCCGAAGACAAACGATCCGACGGAACTCCGCCAAATTTGAAGCTTCACACGCAAGAAACGCCGGTGACTAACTCCTACACGCCATTGTTACGCTATTCGCGCTCCCTTTCGCCCGGGACACCTGAAAATTTATTTTCTAAACTGTTTTCCGTGCGTGGAAAGCGATTAGGCGACGCACAGTCGGCTGGGAAACCCGTTCTTCATGGCCAGAATTATTTTCGCATTGTTTCAAGGTTTTAAGGTTAACGTGCGTCTGTTCTGCTGAACAAAGCATTACGAAGAAATTCAGAACGTTCTACCCGATAGCATACACAAAGGTGAATTTTTACCGAATTTTTGAATCGATTTTTAGAAAAATCGTATTTGACCGACCACCTTATCTGGCTACACTTTTATGTGTTAAATATCCTTTCCCTTGAAATATCTCGAAACAAGAAATACACGTAATTTTTTGCTGAAGAATCTTAAAAATGCATGAGTCACAACCCCTCTCTTGCTCTCTTTTTCTCGGAGAAGGCGCTGTGCTGAGCATGATTTCCCGGAGCTCCCGAAATGAAAGATTCATGAAGATTTTGTTAATATATGATTTTATCTAGTACCTGAACGAAGGATTTCCTTTTCCAGTGAAGACCCCTCTATTTGTTCGATAAAATAGGAGAATTTGAACGGTGCAAATTGTATTTTCGATTTGGACCGCTCCCGTTTTGTGAAAAGTTAATTCCTCCGCAAACCCTTCGTTCGTTCGCTGGACGAAATCATATATTAACAGAATCTTCATGAATTTCTTATTTCCGATGGTACAGCGCCGAGAAATTGTGTTCAGCCGTGCTACTTCAGGAAAACAACATCTTTGAAGATTCTCTTGGAGGAAAAAGACACCGCAAGTTGCATAATATATGTGCTTTTAAATAAGGTTCGAGTATACAGAAAAAGTCCATTCACTTTTCTCAAGAAAAATGCCGTAAGATCGTGTGTTCAGGAATTTTTTTATTTGCATAAATCTGCAATCCCCACCGAGGTTATTTCTTTCGAATTCTCGTTCTCTTGATTGCAGCAATCGCTGCAGCAATCCCGAGTAATAAAATCGCGACGCTATTATTTTAATCGAACGCGCATGGTGTTCTTGCCACGGGGAATTGGCAACACGAAGTGGAAAAGGATCTCTGTTGATAAAACAGTTACTGCTGCCTCGCAGTCGCTTATTCGAGCTGCTGAATTAAACCAAGTGGCGACTGAGGGTCGCCTCTCGAGTGCAAAGGGTTAATTGACTGCGGATGTTTGCGCAAGCTCATATTTTTCGTCGACTATTATGCGCAGAGGGTGAAATTTTCAGAATGCAACCTCTGCTGCCTATTTTCTCCGTGACTCCAACCAGCTGTAATTTCTCACAATATTCATTCACGCACCATCGCGTGCATTAATCTTCTTCTGAAAGTCGCTTAATGCCATTTTAAAAAGCTACAACTCTTCTCATAAACGTTACTATAATATTATATTATGTACAGGGTGCGCCATCTTTTATATCGGTATGTAAAGATTGAATAACTTTAACATTTATCAACCGATTGACTTGAGTAAACATGTTTTTGAAACGTCAATTAAGTACAATTTTAACCATGAATCGCCTCACACCGAAACAACGCGCCGAAATAGTGACGCTGTACACGCCAGTTTGACAATAGTTTCTTTGACGCTCTGCAAATCCAGGGCAAAATTTTATGCACTTCGTCGAACCGCGATGCTTGTCCCATTTACGTTGTGTCCGGCTCTTTCACTCATCTCTGTCCCATCAAGGACTGGTAACTCGTTCCAGCCAGAGCCTTCTTTCGTCCCCATTAAAGGACACGGAGAACGGTCCCTCACAAAGCAAAAGGTCCCCGTTAAAAACGGAAGTTTCAAATGAGTTTTGCCCCGGACAAAATGGCGGCTGCGGCCAACGCCGCCGTGACGCAAGAGGTTAATTTCGTCGTGCCCCCCCTGCGTTTTCAAAGAAAGATTCGGATCTCCCACGAGAGGAAAGTAAAATAGTTTCAATGGCGCTGCAAATGTGCGCGAAGCACGGTGGCGATACAAAATGACCGTGAATGCGACGGAGTAATGTGTACTTCAATGGCAAATATAGTTACGAGAGCGGAAGTATAAAGGACGCGGTGGAAAGAGAAAAAGTTCGCGTAGCTTAGAAAGGCGGCAGGACAATAATCTGCGTAATTAAAATGGATTTAAGGTCCCGTGGGCAATTTTTTACGGTTTCGTGCGACCGTGCGACTAATGGGACGTGTGGCTAGTTTAACGGGTGGACGCGTCGTCGTTTGATATAATTATTGCTAGTCGTAGATCGCTTGGAGATTATGTCTTTTGTAAATCGCTCGGAGATTATATCTTTCTTAAGCCTCGTTAATTATGAAAATTACATTGACTTTTTAAACGCTCTGCTCAAGCGTTTCTGGAAAAGTACATGCATTGATGTCTGGCTCCTAAAAAATATATACAGAAATTGTTTAACTTCAGGATCGTACTGAAATTTAAGTGCTTATAACTGTTGTATGCTTGCTGAAGAACGTATCAATTTTGTTGGTTCGAGAGAAATGTAATGTATACAAGAAATGTTGAAAATTAAACTTTAAAATCTTTAAGCTTTCAATCTTAATGGGTTTATTAAAAATATGTATAAATGTCTTCAAAACCACAGTGGCTTTTCCACCAATTTCTCAATTATACTTATTGAAGAATTTAAAAAGCGTATATAAAAAAGCTACATCTTCGTAAAAATGTAATACTGTTTCAATGCCTTCATTGAAGCCCTCATTAAGAGACACGGTAACTGAATTGATGTCTGAAAAAAAATAGCGAAAAAGCGTAGATTGCATTTTCGCCGGCGTTTTTTCATCAGTAAATTAGCAGCGCCTATGGCAGTGAAGTATCAGCGGTGCCGTCAAAACTAAGTGAGCCACGTCTTCCGGTGAATTGTTCGCCGAACAATTTATCCCGAGCCCGGTAAATTACCTTGCAACGGTGCCATAACAAATCCCGAACGCATCCACTCGTTCCGGGCCGAAACACTATACCCTCGTCGATTTTTTTCTGGCGTGACCACTGCGTTTTTTTTTTTTTGTTCCGCGCCCCCCGGTCTCGCGGTTTTATTTTTTCGCTTGGATGTAAAGCACCGTCTTTTTGCGACAAGTGGACCCCGCGCCATTTTTCTTCCGGCTTTTATTTCCCGACGTTGCGCCTCCCTATGTATTTTTCAAGCCATCCCTGGCCGCGCACCGGTCCCGTTGATTTGCGGTAAACCACAATACGGGCCCCGCACGAAGAAAATATTGCTCACTTAAAACCGCGATAAATCGAATTCTTTTGTCGGCTCGAAAAAGCACGCCGAGTGACCACTGTCGCTCCGTGCAAATTCGGAGTCCCTCCTTTTCCTGTCTACAGAGCGAACCTGTATTGATGGTGCAACAAAATGGAGTGATTCCACGGAAGAAAATGAGTGAAAGATATTCAATCATTTTCGAAATTTTTTCCGTTCGATGCATCCTTTTCGAGAAATTCGAGTCTGAATCTGACCATGACCCACCAATTCTACTGATTGCCAGTACGTCGACATGCATTCTCAAAGGGTTGAATATAAGTTTCTACTCTTTTATTTTTAAATTGCACTCTAACGAAACACGCAGCGAGAGATTTGTCTAACGGAATATTTATTTTCGATTTTGATAAAATGGATTTCGCGATACCGGAGCTTTATAAAATTGCACGATTTAGTGGGAGGCTTCGGCAGTTTATCCGGGAATAAGATTTACTGTATTAGGTGCATAAAAAGCAGCGAATCGTATTTTGGATACACTGATCTACGAGCGCGTAAAATTTTAACAGCCTATCGGGACCGAATTGGTCGACCCGTTTTTCTATATCGCTACATATATTTCCGAAGAGATAAAAGAAAAATAGGCGAGTCATCACGATGAAAGTGCAATAGTTTTTACAGTCACCGTAAAACACTACGATCGAAGCTTGCGACTCAAGTAAAGGAAAAATCTCGGAGCTATTCTAGAGGATTTTATAGATTATAAAAAGTTGCAAAGCATTCGTAGAAATTATAGTTGTCCTAGTCTCCATGCTATACTACGCGAAGGGTCGAAAACTATATATATTGACGTTGAACGAGTGTTTCCATCCCGCAGAACAGAAAAACAACAGAAAGTTGCCAGATGCTTCCATTGAGATGTTCTACGAACCCGCAAACTTTCGAACAAATCGGAATTTTCCGATCTCCCCAGTCTTCCCAAGAGAAAGAACTGGAAAGGTTCGAATCGGTGCCGTGGACTTTATTAATTTTCTGGGACTACTCGAATCTTTCCACGATCTTTTAACTGATTTCGCCGACAATAAACGCTACCTCTGACAAAAAGTTTCCGGTCGGAATCAAATTAATCTGCCAGAAAAGTTTCACCGACATAAATGTTTGCACACCTCTGTACAAAAAAACACGGCTTTCCTATTAATCTCTCCAGCAAACAGAGTGGAACAGGCAATTTTTTAAGATAATATTAACAGTACGATTTACAGATTAATATTGTGCTTTCGTGAAACATGAAATAATTGGACGAACTGTAATGGAAAAACTGGCAAGCTACGATAAATGTACTTTTATCAAATATAAAATAATCAGACACCGTTGGTGCATTAAAAATTTAATAACTTTTCCAGGACACTTTTAAAAATCGTTGCTGAATTTTTGTCTCCCGAATTTCCTGATACACAATTAATCTAACGTCTCGTTTTAATCGATAAATGTTATTCGTGTCCCGGTGGATGAAAATACCGCGAAGAAATAACAACCGCAGACTCGATACGTTTTTTCCCGGCAGCATTAAAAACGATTTTAACAGCGAGACCAGTCTGCGAATGTTTAAGATACCTCACGGTCTCGGAAAATAAGATCGCGAGCTTGGAACAATATCTTCTGTTCAATCGTGCGGAATTATTGGACAGAAAAATCGCTGGGTGGACGACAGCCAGCCAGCCAGCCTGGGGTCCCTTGTAAAATGGAATCGCAGATGGATTTCCGGCTGGGTCCGGAACTAATTACCGACCGAGTAATTAAATTTTGATATGACGTTCTGATTAAATTCTCGTCCGTGTGTGCTGCGAACAGAGAAGGATAGAGCACCAGGATTTATGCTCCTCGTTCTTTAATATCGTGCCGACGCGGGACGATATCCTTTTTATTTCGAAATAATGTAATCACGGTTTATAGAAGTTTACCTACCCACGGGATCCCGTTCCCGGGGAACGGAATATTATTCGTTATCGAATATTTTCAAACTCGGGCGGAGACTTTAATCTGTAACTTGATCAAGT